>NC_133418.1:65422500-65780000 GCF_049350105.2 Macaca mulatta
CTTTAAACTTTGTACAACATTCCTCTATCATTTTCGAGCATTTAAACTATGTATGAGTTATAAATCCATCTCCCAGGCCCCATCTCTAGGTTGCCAATGGCCTTAGATTGCCCAATCTGACAAGCTTTGGGTTCTCAGTGCACATCCGACTTCCTCAACTTCTCAGGTGATACCCCAGCTGATCACTCACCCTTTCTTAAATACTTTCATTTTCCACTTTTAGGATTAAGTCTCTATCTTTTCATGGATGCTTGAACTTCTTCTTACTTCTTTGCACCCTCCTTCTCTGCTGATTTCTAAATGCATGGGTTGTGAGCCAGTCTTTAGACCTTTTGTCTTCATATCTATGCCCTCTGCCTGAGCCCTCATATCCAGCCTGCTAGCTTTATGTATCCTCTGTACTCTGATGGATCCCAGGAATCCACCTTCCAGATCTCCAACCTCTTTTCAGATCTCCAATGGAATCACCCTCTAGTCCAAACCCCTCAACTTCCTCACATATGTGCTTCTTTTCTAGTTTTCTTCAGTACAGCAATTGGTTTCCCTATTTACCCAGTATCTGGGATCAGGGTGATGGGGATGGTGAGAGTAGGGAGAATATGTAATTCTCTCCTTTATTCCTCTCCCCTTTCATTATGTCCCGCATCTAATTCAATGGTAGGTCCTGTTCTTCTGGAATACCATCTGTGCTGTCAAAGTCGTCTACTTCCTTGCACTCTCTTGTTCTGCTTCTTACTGCTTGCAAAATACATCAAACTGAACTCTGCCTCAGGTCCTTTGCACTCACCTAGCACTTTTCCTGGAATTATCTTCCTCTAGATGGCCATATTGTGTTCACAGGCTCTGTCCAAATGTGACCTTCAAAGAGAGGATTTCTGAGAATACCACATTTAACATAGTAGCAGTCCCTCCACTTGCCTGTCCCTTGACACTCTTACCCTGGTTTATTCTTCATTACATGTATCACAAGCAGAAATTATATATTTACATATTTGTTTATTTGTTTATTGTCCAGTTCACATATGGAATGTCATGCTTATGCTTGTAAATTTCTACTGTTTTGTACTAAGATCCTAGCACCTGGTATAGCTTCTGACACAAAATAGGATTCAATAAATATTTATTCAATGTTAAATAAACTTTAATATGATTTTAGTTTCTGACATCTCTTACCTCATAATGTCTTCGGAATAACCTGAATTTTCTGCCAATTGGTCATTAGAATTTTGCATTTGCAAGCTAATTTAAGAAATTTTAATAACATTTACCTTAAATCTTCATAACAATTAACAACAATTATTTAAACTTAAATCCAAATTTTACTTGCCACTTCTGTTTTACACCACGACTTCTATATTCTCATGTATATATTTCAATTATTTTAGTTTTCTCTTTCAAATGGTGTAGTTGGTTTCATGTTTGTTTTTGCAGAATATCTCAATTCTTTTATTCAATTAAGATATAATTATCTTATTACAGATAATATGTAATAGATAGCATTTGGAACTAACACACTGAATTCTGAGTTACAACCCTTTGCAGAAGTGCTGACGCCCTCAGAAACCACTGAAGTTATAGGGTTGTCTGCTCTATGCTGTGGCCTCCCCACCTCTCCCCAGTTCTAGCTATACGTTTTCAGCATTTATGTCTCCTCCCTTGTCGTCCAGCTCTCTGTCATGTCCCCCATACTTCTCATTTGCTGCTGCTAAAGTACTGAGTAGGAGCTAGGCAACTATAAACAACAGTTATTAAACTTGTGTCCAGAGTAAAAGTTAACAAGCTAAGATTGAGACTCTGTGCTCAAATTTGAGTGAAGAAACTTTAGGTTTCTTATCTTTGTTTTGCTTAATCGTTATTTCTTGATTATCTTCTGGATGTCTGAGCGACAGTGCAGAAGCAAGATATTTTTGTGTACATATTTACTAGTACAGGTGCATCCTCTGTAATTAGAACACTGAATTGTTATGAGTCTAAATTTTTATTCCTGGGCACCCTGAGGAAGACAGCTGTCCATCTGCCCTTGCTCCCAGGTGTTCGGTCTCACTGGATCATGATTGAACCTTGCCCACTGCTCAGAATACACAAAGCAGGCTCTTAGAGAAAAAAAAAAAAAAAATGCATCTCTTTTTTTTTTCACATGTAGTAATGTGAGACATAAAACGTTAGAAAAAGATTTCAATTAACATCTTCTGTCTAGAAGACAGACATTAAAATTTCTTTCCATATCTTCCCACAAAAGAAAAATGCCACCCACAGTAAGACCATGTATCTTCAGCTGCAGCCGGTGAGAGCAGGAGACTCCACATCTCTGTGAGGGCAGTGCCCTGATTCTTGGGTGTCACAGTTTCCACTTGAGCCTCTACTCAAGTGGAAAAGCCCTCAGGGCACCAATCTTGTCCCTCTTCTGATAAATTCTACTTATTATACTGTGCTGTGTACACTCTCAGAGCTAGATAAATGAAGAGTAATAATAACTGTTATTTTTACACCAAGTGTTATCAAATCAGAAATCTGACACCTAGTAATTTAATATATATGTTTTTTCCACATACCTTTATTGCTGTTTGGCTAGATAGAAAAATATGAGGAAATTGGAAACCAACTGTAAATATTTCCACAGCCTTAATGGCAAAGGCTTTTTCTTTTCGTTATTACCTTGCTCCACTTACCCCATCCTCTATTTTTCAGAGCTGTATTCCCTCTCTCTCGCTCCTTTCAATGTTCCCTCACCCAGGAAGCCTCTCCCAATTCATGACCCATTTCCACATGCTTCCCTCACTCCACATTCCCTCAGTGGTTACCCTGCTTTGTAGGGATATTAGTGCAGCCTCTTTAATGTTGTTTATTGTTGAACTGGTCCAGAGGATAGAACCCAGCTGATCTGGGTTTGAATCAACTCTGCCTCTTAAAATCAGTTCGGCTAGGCAAATTGCTTAAGATCTATCAGCCTGGTTTATCTGTAAAGTAAAAATGACAATAATACCCACCTCATTATGCAGATATTGGGAAGAGTAAATTGTACTGTGAAAACATTCTTATTCTTAAATATATTTCCCGATCCTTTGTCTCTATAATTGGTAATAAAGATTTTTTGGAGTGTACATGTTGTCCTGACACAACTAAGATCTGAAGTTTCTGAGGGCAGAATGTCTCATGAATTTCAAATTGCAAAACAACAAATGTGTACAAGAATTTCCTAAGTGTACAGCACTATGATAGACCTGGAAGGCACAGGTGGTTGTTTGGGGGAGGGAAGAGTGAGGAAGGAAAAAAAAGAAAGAAAAGGAAACAAGATAAAATGCAATCATTTGCATTCTGAAAGCTTCTTAGGTAGCTGAGTTATAAACAATGTACAAAGTCAAATGACAGCACACCTATTTAAATAATAATCCAAAATAACATCAGAAACAATGACTAAACAAAGGGAGGTGCTTCCCATTAAATTGCTCAGAAAGTAATTGTAATCAGAGGGCAGAAGACAACCAGCGCCTCTCAGCCAGAGGTGGTCAGGGCGGGTTTTTAGCAGGTGGCAAGGTCACTGGGAAGTCTTTGCAGTAGATTTGGTAGACAGTGGGCAGAAGGGGCAGCCATGCATTGATTTATGATTGACATAGCACAGAATCTAAAAACATTCCAAAGTAAATATAATCACATGCACCTTGAGAAAAAAGTCCCCTGGGATTTCAGGAATCAGTTTTGACATTGTGGACAGTGCCTCACTTCCCTTTTACTTATTTCATACAAAAGTCTCAGCCCACATATTCTAGCATTTCTGTACGTATCTTCCATCAGGTCCAAATCATAGGCTCATGGAGAGGACTTTCAATTAACAGTACCCAGTAAGTGCTGAAGCTTCACTTGTCTGAAGAGCCAACTTAGATCGACTGAGTAGCAATCCAATGGATTGCTCAGCAATCGATTTGAGTGACTAAAATACTACCAATTATTTCCTGCATATAAACAGTCTTACAAAAATGCATGCAGTGCCCCACAAATGTCTAGTTCCAGGCCTGAGATCCGGGAGTTATAAACGAAGGAATACATCAGAACGTAGTGGAATATTCGTGCCAGTTCTTTCATCAAGTGAGAGTTTTTTATTCCAGCAGCCAGACTAACTGCTTTGTAGCTACTTTATTTTTGAAGACAGGCAGTCAGGACTCTGTGCTTTGGCTACTTGGGATAATAAATAAAGCACACAGATAAATGTGTTTATTTGGACACGTAATTTAGTTTCTATATAACTTTATATATATTTTTAATGACACACATGCTGATTCCTAGTCATCAGCCCTAGGCGCACCAGTAAAATCAGATTAAAAGCATTAGTAATGTAGTTAATTCCATTTATAATATGCCTACACTACAGATGCAAACATTAAAATAAGGAAAACCTATAAACTGGAATTAAAGATATTTTCTGGAACTCCTCTTAAGAAATCTTTGAAAGAAAGACATAAGATTTTACATAAATACTCTCAAGGAGCCTTTTATTTGCCACGTTTTGCCAAGCGATATTTGTAATTCCAATTAAAATTTGCCTTGGTCACTTGAGTCTTCATCTTTTGTACTTCAGGTTGATTCAGATGGCTTTGTATTAAGGTACAGGCATCATTTAGTGATGCTCTGCTAGTTGTAATATTGCCTTCTATAATCTTGCCTAATAATCACTATCAGCTAATCAATTGTTCCTTTTTATTCAAATTCTATTATCCACTCCCTTTTGACCTATAGTTCTTGGGACAGCCCATGTATTATTTTTTTCTGAAATCCTCAGCATATTACATGCAGCATAATGGGATAAAAGCCCTAGCATTAAATCCAATCAATAGCTCCCACAGGTAGATATCTATTTCATTCCCCTCTCTAATGTGCTGTCCTTTGTACATGCAGATGTCGCTATCAACCTAAAATTCATCTGGCATCTGGTGTGGGTTCTGGACTTTGTCCACTGGTAGGGGTGTATTTAGACTAAGTCATCCTCATTGCCTCCCCAGCTTACCTCTCCACACTCACTGTCCCATTTGACACACAGGTAGGCTGTGGCCATAGAATGACATAAAGCCACTTGGCCTTGAATCAAAACTATAACAATCATTTTACTTGCTTCCTCTCAGCCACAAAGCTATTAAAGTAAATTATGCATTTTAACTCATCCTATTTTCTTGTCTTCTACTACCTGATAATTCACTAATATCAACAATGAAAGCCCTTCAAAGAAGAGTATGCTACTTCATTCATTTTTCATTAGTTAAAATTTAAAAAATAAAATTATAAAAGTAAATATGAATGCATAAAACATGTCTATAATTTAAAAATTTCAAATACACAGAAATTCATAAGGTACAAGTTCCCTTGCTCTCTTTCTTAGTCCAATCCTCTGTTCCATGGGTTTCTGAAAGCATTTACATAAGAAGTTACAGACATCTGTATAGAGGTGTGTATGTAAACTATATATATCCAAATGTATCTTAATAAGAAAAATTAATAAAATTTATATTGTTTGAATCATTTGTTTTATATTTCCTGAAGATATTTTTATTTTAGAATACATAGAGATACTGTATGAATTTAACAGTTGCGTGTTTCATGATATGGGTTAACCACAATTAATTCAATCATACACTTCGGGCATAACAAATTATGTTAAAAGTTAGTGGCCTCAAATACTAAGAAATCTTTATTAGCTCATAGTTCCTGCTGGTCAGAGATCTTGAAGCAGCATAGCTGGCTGGTTTAGGATTGGAATCTCTCATTAGGGTGCATTCCAGATGTTACAGTCATTTGAAGACTGGACTAGGGCTGGAGGACCTAAGGTGGCTCACTAATATGGTGATAGTTTGATGCAAGATGTTAGTGGGAGACCTCAGTTCTTCTTAGCATACACCTCTCCATAGAGCCTCAGTTTCTTTCCAACATGGGCTGCTTGAGTGTCCTCATGACATGGCAGCTGGCGTCCCCAACATGAGCAATTCAAGAAAGCAAGAGCCAGGTAGAAGCTATCCTTTCTGTGACTTAGCCTTGGAAGTCACCCACATCACTACCATCACATTTTCTCGGTTAAAGCAAGTCACAAACTCTGTCCAACATTCAAGGGGAAGGGAATTAATAGGGTGACTAGAGTTAACATGACTCTGTTGCACCTTTCATACTAGCTAGAAGAGAATAATTCAAATGTATTTACCATAAGGAAAACATACATATTTAAAGTGACGGTTATCCCAATTACCCTGATTTGACTATATGAATGTATCAGATTATCCTATGTACCCTGGAAATAGGCACATCTGTTATATGTCAATTTAAAAAGTCTGGCCAACATTCAAGGAGAAGTGAATTACACTTCACCTTTTAAATGAAGGAGTGTCAAATAATTTGCTGAAATGTTTTAAAACCACCACCACCAAAAAAATAAACAAGTAAACAAATAAGTAAATGACATGAAGTATTTCTAAGATACATTGCTAGAAATGGAATTGGTGAATAACTGCCTCTGCATATTTCAAAAGTTGAAAGGTATTGCCATATTGTCCTTCAAAAAGTCTGTTAAAACTCCACAAAGACCTTAGATACTGCTTGTTTTTCTACACTTTCATGAACATTTGACATAAGCAGATTTGTTTTTATATTTTTGACAGTCTAATAGGGTAAAAACAATACATTTTATAAAATTTGTATTTTTCCGGGTTTCTGGTGAATTTAGCATCTATGTTTATTGCCCATTTATAATCTTTAACACATTTCTTATTAATATCCTTTGTTGTTTTAAATCTAGTTACTTCTGAATACATGTTTAAGAATTCTGTATTTACTATGGATACTAATTTGTTGTCTGTTATAAATGCCGCAAATACTTCCTCCAGTATGCTATTTTTATTATAACTTTCTCTTTTAACTTTTTAATGCTGTTTTGTGCTCTATAGAAGTTTAATTTTTTTCTAATCTGGCAAGGCCAGATTAGAAACACACAGATATGTGTGTGTGTATGTGTCATGTACGCATGTTGGTGGGTGGTATAGGCTTTGTTTTAATAACTCAAAATTATTTTAAAAATTCTCCAGATATCTTTTCTTGTACTTCCATAGTATGAGTTTTATGTTTTATGTGAAATTTTCTCATATATAGTATTAAGAAACTAGCTTTAGTTTTATTTCAAATGCATTTTTAATGATGGTTTTAAAACTGTTTATAGCCATAGAAATCTTTGTTTATACAAAACCATAAAATAAATCCCCCTTTCCCCCAAATAAAACTGCAGCTCTTTGGGTTGGAGTTCTGTCTCTTTGTTTCCCTTACCTCCCACACTTTGTCATTTCTATGGGGGCAGAGAGGAAGAGGGGGATAGCTCTATTGAATACTTAGTGTTCCATATAACACAGTTTGAAAACCAATGTTGTTCCAAAATATCTAAAATTTTAAAACAAACGTCACTAGTTAGTTAGAAGCATGTGTTAATCCAGAGACTGAATGTATTAGTCCATTCTCACACTGCTATAAGGACACACTCGAGACTGGGTAATTTATAAAGGGAAGATGGTTAATTGACTCACAGTTCTGCATGTCTGGGGAGGCCTCAGGGAACTTACAATTGTGGATGAAGGGGAATCAAACACGTCCTTCTTCACATGACGGCAGCAGAGAGAATTGCTGAGCAAAAGGGAAAAAGCCCCTTATAAAACCATGAGATCTTGTGTGAACTCACTGACTATCACAAGAACAGCATGGAAGTAATCACCCTCATGATTCAATTATGTCCTACCAGGTTCCTCCCATGACACACATGGGGATTATTGGAACTACAATTCAAGGTGAGACTGGGATGGGACACAGCAAAATCTGTGGGACACTGGGAAATATTTAAAAATGAACTAAATGGCATTTTGTTAATTTATGCATTTACATTGATATTGATGTTTTGGTACTTCCATGGTTTGGTTTAATGTTTAACAAAATTAAATTGGGACAGCATAAGGCAACTACTTATATTCTGAAAATAGGGGAACATACATGACATCAGTGAAATTCAACTGTTTTTCTAATTAAACCACATGGCTTTAGGAATCAGGCAAAGCCTTCTATCTCTTAAGAAACAATTGGTACATTCTAGACATCCACCTACCCAGTGTACAAATGAGTCATGATCTCAGACAATAAGCACATAGATTCAGATGCCACAGCACCCACACTGTGCATATATCATTTATATCCCAAAATATATACACTGCAGACACATATGGACACACACAGAGTAAATCACAATGCTTTCCATCCTCTGAGTCTTTTTCTTCAGTCTGTGAGGGATCTCATTATTAATTAAAGAATCGTTTGGCTTGCATAATTGTCTTCTGCCATACATAATTCCAACCTTTCAATGTCTCATCATGTTGGCTCATTAGACTAAATGCACTCCTTTGTTTTGGTGACATCATCAATCACGGCCTTTAGATGGATGGACTCAGCAGTGGGGTGAATAATATTTACAGAGGCCCTCTCTTTGTTCCCACCATGGAACTTACCAACAGGTAACTTCATTTGTAAATTTATTTGCTTCTTTAAAACTAAGAAGCCTATGTTCCCACAATCTGCCATTGAGGAGGTCAGGGTTCCAATGGAAAGAAATTAGCCGTTTGTTGTTTAAGTATCTACTGTGATATATGAACATTTTTGGACTTTGGAACAAATTGATAACAAAATATAAGAATGTCTGAAACAGACACAACTGGCCTTTTACAGCCAAGCATGCTCAATTTACATTGACATTTTAATCTTTATGTTTTGTAAACTTTAAAATAAAATGCAGATTAGCAAAGAATGTTTCTCCATGTACAGTCAGTCAGACAGATTAAATCTCCTGAGGCAGCTAAGGCACAGTAATAAACACATCAAGATTTGGATTCTTTTTTTCAGAAGGGTAACAGAGGTATCACATGAAATGGCCATGGTTAAAGGACTATTTAGACACCATCTCTAAGCTGATTTGAGAACGTCAGAGGATGCCACGTAGAGTCAGATCTGTGAGTCCCTTCGACCCATTGGCTTAAAGGGATAGTGATGGGCGTAAAGCATATTATTGTGAGTAAATGATTTGTTCTCTGGCATTAACATCAAAATAATGTTAGAAAATGCTCTCCCAAACATCCATAGCATCCCTTCACTGAAATCAACAACTTTATCTAATATCTTCTTGATAAAGAATGTGATTTATGACTCCCTGGCCTCTATAAATTTCATATGTGTCATGTAGTTATACCTTTCTCAAAATTCAAGGAGAATTTTTTGTTTGAATGTTCTGAGATTTGTGAACAATCAAATGTAATATATGCTAATGTGCCACATTCTCTTTAAGAAGAATACTATGTAGTAAATTCTTTCTGGGTAATTTCTGAATGTTGCTTCATATTGAGTGGGTTCTGGCTGCAGTGTTATCATGATCAAGGAATTTGGATTGGTAACTTTTGTGGAATCATTTGTATAGTCATATTATTTAACAGGAAATATATTAGAGTTCTACAGTCAATATCTTACAGGCAACTTGAGAAAGACATTTTCTAGTAAAATTTAGTAAAGTTAATAAGCCATTTTTATTATTTTTATTGAGTTTTAAATATGTAAGACATATGCATTGCTCAAAACTTACAAGGCAGAAAAAGGCATTGAGTGAAAAGTAAGTTTCCATCTCTCTTTTGACCACCCAACCACCCACTATTCCATCTAGTGCAAACATTTTGCCAATTTCTTGACTATTGTTTTAGATATAGCCTTCAAGAAATGTTCTATACATTTGCCTGCAGTCGATGTGTGTGTGTGTGTGTTTGTGTGTATTTACACAAATGTTTACAAGATATAAACACATTTCTGTAACTTAATTTTATTACCTAATGTATTTTGGAACCTTTCCATATTCATGCATGTGGAGACAAGCTATTTTTATTAATAGCTATAGAATCTTTCATTGTACAGACATATTATAAGTGCTTTTAAAAAATTATATCACCAGATAACCCTTCCTTTCATAGATAGTTTTGGGATTTTGAAAAAAATAATAAAATCTACTTCTGGATCACCAGATTGTATCTATTATCTTACAAATATCAACAGAATAAGGATTTTATTCTCGGCATTTTCTGTGAATAGGGTGGTTCTCTTTCCTGCTCATTTATCCAAATATTTTTGAATACATTCTCATAGTTTAAATATTAACATTCAACAAAAACTTATATCTGAGATAAATGAATATCCACATGCAAAAGATGAATTTGGACCCCTGCATCACATCATACACAAAAATGGACTCAAAGTAGATCATAGACCTACATATAAAATCTAAAGCTATAAAACTCAGAGGAAAATATAAGAGTAAATCTTTGTATGTTGGGTTTGGCAATGACTTTTTAGATATGCTACCGAAAGCACAAGTGATAAAAGAGAATATTACAAATGGAACTTCCTCAAAATTAAAAATGTTTTTCTTTAAAGGACTTCAAAAGAAAATAAAAATATAACCTATGTACTGAGAAAATATTTGCAAATAATGTATCTCATGAGGGACTTGTATCCAGAATATATAAAATACTCTTACAAATCAACAAATACCACATATCCTCACTTATAAGTGGGAGCTAAATGATGAGAACACATGGACACATAGAGAGAAACAACACACACTGGGTCTTGTGGAGGGTGGAGGTGGGAGGAGGTTGAGGATCAGGAAAAATAACTAATGGGTACTAGGCTTAATTCCTGGGTGATGAAATAATCTGTAAAACAAACCCCCATGAAACAAGTTTACCTATGTAACAAACCTGCACTTGTACCCCTGAACTTAAAAAGTGTTTATTAAAAAGACAAGTGATCCAATTAAAAAGAGCAAAATATTTAAATAGATATTGTTAGAGATGATATAGTGATATACAAATTGTGAATAAACATAACATGATGCTCAATACCATTAGTCACTGGGTAGACAGCAAATCATAATAAGATACCACTTCAAAACCTCCAATCAAAATGACAAGCAATAATAACAAGTATGGGTGAGGATGTGGGAAATTGGTTGAAGTTTGCCAAAGGAAACATAAGGCAGTGCAGCTACTTTGCTAAAAGAAATATAAGGTATACATATACCTTATATACTTTGCTAAAAGAAATACATTGCTAAAAGAAATACACACTGCTAAAAGAAATATAAGGTAGTGCAGCTACTTTGGAGAACAGTTTTCAAGTGGCTGAAATGTTAAATTTAGAGCTATCATATAATCCAGGTGATCCACCTGATATCTTTCTGTGTATCCTCAAAATTTTTTTTGATATTCAGTGTTTTTAAATCTCTTAATTTCTCCCTAAAGGATCTTAACTTCTAAAATTCCCATTGAACTTCCACCAAGCTCTTCAAATTCTCTACACCTGCCTAGGTATATAACCAAGAAAAATAAAAACATATGTGTACAGAAAAACGTGTACCCCAATGTTCATATTAGCATTATTCGTGATAGCCAAAAGTAGAAACAATCCAAATGCCCATATACTGATGAATGGATAAATAAAACATGGTGTATCCACACAATGGATATTATTTGGCAATATAAAAAAATGAAGTACTGATACATGCTACAACATGGATGAACCATGAAAACATTATGCTATGAAAGAAGCTAGTCATGAAACACCATGTGTTGTGTGAAACCTTTTATTGAAAATGTCCCAATAGGAAAATCTAGTGAGATAGAAAAGAGATTAGTAGTCACCGCGAACTGGGAATGGGGAAGTTAGAGTAACTGCTGATTGGTTTATGTTTTCCTTTGGGCATATTAAAAATATTACATGATTAGATTATGGTGATGGTTGCATAACTCTGCAAATGCACTAAAAATCATTGAATTGTACATATTAAGTGGGTGAACTTTATGGTATGTACATTTTATCTCAACAAAGCTGTTTAAAAGTGAAAAGAAAAATAAAATATATCTTTTTTCCTGTTCAACATGTGTCCATGCCCCATATCCCAAAAGCACTAGGTCCAGACATGTTCACAAGAAACTTTAAGGAGTGGAAAATTCCAATATGTTGACACTCTTCTTATTTATGTATTCATATGTACTGAGTGTAACATTAACACCAAAACTAAAAATGATTTTATTAAGAAAGAAAACTACAGACCAAAGCCACTCATGAATATTAATACAAAGATACTAAATAAAATATCAACATACAGATTTCAGAATAACATTAAAAAATAGTACTTCATAAATAAGTGGCTCTTATGCCAGGAAAGCAGGTTAGTTAATACCAATAAATCTAATTATATAATTTATTATATAAATAAACATAGGGCAAGTGCAGTGGTTCACACCTGTAATCCCAGAACTTGCATAGGCCAAGGTGGGAGGATGACTTGAGGCCAGGAGTTCAAGACCAGGCAACATTGCGTGACCCCATGTCTACAAAAAAATTAAAAGAAATTAGCCTGGTATTGTGCAGATGCCTGTAGTCCTAGCTACTTGGGAGGCTGACGCAGGAGGATCCCTTGATCCCAGGATCCCAGGAGTTCTAGGCTGCAATTAACTGTGATTGTACCACTGCACTCCAGTCTGGGCAACAGAGTGGGACCCTGTGTCTAAAAAATTTTTTGAAATAAATGAATAAACATAAGGATAAAACTCATATGATTGCCTTCACAGACTCCAAAGGATGTTTGATAAAATTTAATGTTTTTGAAAAAATTTACTAAAATAGAAATTTATTGATAATACTTTAAAACAATTAAAACTTATCTCTCCCTGCCCAAATGTAAGTGGTGTCTCCTTTGAAATTAAAAAAAAAAAAGCAAGGAATGCTTATTTTTATCACAATTACTAACATTAAGCTTGAAAAAGGCAAGAAAAAAGCCAATTAAATAGATAACATTGAAAAGGAAGAGGTAAACTACTCCAATTTACAGATAACATGATTGAACATCTAAATAAACTCCAAAGAATCAAGTGAAAATATACCCCAAACAAAGGTAATTCAGTAGTAAAATGGTACAATAAACAATGTACATATTTCATATGTAAAAAGCACAATCTATTAGAAATGTAAAATAAAATTTCCATTTACAATAACAACAGGCATGATAAATACATAGGAATAAACTTTAATGACATGTGCAAGACCTTTAATGACCTATGCACATATCTTACAGGAGATACCTATGGAAGAGGATGGGCCAGGGTCAGCTTTCACCTTCATATCCTAAAGACTGTCTCTTCCTCTTCTGCCCTACCCAGATTCCCATTGCTTCTTGTGTAATTGACTCCTTTGCATGATTGTTCTCGTAGACCCACTATTTCAGCTTCTCTGACCCAAAGAGGATCTTGGAAGAATTCTTTTTCTGTCCATGAATCCCCAGTTTTTCTTTATCAGCCACCAAAATCAAGATATACCAACCCCAAATGTCAAGATAAGCTCCTACACTTTAGGAAGTGTTTTGTGTATGCTTGATTGGAATCACTGTGGGGCCGGGAATATTCCAGGGAGGGGCCTGATTCCTAATCTAGTTGCTGTTCTACAAAATAATCCTTTTTGAATTACATATGTCATAAATGTATTTTTTTTTCATTTTTATAGACTTTTCCTTCACTCTCTGGTTTCTCTATAATTAATCTAAATTCTTAATTCAGTATAATTAAATTCATGAAGCTTTTTCATTGAGGTTTGTGCTTTCTACTTTTTTATTCTCTACCCTGAGGTAATGACTTTGCTACCTCTTATATTGTTCTAAAAATGTTTTATAAGCTTGTCTTTCCCATTTTAGTCTTAAATTCAAACTAATTTAATTTAATTTTATTATTGCTATTTTCTAGAGGCAGGGTCTTGCTATGTGTAGTGTGAGGTTGGGGTCTAAATTATGTCTTTTACAATGTGGAAAATCAATTGGTTTAGCACCATTTATTTTAAAATCTACTATTTCCCATTGAACTGCAATGGAAAATAAATCACATATCACATTGGCATATACATATAGGTAGCTTTATGACAATTCCTGATAGTTGACAATATCTTGACTGTTTTTGACTTTTTGCTCTTTATATGAAGTTGGTGCAAAAGTAATTGCGGTTTTTGCCGTTGAAAGTAATAGCAAAAACTGCAATTACTTTTGTATCAAATTACTTTGGAACCAGCTTGTTCATTGACACACAGAGTTAAATTTTAGATAAGTTGTATTGAATCCATAAATCAATGTGGACTGAATTTAAATCTGCAATTATTATTTCCCCAATATTTGAACATAAATATTTATATTTGAATATGACATTACTCTCCACTTACTGAGATCTATTTGATTCTTTCCAATTATGTTTTAATTTTCTTCATAACATTGTTAGATTTATCCATATATATGGTATATTTGATGTTTTTGTAAATGGCATCTCCTTTAAAATCATATTTTACACACTTTTTTTCTGTTGAATAGATTTTTAGTTAGTTTTTGAATTGATTTTACATTCAGAGGTCTTCTTAAGCTATCTTATGATTTCTAATAATTTACTTACTGATTGTTTGGGATTTTCTACCAAGATAATTATATGATTTTTCATTTGTGAGTAAATACATTTTTGTATTTCCATTTCTTCTTTTTTTCTTTCTTTCTTTTTTTTTTTTTTTTTTGAGTGGGAGTTTCGCTCTGTCGCCCAGTCTGGAACGCAGTGGCACGATCTCGGCTCACTGCAAGCTCCGCCTCCCGGGTTCACGCAGTTCTCCTGCTTCAGCCTCTAGAGTAGCTGGGACTACAGGCGCCCGCCACCACGTCCGGCTAATTTTTTGTACTTTTAGTAGAGACGGGGTTTCATTCACTGTATTAGCCAGGATGATCTCGATCTGCTGACCTCATGATCCACCCACCTCAGCCTCCTGAAGTGCTGGGATTACAGGCTTGAGCCAACGCGCCGGGCCTTGTATCTCTATTTCTAATCCTTCACTTTTTATTTCTTTTTCTTGCCTTACTGCTCTAAGGTCTTCTATGCAATGCCAATTAGAAATGATCATGAAGAGCATGCTTGCCATTTGTATTGACCTTAAAGAGCATACTATCAACATTTACTATGAAGTATGATGTAGGTTTCAGGCTTTCTAAAGGTGTATGTACATCTTTCATGAAGGAATTTATCTTTATCAATAGTCATGTGAGAGCTTTTATATAAATACATTTTTTATTTTTATCAAACCTTTCTCTTCATTTATTGAGAAGATTATATATTTTTTTCTCTTGAACTCTTAACATGCTGATTTTCCAGTGTTAAGCAACAATTATATTTCTGTGATAAATTCATTTCGGTCACAAAGTAAATTCATTTTTTATACAATGCTTGCATCAGGCAGAATGGTTTGGGATCTAATGCTATAACAAACAACCTCTACATTTTTGTAATTTATAATAACAAAGGTTTATTTCTCAATAATGTTAAATGTCAATTGTGAGTCATATGGAGTCTCTGCTCTATCTAGTTTTTGACAGGAACTCAGGCTGATGGTATCTTCACCATTTGGGGAGTATATGGAAGTGGCAGGGGTGTGTGTTGTGGAGAGAGAAATAACATGAGACCTTGCATTCTGGCTCTGAAAGCATCTGATCTGAATTGGCACACAGCCCTTCTATTTACATTTTATTGGCCAAAACACTACATGGAAAAATCTAACCATCAGTATGTAGAAAAGTGAAATCCTACTACGTGCCCAGGAAAAGACAGTATAAGCATATTTGTGAGTAGATCTAAAAAATCATTACAATGCTAGGTTTATTTTATATTTTGTTTGGAATTTTTACACCTCTATTCCAGAGTAAGTTATAGATATAATCTGATTTTTTATGTTGTCCTTGTCAGGTTACAGTGTTAAGAATTAGCTAGCCCACCAAATTGTGTGACATATTACTCCCATTTTATCTAAACTTTGAGATACTGTATATGAGATTAGGACTATTTATACCTTGCATGTTTGGTAGAACATAATTTTAACATCACTTGGGTTTGGTGTTTCTTTCGGAGTATAATTCAGTTTCTTTAGAGGTAATAAAACTATTCAGATTTTTTTTTTTCTTTCTCATTCTGGATTTAAAGTTCTACCTTTTTTTCTTCTGAAAGGTTGACCATTTTATATTTTCAAGTGTACTGACATAAAGTTACTCATACTATATTTAATATCTAGAATTATGGATCATTTATTTCCAATATTTTTAATTTATTCTTCATTTCTTTGATGAATTTTGCTACAGGAATTTCACATTTTACTTTTCAAAAAACAATCTTTGTCAATAGCAAAGATTTGTCAATGGCTCTATTGGATTTTTTTGTTACATGGTTTCTTAATCTCTACTGTTTTATTGTTATTTTCACCCTTTGCCATTTATTTAGGGAGTGGTGTTTTTTTCGAATGTGTTTATTTGGGTATTGTATTAGTCAGGGTTCTTCAGAGGGACAAAACTAATAGGATATGTGTATATATGAAAGGGAATTTATTAAGGAGAATTGACTCATACCATCACAAGATGAAGTCCCATGATAGGCCATCTGCAAGCTGAGGAGGTAGGTATGGTGGCCCAGTCCAAGTCCAAAAGTCTCGAAAGTAGGGAAGCCAACAGTGCAGGTGTTCAGTCTGTGATTGAAGGCCCGAGAGCCCCAGGCAAATCACTGATGTAAGAACAGGAGTCCAAAGGCCAAAGAACCTGGAGTTTCATGTCCAAGGACAGGGAGCATCCACCATGGGAGAAAGATGAAAGCCGGAAGACACAGCAAGACAGCTTATCCCAGCTGCTCTGCCTGCTTTGTTCTAGCCAGCTGGCAGCAGATTGGATGGTGCCCACACACACTGAGGGTGAGCCTTCCTCTCTTAGTCTACTGACTCAAATGTTAGTCTCCTCTGGCAACCCCTCACAGACATACCCAGAAACAATACTTAGCAGTTATCTAGGCATCCTGCAGGTCAATCAAGTTGACACCTAATGTTAACCATAATAGGTATTTAACTAATTAATTGTTAGCCTTTATTCTCTTATTTTTATTAATATCTTTCTTAATTGACAAATTATAATTGTATACATTTATGGGGTAAAATGTGATGTTTAGATATATGTACACAATGTGGAATAATTTACAAAACTAATTAACATATCTATCATCTCATTTATCAATTTTGTAGTGAAATTTTTAAAATATATTCTTTTCTAATAAAATGTCCAAACCTACAATTTAGCTGTATTCTATAGTTTTTTGAAAAGCAGTATTTTTATTTCTATCAAATCTAAACATTTTCTATTTTCCACAATGCTTTTCCACTTTCTCACTTATATTTAGAAGTGTGATTTTAAATTCCAAAATAAATAGTTTCCCTACTTAAAATTTAAATTATTTATTTATGACTTAACTGTATTTTTGTTAAAGAATATATAGTACCTAAAAGTTTGAAATTCATTAATACATGATTGATAATTCATTAATACATGCTTCATAATTCAGGATAGTCAATTTTTGTAAATGGTTTATGAGTATCTAAAAATAGTATGCAGTTATTGGTACCTTAGTCTACATATGCCTATTATATCATGCATGCTCTTTATATTGCTTAAAAACTTCAAATTTTAATGTTTTTTATTTTCTTGCTCTATCAATAACTGTGTGAGGGGCCTTAAAATATGCTGCTATGATAGTGACTTTGTCAAGTTATCCTACACTGTTCGGTCAGTTTTGACTCTACATGTTCTAAGCTATTACTAGATACATGCAAGTTTAAAATTAAACATTTTATCATTATATAGTGACCCTCTTTATTTTTCATAAGAATAATATTTATTTTGCCTTATATACTGTCTTTCTTTCAATTAATAATCTCCTGGTTGATCTTTTCTCTCTTTTTTAAAAAATCTTTTAAATTTTTTCTTGTTTTTATCCTTGTTTTTTACCTTTCCCTTCCTCTATTTTTTCTTCTTCTTCTTAATCTCCTGCTCTTCTTGACCCAGCCTCCTCTGCTCCTCCTTATTCTTCTTGTTTTTCCTCTTTCTCTCTCCCTCTACTTCTGTCTCTGTTCTGTCTGTCTCTCTCTCTCTCTCTCTCTCTCTCTCTCTCTCTCATTCCCTGTCTCTCTCTCTCGCTCTCAATTGGGCAATCTTGATCTTTTAACTAGACCATGAAGACCATTTACATTTACTGTAATTTATGTAAATGTACATACTCCATTTTAATTTCTGCTTCTTACTTGTCTCAAATTTTATTTCACATTTCCTCTCTCTTATTGCTTCTGTTTGGAATGGTTGATCATTATTTCCATATTTTCCATTTTTCCATTATTAAGATAGTCTAGGTCGGGTATGGTGACTCATGCCTGAAATCTGCGTACTTTGGGAGCCCAAGGTGGGCAGATTGGTTGAGTCTAGGACTCCAAGACCAACCTGGGCAACATGACAAAACCTTGTCTCTACCAAAAAAAAAATTAGCTGGGTATGGTGGCATGTGCATGTAGTCCCAGCTACCTGGGAGGCTAGGGAAAATTAAGAAATGTTATAAATAAATATAAAATTAATAAATAAATATTAATAAATATTATGCCCTATTTGTATTAGCTTAAAGGTTCCCTTAATTATTTTAGCATGCAAACATTATTTATCAAATTTAAATTGATACCTTTCCCTTCAACCTAAACATTCCAGAAATTGTGGACTTTTTTTTTTTTTTTGAGACAGGATCTTGCTCTGTCACTCAGGCTGGAGTGCAGTGGCAAGGTCTCAACTTTCTGCAGCCTTGAATTCCTGGATTAAGGTGATCCTTCTACCTCAGCCTCCCGGGTAGCTAGGACTACATGCACATGCCACCACACCCAGCTAATTTTTTTTTTTTTTTTTTTTTGTAGAGACAAGGTTTTGTCATGTTGCCCAGGTTGGTCTTGAAGTCCTAGACTCAACCAATCGGCCCACCTTGGGCTCCCAAAGTGCTCAGATTTCAGGCATGAGCCACCATACCTGGCCTAGACTATCTTAATAAAAACAATGCCCTCCTTTTACCTTTTTTGTGTCTTTTATTAGTTTTTTCTATTTGCTTTTTAACCTCATGAAGAATTTATCACTATAATTTTATGCCACCAAAGTTTATTTAAATTTATTCACATGTTATCATTTTCTTTGCTCCTAATATATTCCTGTTACTCAAAGCTAACATCTGGGATCACTTGCGTTTTTTTGTGAATTTCATTTCTTAAAAGTTCATTCAAAGAAGATCTGTTGATAGTGAACTATTAATTTCGTTTCAACAAATATCGCTATCTTACCCACTCTCTTGAAAATCACTTTGATTAACATGCAGTCTCAGTAGACAGTTATTTTCTCTGAGCACATTAAAGATGTTACCACAGTGTATGGCTTTCATAGTTGCTGTTGAGAAGTTCGCTGTCAATTCATCAAACATTGAAGGTTCTCATTTTTGCCTTGGTGCTTTAATACATTTATGTCTTTTGTGGTCTGCAGTTTTGTGTTCTAGATATTTATTTTCCTGGTTAGGATTCATTTAGCTTCATAAGTCTGAGAATTGGTATTATAATTCATATAATATTGGTATTATATTATATAATTCATATAATTATATATTATATAGGTATTATATAATATATTCATATAATACCAAAAGAATTGGTATTATAATTCTCAGACTTCATAAGTCTGAGAATTGGTATTTTAGAAAATTCTAAGCTGTTATGCTTCCAAATACTACTGCAGCTCCCTTTCTCTTGTTTTTGAAACTTAATTAGGCGTATATTAAAACTTTTTTCTTCCCCATCATGATTTAACTTTTAAAACATTTTGCATCTCTTTGCTTCTCTTCAGACATATCTTCCTGCTCACAAAATTTTTGTCTTTATTTGTATTCAACTGTTAAATCCATCCAATGAATTATATGTTTTTTCTATAAGCTCTATTTTTTCTTACTTAAATATGCTTTTACATTTGTATAACCTTTAACTATTTTTTATGATTTGTCCCTTATTCACCTTCTTAGCATTCATTAGACATATTTCTTTTATACCTGATAAATATGTTTTCTGAAGTCTTTGTCTTATTGTGTTGTTGGCTGTGTGTGTGTGTGCTGGTGATTGGCTGATGACTAGGACATGCTTACTTGTGTTTTATGTGACACTGAGCATGTAGTCTTTGGAGGAATTAGATGTAGGGATATCTCCATCTATATTTCTCACTTAGAATGATCCCTAGACTTTGTATTTTCCATACCCTTAGAGATCAAGGAAAACAAAGCTAAATTTACTTGGAACAGCAAATGTTCTCAAGACAAAACCAGGTTGAAGGTTACCTAACTCTCTCTTTCCCCTCTTTTACTTAATGTTTGACTCTGAGTATTATTTATTAATTTTTTTATTTACAATATTTTTCAAAAATAAATAAAGGCCGGGTGCACTGGCTCATGCCTATAATCCCAACACTCTGGGAGGCTGAGGCAGTAGGATTGCTTGAGTACGGGAGTTCCTGACTAGCTTGGGCAACATAGCAAGACCTCATCTCTACAAATAATGAAAAAATTACCTGGGTGTATTGGTGCACACCTGTGGTCCCAGCTCTCTGGGAGGCTGAGGTGAGAGGATCACTTGAGCCTGGAGGTCAAGGTTGCAGTGAGCCATGATTGCACCACTGCACACCAACCTGGGCAACAGAGCAAGACCTTTTCTCAAAAATAATATTAAAAATAAATAAAGACAGTTATTGAAAATCGTAGTTCTTCTTAGCACAAGGGCCACTTGCAGTAATAGGTGCTTAGTAAATATTTATTGAGTGAACGAATTCTCACATCTTTCTGTGTACAGTTGATGGCTCATCAAAACTTTCAGGGAATATAATAGAGAATATATACCCAGAGGGTATTTCTCTATACTCATATCTCTTCTACAAAGCAGTAGAAAAAAGGAATTATGAAAAATGAAAAGAAATCCTCTTCCTCACTTTGCTTTCGCTGAAAGAAAATAAAAAAGAAAGATGAAAATAAGACAAAAAGAAAATGGAAAAAAATGTGTAGAATGATAAGAGAACAGCTTGGAGCTGTGAAGTACAGATCTCTGTAGTTGGTGCTTACTCATTCATGAGTATCTTTTACTTTTCTCTTTCATATCTGGAACTATTGCCAATTATTGTACAGATGTTCCTTCATATCTGCTGCCATGAGTAAATATAGTCTCTCTTGAGGGTTTCTGAGCGTCACACTCTGATCTTATCCAGTGTGTCACTTTTCTAATGGGCTAAGAGAGGAATCCAATGGTTTATTGAAAAGAATGTTAAATTGAATACTGGTTGCATTATAGAGAAAAGCACTTCCTCTAGTTCTCCAGAATCCATTTCAAGGACCTGCCACTTGTCTTTGAGCTCTTTCTCCTCTACTCTTCTTTTGCATTAGCTCTTTTAAGAGAAATACGTTTATCCCTGTACCCCATGGCCTGTGAAATCATTCCATTTCTCAGAACCATGTTAACAGAAAGGTGGCTGTCGATAGCTGGATTCTTCCATAAGTCATAATACTTTTAGATGAGCTTCATTATCTTCCAAGATGAAGTATACGGCGTCCTGGAATGGGGCCTAAATATCAGGACCATTAACTTTTCTCAAGGTGAGGACCATCTCCCCACTGCCTCCCTTTCTTCAGGCCTTCCTGCCACCGTCTCTCAAGGACTGTGGGGCCGCTAATGTATACTTCGAATAATCAGAACTCAGCTAGTTTTTCATCCATGCAAGTTTCCTGCAATGAAGGAACCTCTTACAAGAGCCACTCTCAGGCAGAAGTGGCAAAAGAGAAATGCTGCCATTAACAAGCGGAGTACAAGAGATAAGTTGATGGAATATTGCCTCCTCACTTAATTGGAGTTCCTGACCAACCCTTTCTCCACATGAAGAAAGGAAGTGTTAAGTGAATGTCTAGGATATGAAGGATATGAACCTGTCCACATGTTGAGTGACATAGAAAGACCAAAGCATCTCAGTCATATTTTTTTGCTTAGAAAACTTTCTTGCTTATGCCTTCCCATGTGCACGCACTGCAGCACACATTCTCCTAGGCGAGGTTGCCCCACTTTGCAAAAAGGAGTTTTCTTGGGCTGCCAGTGTCGGCTCTCTATACAATGACTTACAGCACTGGACTTCCTCCTGACATCACACTTCAATCAAAAACTTTTTGCACAAAATGTCACTTTCAAAGTTGCGGTTTGGGGGAAAAAACTGTCTATAAAAAATTCATGGCCACAATGATCTGATAATGCAGTGTTCTGATACCAGCAGATGTTTTGTCTAACATGTTCCCTGAAGCTGTACTCTGTGCCTTCATATCTTTCATTTCCAGTTGCTATCTGCTGACTGTGGGATGTCATGTACGTACCCTATAGCTATGCGCGGCAATTCGCATCTAACACCACCGCGCGTAATGAGCTTCACAAGATGCTTGTCGCAATAACTCCGTACTTCCCTAACCATATGGAACACAACACTCTAAAGCCCATAGACACTTTTTTTTTTATTACAGTTCAGATCCTTAAAACATAATCTGTGTGATGTCTAGTGAATGTACGTGAAGAGCTGCTGAAAACAAAGTTAACACTTGTTCACATCATCTGTTACAAATGTCCAATTTGGGACAATAAATTTCCTCGGAACCTGTTCTTTTGCTGACTCGTTGCTTTATCTTTTTTCCTCTTTCTCTCACGTCGTTTTTTTTTATGAACTATGCATATGTATTAAATGGGATTTGTTGTCCCTAGATACCAATTTGCATAAAGTACAAGCCATCATTGGTTGGAGAGAAGCAAATTACTTCTCCGGCAAGATCACACTTTTTTTTTTTTTTTTTTTTTTTAATTTTAACAAACCGCAGGCAGAGGCTGTTAACAGTACTTAGCCAGATATGCAAAGTATCACTTTTCTCAAAAGCAGCTTGATCAATGAGGGGGAAAAAGGTAAAAAGTGAAAGGTGATATTATTCAATTAAGTCCCATGAAAAGCTGACCTGAAACAGAAATGCCCATACCTGTTTCGCCACCTGTCCACTTGTCGGTAAGCTGAGCCTCTGCATTTCCCCTTCAGTGCAGGGCAGGTATTTATTCAAGCCTTTTGAGGAAAAAAAAGTACTTGAGAGACTTAGCAAAGAAGTGAGAGCAACTCAGCAGCTTTAAAAAATAACAAGAATCTCTCAGTTTCATTCTCTGCTTCTCGGAAAACTCACTGCTCTTCATTTATTTTTTCAAGTTACCCTTGCCATTCTTTTCTTTTCTTCGTGACATAATAATCAAGCAGCGTGCTGTTAACAGCTCTGCTTATAATTGTTGACTTAAAATGTCTTGTAAGCCGTGAGTAGGACCTGCACTCCCCACCTCTGCCTACCACGAAAAGCGGATTCCCCTACGAGATGCAGTAATGTGCCTGGGACATTGCAGATGGAGCCCCCGGCGTTCAGGTCCATGGCAGTCCCCGGCTCTCTTCTTCCCATTATTCGCATGCTGTACACCTGTGACAAGTTGGCAATTTCTGAGTGATAATGCAGAAATTTGCAAATTCCAGTTTGTCCCTCTGCTAAGCAGAGCTGTGCTAGATTTTGCTAAATAAAGAAACAAACAGCTCTCTCAGCCAAGAATCTCAGACAAGTATTGGCGGGGGTGGGGGTGGAAGCTGTGAACCTTAGAAACAGCTGGGAGTAAGTGACGCTCTCCAACTTTGACAAACTTGCCATAGAAACTTCAAGACACTGTGGTCTGACTTACATGTGCATTTTCAGTTAAGTTTAAGTTCCAGGGTCTTTGGACAGAATAATGAATTTTTTAAATATAATTTTAAACCATTCTAACTAGACAACATGTACATTTCTTACAAGGAGCAAACAGTTGTTCTAAGCATTGTAACTCTTAAAGATAAACAAGAAAGCATTAGTAAATTCTGTTCCTCCTTCTGGGAAGGGGTACTCAATCATTTTTCACTTGTAAGGATCAAAGAGAGTTGAGTATATTGTTTTCCCCTTATTGTTTTGTTAGGAGGACATGTAGAAATAAAAACAAATGACTGAGAAGCCAACTTGCTCAAGGTTGACACCCATGCCCAGGATATCTTTAGGGAAGACACAAATATGACCAATAATCTCCATCTAGAGGTCAGAGACTTTGTGAGTATGAATGTGTTTGATGTCCCTCTGCTCACCACTGTGTTCCTAGTGCCTAAAAAGCTGGCACTTATGAGATGCTTAATACCTATTTGCTAAATGGATCAGTGAATGATTGAGTTATGAATTTAGTGGTTACATAAAGGAAGTGAACTTCACACAGAAAACTATTTATCTGTTAATGTCACTAGAGTCAAAGATTAATAAAATTTATTTTACGTAAGTTTTTCCCTCTAAGTTCTATCAGATTAATGAAATTTATTTCATGTGTTTTCCTCTACATTCTGTCAGATTAATGAACTTTGTTTCATGTAAGTTTATTTCCCCCTAAATTCTATCAGAGGCACATTTTGAGTGCCTTCATTGTGAGAAGAAATAAACTAAGCATTGCTGATAGTGAGATAAATAAAGAGTCTGGGAGGCAGTAGGTGATTATGGAAGTGGTATATATTTTGAAAGAGGAAGAAGCAAAGTAATACCATTTACTAGCTTAGTGAACTTGGGCAAATTACCTACAATCCCTGAGCTTTAGTTGCCTCTTCTGTAAAATGGGGAGAAATAATTGTAGCATAAGACTATTTTGTGATGATTGAATGAGATTAGGCAATGTCAAGTTCCTGGTACATGGTAAATGCTCACTGAGTGTTGGTCTTTTTGTTTCCCTGCTCCTTTAGACCTTGCAATCTAATTCTACTATTTTAGATGAATACACTAAATATAACCCAAAAGGGGAAAATCTTGGAAGATTTAAAGAGGAACACAGAATTACTTCTTTTGTAAAGAAAAAATGCATGAAAGAATGACTCCTTTTGTTCTTTTTGTCCTGCCTCTTGCCTGTGCTCATGTTGTTCTACCTGTCTGGAACACCTTCCTTTCTTTTATTCAATTATCTAAATTTTATTCTATCATCTAATTTCTAAGCCATCAGACCTTAGGAACAGGGCTTCAGAGCTTACAAGTGGGTTCTTGCATTGTTTGGTGAACCTTAAAACATAAATATTTTCTGTTTTATGGTACTCTATCAGTTGTCTTTTGCTGCATAAAAAATAGCCTCAAACTTTAGTATCTTGAAATAACAGCAATTTATTGCTTCCCACAGTCAGTGGTTTGGCTGGATGGCATCCTTTCTTGTTTAGCCTGGATTCACTCATGTGAATGCAGTTAGCTGGAGAGTTGGCTGGGCTGAAATTTCCAAGAAGACCTCACTCACTTCTTAATGCTGTTTTCTACAGTACTTTGATTCTCCTTCATGTGGCCTTTTATCCTCTGGTAGACAAGGCCGGTTTCCTTCTATGGTGGTATGAAGGCAGGTCTCCAACTGGGTAAACATGGAAGCTGCATGGTCTTTTAAGGATAAGCCTCCACAACTTGCACAAAGTTGTTTCTACCATGTTCTATTAGACATAGCAAGTTACAAGACCAACGCAGATTCAAAGGGGTAGAAAAATAAATTTTACTTCTGGATAGGAGGCATGCCAATGTCACATTGCTGAAGGTTGTACATATTGGAATGGGAAGTATTCCTGGTCATTAAATAATCATCTTCAGGTGCTTTTTTGCTATTATAGCTATACCTCTTTTGCTATTGGGTATTTGTGTCTAAGTTCTCTTTGGATTGTTTTTTTCCCTCTGATCTGCTTTTGAAGGCCTGCCCTTATTAATTGTCTAGTTTCAAAGACCTCTGTAGTCACCAAGTTCCTATTCTGAGGTTTTGCCTTAGAGTCATTAAGGTACTCTTCTAAACAGAGGATTGTCAAATCTTGTTTCATACTTTCTTCTTTTATTATGCAGTATCCACAAGAAGAAGGAACAGTAGAGAATTATTTTCATGGTAGGAAGTGTGCCACCTATTTTAGAAAGGAGAAAGATAAAAGTTAAGTACTATTGGTTTCAAATGATAATTTTAAAAATACTCAGCAAACCACCATGGCACACATTTTCCTGTGTAACAAACCCGTATGTCCTGCACATGTATCCCAGAATTTAATAAAATAAAATAAAACAGTATAGACCCAACAAAATATACATAGAATGTATATGTAGAAAACTCTAAAAATCTAAGGAAAGAATCAAAACAATTTTAAATAAATGAAGAAATATTCCATCTTCATGGATTGGAATACTCAATATTGTTAAAATGTCAATTTCCCAACTTTCTGTAGAGTCAATATAATCCCAATGAAAATCTCAACAAGATAATTTGAGGATATCAACAAAGTTACTCTAAAATTTTTATGGAAAGGTAAAATATCAAAATAGCCAACATAATACTGAAGAAGAACACAGTTGAATGAGTAATAATACTCATTGAAACTTACTAAAAAATTGCAGTAATCAAGACAGGCTAAGATATCAAAATAATAGGCAAAAATCAATGGAACAGAATAGAAAGCTCATAAATAGACCAACACAATATCTTTGATAAAGGAAAACTGGCAATTCAATGAAGAGATGATAGTCTTTTCAATAAAAGTTGCTAGAACAATTGTATGCCCATATGCAAAAGAAAAAAATCTAGACATAGACCTCACACCTTCATAAAAGCTCAAAATCAATCATAATCCTACATATAAGACACAATATTGTAAAATCTCTAGAAAAAATGTAGGAGGCAATCTATATGACTTTAGGTTTGGCAAGGAGTTTTTAGGTACAACACCAAAAGCATAATCTATGAAAGAAAAAAAATGATAAAATACGCCTTTTGATTTTTTGCTCTGATATGACATTGTTAAGAGAACAAAAAGGCAAGTCACACTCTGGGAGGAAATATTTTCAAAACAAATATTTGATAAAGCAGTTGTATTCATAATACACAAAGAACTCTTAACAATAAGAAAATAACCCAAAAAAGAAATGGGCAAAATATCTGAAGAGATATCTCACCAAGGAAGATATACAGATGTCAAATAATCATATAAGAATGCTCAATATCTTTTGTTATGAGGAAATTAGATGCTAAATTTTGTCAAATGATTTTTCTTTATCTATTTTAATAATCATTTTTGTCTGTTATTATGATGGATTATATTGATTAGCTTTTGAATGTTGAACCAGTTCTTCATTAGTGAGATAGACCCTATTAAGTCATGATGTATTAATATTGTTTCATGTACTGCTGTATTTTTTGTCTAATATTTTGTTGAATATTTGTATGTCCATGTGTAAGAGGGATATTGGTTTTCAATTTCTTGTTTCTTGTATTACATTTATCTGGCTTTTTTGTGACAAAATGACAAAATATTTCCTTTTCTATTTTCTGAAAAACAAATTGTATAAAGCTTATATATTTCTTAAAATTTTGGCAGACTTCGTCAGTGAAGCAATTTGGTCCTAGAATTTTTTGCTACAAAGTTTTAATTATGAATAATGTTCTTTAGCTCATATAAAGCTATTCAAGTTATCTATTTCTTCTTGAATAAATTTTGTAGTTTCCGTCTTTTTAAGTACTGGGTCCATTTCATTTAAGTTGCCAAATGTATAGGCACACAAATGTTTTTATTATTTTCTTATTATTTCAGATTTCCTTCTATTTTATTTTCTGAGGGTCTGAAATGATATCCCCCTTTTATGCTTGATATTGAAAATTGGTATATCTTCACTTTTTTCTTGGTCAGTCCATCCAGATATTTTTGAATTCTATTCATCTTTTCAAGGAACCAGCTTTTGGTTTCGTTTATTTTCTCTATTTCTTTTTCTTTTTATTAATTTCAGATATTTTTTATTGTTCCTTTTCTTTTTCTTGTGCTTTAATTTGTTTCTCTTTTTCTAGCTTATTTTATTTTATTTTATTTAGCACTCAATAATCTTTTAATGCAACAATGTACGAAGTGCATGCAATTACTACCTGCTCAATCTACACACTTAGTCTTAATGGAAGTTTACAAGAATTTCATTGACTGGGTTTTCTTCCTCCTTAACCAAGTTGAGAACACTGGTAGCCCCCTGAAGGTATAACCTCCCATTCTAGTCCCCTTAACTGACTGACTTAAACTTGATCCACTGATTGGCACCACGAACTTCAAAAGGTGGGTCGCTGGAGTAGATGCGGTAGCCCAGCTCCTGCAAAGGTGGCTCAGGATCGGCCGTGGCAAACTGGGCAGCATCCTCAATCTCCTTCTTCACTTCCACATCAATTTCCTTTAGTTCTTCCACACTGGCAAGATTGCTGTTCACCATTCTGTCCTTGAGAAGCATAATAGGGTCACTCTTACTTCTTACTTCCTGAATTTCTTCTCGTGTACGGTAACTGACTCCAGGATCACTCATACTGTGTCCGTGGTAACGATAAGTCTGCAGCTCCATCAGGATGGGCCCCTTCCCAGATCTACAATAGGCAGCAGCAAACCTTGTCGCCTCTCGGACGCACAGGATATCCATTCCATCCACTCTCAGCCCAGGAATGAAATCACCTCTCTTATAGTAATCAGTGCTGGCTGCTGCTCTCTCAAAAGATGTTCCCATTCCATAGCGATTATTTTCACAGATGAAAATACAAGGTAATTTCCACAAAGCTGCCATGTTGTAAGCTTCGAATATCTGGCCCTGGTTAGCAGCACCATCGCCGTATAAAGTCAGCAGACCTCATCTTTTCCATTATACTTACAGGCTAGAGCAATCCCAGCGCCCAAGGGCACCTGCGCTTCCATGATGCCATTGCCCCCGTAGAAGTTCTTGGCATACATGTGCATCGATCCTCCTTTGCCTTTAGCACAACCTCCTTTTCGTCCTGTAAGCTCTGCGAGAATTTCTCGGACGGAAAGGCCCCGGGTGAAGGTAAAGCCGTGAGCCCGGTAGGCTGTTATGAGATGGTCTGTGGGGTTGATGCCGGCTTCCAGGCCCACACAGCAAGCTTCCTGACCATCACACAAGTGACAGAAAGCACGAATAATTTTCTGTTTATACAGCTGATCTGCTTTCAACTCCATTCGGCGCACAGTCTGCATCATCCTGTAGTATTTGAGCCCATCCTCCCTGGTGAGCACTGTTGTGACAGGAGGGCCTTCTTCCAGTCGGTGAAGGTCACATTTCTTAATTTCAAATGTAGCATCATTTGCAAAATTACGGGATGCTACCAGCACTCCGCTTGCCGGCTTCTGAGAAGCGCCGGACAACACGCGGGAGACGGCGGCGAGCATCTTCCTCATGAAGCACAGGCCCTGGCGGCAGCGGCCACTCCTCCTAGCTTCTTAAGTTGAAGACTTAGATCATTAGTTTGAGATCATTCTATATTTCTAGCATAAACATTTAATGCTATAGATTTTCCTCTAGGCACTATTTTAGCTTCATTCCGCAAATTTATCTTCATTCTCATCAATTTCATTCGGTTCAAAATATTTTATCGTCTACTCCAGACTTTTTCTTTAACCTGCGTCTGTTTAGAAGTATGCTATTTAATTTGCAAATATTTTGGTACTTTTCCAATATCTTTTTAGTTTTGATTTCCACTATGATCGTATAAGATATTTTGTATTATTTCTATTTTTAAAATATGTTATAGTTTGCTATAAGAGCCATGATATAGCTCATCTAGGTTATTATTTATGTGGATTTAATAAGAATATGTATTAGCTGTTGCTAGATATAGCGTTCAACAAATATCAATTACGTAAAATTATTTGATAGTGTTGTTCAGATCTTGTATATCCGTGCTGGTCTCCTATCTACTTATTTGTTGATAATTCAAAGAAGAGTGCTAAAGTCTCCAAGTATATTCGTGAATTTGTCTATTTCTATTCCTTTAAGTCTTATTATTTATCCTTCTTTTGAGAATTTGTCATATTTTTCTAGTTATTTATTTTTCTAATAATTTTGGGTTATATCCTGGATATTTTAAATATTACCTTGAGAGACTCTGGGTGCCATTAAAACCTTCTGTTGAATGTCAAATTTTTAATTTATCAAACCATCAACCCAGTTAGGTTAAAACTAAAAAATTATTTCTTGCCTTCTGTGTGTGGTATTTCCAATGTCAGCTATAGTTTCAAAGTTTTTGTCATATTGTTTTGGCTGTTTTGCACATATATCTCAGAGGTAATTCTGGGACTTGGGTGGTGGTTTATATTACAGTTCAATTCCCGAAGCCTTTACTATGCTGATTCATGTTAATGCCTATTACTCACACACACAGCTTAGGAGTGAGCCCAGGACTTGTGTCAGTTCGTATATAAAGTGGGGGTCATCTCCAGCTTTCTTCTTTCTGAGATTTCTCATAATACTCTCTAGTATCAGGGAGTTCTTTTCTCCTTAGAGTTTTTACTGCCTCATGTTCAGGTAAAGTATTTATCTCTATTATGGTCATTCTTCAAGTTTGGCTCTCTCTCTAGTTTGTCTGCTATTGCTAACTTTTCAGAGTTTTCAGATAGTTGCCTTTTAAATATTGTCCAGTTTTTAGTTGAAATCAGTGGGAGTGATAGGTATAATGGGCTTACTCTATTTCGGCCAGAATCGTGAAGTGTAAACCTGGGTTTCAATAAATTACAATAACATATTGCACTTATCAAATAGTTAATGACAGTCTGAGGATGTTTTTGTGACATGAATTGCTTAAAAAAATGTATATGACATGTATCAAGAAGTTGGTCTTCAACATGATGTCTGTGTATGCTGACATTTAATAACTGTCTTAATGAAAGACTAGAGATGACTGCCACCTAGCAGGATGAATGAATGTATTTTTCATTATAAATAGGTCTTGATAATTAAAAGTAATCTACAAATAAATTAATAAAAATGTTTACATCACAGAAAACATTCTGTTAAAGGTTTAAGTATTAAGTTAATTTAAGAAAAAAGAAACCTAAAGTAGACTTTGACCTTCTCAGACACATATGTTATGTAAAATACATTTTATTTCAATTAAAGGCTATTTTCATTTTAATTGTCAATCATATCCTGGTAAACCTACACAATTATTGATCTTAATTGTGGAAGGCTTGAGATATTGATGATGCTGGATAATTTGTTTGCTTGCTGGCTTTGTAAGTGGTACCACCACTAAGCGGCACAATGTGCTTCTGACTTTGAAAGGTCACCACAGTTCTAGAATCTGTTGTTCAGCCTTATAAGCTTTAAATGTTTACATTATCAACACAGAAATAATGAATCCGTCTCTTGGGAACAGGGTTGCGTCAGCCAAGCTCAGAGTCTGATAAAGAAACCAGAATGATCAGTTTTCAATGAGAATAATAGCTGTCACAAGAATCAGAGTATTTCTAGTGGCTTGAATGACCCACCCTTTTCCTAAAGGCAGATCTAAAAAGGAACCACCACGATGAGAAGATGTGCAGTTATGCAGATGTGCAAGAGTATATTGACTTGAATATTTAGTAGTGGTATAGATAAATTCTTGCCCCCTTACCTAATAACTGTAAGATCTTGGGCACATCATTTTAACAATGTTGAGAGGGTGGTTTCTTGTTGTCCTTGAATTATTTAGAGATTAAAAAAGTGAGAAGTCCAGGATCTCACACTCTTAATCAAACAGTACAAATAATTGTGAGGAACAAATCCTACCACTGCTATAGTGAATTAACAGTATGCCCTCCATGTGAGCATTCAACTGCTAGCCATTTCCCTTCAAATATGAAACAAAAAAAGTGAGATATTTAGAAAAAAATTCGCTCTTCATTGTGCCCAACAACAAAGGAGACAGACCTTAGAAGAATGAAGTGTGGAAGACATAAAAAAGGAGGAAACACCAACCACCCCTCAACCCCGCCCCACAAATGTACACAAATAAACATGCAGATATAAACCATCATTAAACTCATACGGTTTGGTTTATGGTAGAGAGGGGGAGATTCCTGAATCTGGTATGAAACTGCTATTTCAGCCTGAACTGGACGATTTTAATAAGTAAAATTAACCAGCAAGGTTTAGAATCTGATTGATACATCATGAAAATACTTGCTACCTTTCAGAGTTGTGTTTGGGAAAATTAAACCAGTTCATGTTCATGCCTAAAAGAATTCTTAGTAAATGGCTACAATTTTCTAAGATGGGGAATAATTGTACGGTTTTTTTTGTTTTGTTTTGTTTTGTTTTTAAATATGGTTAAGGTGATAAGTCAATCAGGCTGGGATTAAAAAGCCCTTAGCCAAGTGCACAGTGTGTAGTAAGCTGTTACAGTATCCTCCCGTGCTGAGAATGTAGGTCCACCCACACACCCAGGACAGTGCTTCCTTAGATACTGCCAATAATTGTTTCAGACTCTCTCTCACACTCTATGTCTAACAAGAACAGCTTCCATTCTGAGTGACATATTTTCCTTTATGTATGCTAGTATCTTCAAAATATGGTCCACTCATAGAGACTATCTGTTACCCTTAGGTTGATTTCATATAACCTCATTGTAAGTTGATTATATATTTTAAATCCAAGAAAACAACCTTTTAAAAATCTTTCTCTTTTAACCAGGTCTAAGTGAATGAAAAAACCAGGGTATGTCAGCATGATGATGGTGTATATAATAAGGGCTATAAATAAATCAAGCTTACAAAATACTTTACATTTGTACAAATAATCACAAGAAAAGAAGGTATGGTAAAAAACAAAATGTTACAGAAGTTCAGAGATGGAAGATATCACTTCTGGCCTCTGAGTTTCATAAATAAGTGACCTTTTGAATCAGATGTTAAAAGATGAGAAAGATTTTGCTAGGTAGAAATATGTATAAGTAAGACATTTCCTGCAAAGCAAGTGGCACAAAGCATAATAAAAATGGGAATGTTCAAGGACTGTTAAGGAGACAGAAACCAGATCAGTTAGGCATAGAGTACTTCTTGGTATTAAGTCTGGGACCAGATACATAAGGCCTTGAAAGCCAAGATGGGAAGTTTCCTTTTATTCGGAATTAAATTAAAGAACATTTAAAATTCGGGAGGAAATGTGGATATATATAGATAGAATGATAAAAGAAATTGACAACATGTTAATGTTTAGGAAGTCTAGGTGAAGGTTATATAGGATATTTTTTGTAAAATTCTTGCAAGTTTTCTGTAAGTCTAAAATTGTTTCAAAAAGTTTCAAAAGCTACATTTGTTTTAAAATACAAAGCTTCAAGGAATACAGTAGCACCATGAGAGCAATGTTTTAGGATGGCTGCGCAGAGCACATTTTGTTGGTAGAAATTTGGCCGGGCGCGGTGGCTCACGCCTGTAATCCCAGCACTTTGGGAGGCCGAGGCGGGCGGATCACAAGGTCAGGAGATCGAGACCACGGTGAAACCCCATCTCTACTAAAAATACAAAAAATTAGCCGGGCGCGGTTGTGGGCGCCTGTAGTCCCAGCTACTCGGGAGGCTGAGGCAGGAGAATGGCGTGAACCCGGGAGGCGGAGCTTGCAGTGAGCCGAGATCGTGCCACTGCACTCCAGCCTGGGTGACAGAGCGAGACTCCGTCTCAAAAAAAAAAAAAAAAAAAAAAGAAATTTGGAAAGCACCACATGGTTATTATGAGATCCTGAAGGTAAAGTCATTGTAGCCCCAACTAGGGTGAAGATGAAGAATAAGTAACAAATGTGAGAAATGTAAGACAGGAAGAACCAATAGGGTTTGGGGACGTATTTGATATATAATATGAAGGCAGAAAAATTTAAAAGGGCTGTGAAGAATCCCAGACAGATATGTTTATGGACTTTATGGTGATGATGGTTTCACAGATATAGATTTATTCCCAAACATATCAAATTGTACACATTATATTTGATACACTGAATTATATATATTGTAGGTAGCTTTTTACATGTCAATGGAATCTCAATAAACTCAATAAAGTGTTGTGTTTTTTTTTTTAAGACTACGATACATTCACACACCAAAACTGATTTTCAGGTAGGTGATTAAAATAATTGTAATAATCATGAAGAAAAGTAAAGGTCAAAGCAATTAATACATGTGACTTTATGTAAACTGAGTTTTAGGTGACTATGGGACATCTGAGTTGAACAGGAGGAGTATAAAAACTTTATGGCATGGGTATTTATGGTATTAATGAGTATTTGCCAGAAACAGGGAAGTATTGTTAGAATAAAGAGAAGTGAGGACAGAACCTTGAAGACTGTCCATTTGATGGAGTAGAAGCACGGAAAGAAGTCAATGAACGTGACTGTGGTACTCAATGTCCTAAAAGGCCCTCAAGAATTCCTGTCTCCTGGTTTTCACACCTTCCTGTCATCTCCTCCCTTTGCACGCAGACAGGACATAGTAGTGGCTTATTTCTAGTTGATGGAAACAGCAAAAATGAGAAAATCTCACTTCCAAGAATAGGTCATAAGAGATTGTGTCTTCCATTTTTCTGGTATTCACTCTCTCTGCCTCTTCTCACATTATTGTCATGATGGAGAGGGACACTTGGCAAAGAAAAGAGGGCAGCCTCCAGCCAGCAGCCAGAGGAGAACTGAGACCGCTGTCCAACAGGTCCTGTAGAATTCAATTATCCCAACAACCACATGAGTGAGCTTGGAAACACATCCTTCCCTAATTAAGCCTTCAGATAATGCCACAGATCCTGGGCAAATATCCTTTTTAAAACTTTGAGTTAAGTTTTTTTTTTTAATTTTTAATTGACCAATAATAATTGTATATATTCATAGTATACCTAGTGATGTCTCTATACATATAATCTATATGATCAGATCAGATCAGGGTAATTAGTGTATCCATCATCTCAAATATTTATCTTTTTTGTGTGTTGGAAAAGTTCAATATCCTCCTCTTTTTTTTTGTTTTGTTTTGTTTTGTTTGTTTGAGACAGTCTCACTCTCTCCCAGAGACTGGAGTACAATGGCGTGATCTTGGCTAACTGCAACCTTTGTCTCCCAGGTTCAAGTGATTCTCATACCTCAGCCTTCTGAGTAGCTGAGATTACAGGCATGCGCCACCACATCCAGCTAATTTTTGTATTTTTAGTAGAGATGGGTTTTCACCATGTTGGCCAGACTGGTCTTGAACTCCTGACTTAAAGTAATCTGCCCGTCTCAGTCTCCCAAAGTTCTAGGATTACAGGCATGAGGCACCGTGCCCAGCCCAATATCCAAGCTCTAGCTTTTTGAAACTCTACATTGTTAACCATCATCATCCTACATTGATATAGGACACTAGAACTTATTTTTCCTGTCTATCTGTTACTGTGTATCCTTTAGCATCTTGATGGCAGTCTTGTAGAGTATTGGTTTTGAATTTGTTTGTAGAGTGTAGAGATCATGTCACAGAGGACCAGCAAAATCATGCCTCAATTGCTGAGCCATAGACACTATGAGATAATAAACATTGTTGTTTTAATCTGTTAAATTTTGGTGTCATTTGTTACATGATAGGTATCTTATGCCGACAGATATAGATCCTTTGAAGAAATAGGAACAGAAACAAGATTATGCAGTGTCGTAGAAAACAAAAGAGAGAGGAAACTTCAAGAGGAAGAGAGTCCTTCACAGGCTAACTGTGGCAGATAAGTTGCATAGGGCAGTGGCTATAAAAAGACCCCTTGAACTTGGAAGTAAAATTTGAAAAAGTCTTTGAGTGAGGGGCAATGGATAAAACATAGCTTTAGGTGGTGTGGATGGGGATGTTGGTCAAGAGCAGACTTATTTGGGGTTTCTGGCAGGAAAAAAAGGAAAAGAAATTTACAACAGTAGCTTTGATGGAGAATTATTATCTTTATAACATAAATTTCTAGGCTTATCTCTAGGACGAGGGCAAGTCTAAGGATCCTGAGAGGTATAGGAAGATGTGAAATTATTTATTGAGTAACTACTATGTATCCCTCACTCTTTTCAGTGCTAGAGATGCAGTAGCAGGAAAAAAACAAAAGGTAAAGATCTTTGCCTCTCATAGTTTACATTAGAGTAGGAAGAGACAGAAAATGAAATAAGAAAAGCATAAAATTTCTTAGATGCTGATGTGTGTTATGGAAGAGAACTATTCTCAATATTCAGCCTTATGAGGAGGAGAAATACCACTTTCTCCAAGAAATATGGTAAAAATGTCAGATGATACTAGAGAGACGCTCTAAAATGGAGGGAGGGGATAGGACAATTGAGCCATTTTGTAGAGAATGTGGCCTTTTACTCTGCTTTTGCCTAATACTTGTCTTAGCATATGTTTTTAACACTTTACTGGGCTCCTACCTCTCTTGCTATATTTATGTAGGAATTGCAACATGTTGGAACATTAATTGTTGATGTACAATCTTCGTCCCTTTATTATAGATGGCAATAAAATTCACAGTAACCAAGGTAGTACATTTTTCAATTACACATTATATTGTTTCATTAGCTGTCATATGTCACCTGCACCTACCTATCAACTAGCACATTTTACTTCATTATGTGCCTGCAGTCATCTTTTAGTGACAATCACTGTATCCTAAATTGTCATACAAGCCCTAATCTCAAGCAGCAATCTATGTTTCAGCTGCATTTTAGAGCACATTTATGTATATGATTTCAGCAAATGTAGTTGAGTGCAATAGAATTGATTTCATGTCCTCCCTTCCTCCCCACCCCATATTTGTATATGGTATATGTATTTTCATTATTGTTTCCAGAGTAACATCAAACGAGTAACATCAAACTTTTCACTATGAGTTGGGGGCTTTACATTTGTGGCCTTAACATAATGGCCCATAGTGTTTAAATAGGTTGCCCAAAGTCACAGAATATATCAAGGTCTTGGTCATGGTGTTTATAGGTTGGTTCTCTAGAGTAGTTAGCAATTTTAGAGACAGTAAGGCAGGCCTGGAAAGGGTCTGTGAACAAGTTCCCTAGAAAAGGGGATGATCTTTAGAAAAAGCAGATCCATTCAGCCTGAACTAAATTCTGCCTCATGAATCAAAGCCTATCATTTTCCTTCTTTTTCCTTTGGAGTTCTATTTGTGCAAGACCGTAGTGTCATTTCCAAGCTTTAATCAGAGATATACAAATACTCACAACTGCATTAATACCGTGTCTATTTGATGATGCAATATGTCTCTCCATCTGAATTCTTGCATGTGACGTGTGAACACTCACAGTCCCAAATTTGCTACCACTTTGCTATAGATGCCTGAAATCTAGAACCCCATAGAATCCCTGGCTTGAGACCTTGTCAGAGTTTCACTCTGAACTAGAGATGTAGTTTTCCATTCCACTTCAAGTAAACTCAAGCCTCAGTCCCCTTTTCTTTCAGTTCTTCCTTAGCTAGGTCTGGAAACCCTGATGAACTTCCTTCTGACTGCCTGGTGTTTTCTTAAAACAGACTTTCCCCACTCCTCCTTGGCCTGAAATATTCCAAAACAACATTCTGGGAATTCCCAGTTAGAGATTCTTCCTCACTTCTTATATAACCAGTGAAGCTACCAATGCCATTCAGGATGTGGCCAATTTTATATCCTCTCATTCCTTTCGATTTTTCCAGTTAAGCTAATTTAATCCCTTCCCCACCAACAACCCCTTTTCCCAAATTCATATTCATAGTCTTCTTAGTAGGAGGTAAAGGGCATTAAATCCTAAAGGTTTCTGCTAATTTTCCCCATTCCTCTTTTGCCAACAGGGGAAGGCTTGTGTTTCTGCTGGGTTTGCTAGTAATGGGATTTTTTTTTTCTTTTCCTTAACACAGTTCTATAATTAATGCATGTTTCTCTGATTCTACATTTATATTTAACACATTTTAAAAGGTACAAAATGCGTTTTAAAGGCGCTTCCCTATCCCTTGTGATTGTTGGAGCACAGAGGAGCCATGTAAGGATTATGAGAGGAACTCAAGAAGGAGGGGTGGGCTCCTGCCAGACTTCCCAGAGCAGAAGCCACGTGAAGGGGAAGTTCACTGACTTGGAAACTCTTGCACCACCTGCTGGTAATTTAGGAAAGCAATTAAATGCCAGACAGGGACTGACGTCCTCACTGTGGTATTTGGGAGCAACCACACTTTTGGGTATCATTTTATCATCAGAGTCTGGAGGGCTGACAGATGCAGAGCTTGCGCTGAAACTTATGGAAAACTTAGTTTTGGCATCTCACACTCCTGGAAAACTGGCTAGCTTAAAAAAGAACGCTTTCTCCTCTTTTCCTCAATCCACTCCAACTCAACCTCAGCCTTATGAGAGCTTAAGTTTTTGAACGCCTCTCTATTCACTCTACTCCGATGTTGCCTCCTTGGCAAGTTCCTGAGTGGGCTCTTTCTCTCCAACTCTTGGAGATCATTTTCTAAGAATAATGTCTACTTTGTTGTCCATTGACAGTGCCCTGGGGCATTCACATGCAAAAAGACTTAGAGACCAGGATAATTTCTGTGGCCCACAAATCATGAAAGGGGATGCTCTGGGGAGAGAAAGGAAAGAGTGCATACTGAAGTGGCTTTTCTCCTTGGATCAAAAATGCCTTGAGCTGCATCACTTAACACCTTAATGGACACCCAATAGTTACTGCATTGATAAGGAAGCTACTAGAAACTACTTAGCACAGAATTATCACTCAATATGACTGACCGTCATTCAGTAACACTGAAACTAAGGGATCCAGGTAATTTCCGCAGCCAATAGTTCTTAGTCCTCCCAATACGTAGAAAGCACCTGGGGCTTGGCTTGTTAAATTGGTAGATTCCTGGGCGCTGTCCCAGGAATCCATTTTATGCCTCACATTTGGGCTCTGGAATCTGCACTTCTAAGAAAGCCTCTGAATGGTTCTGATACAGATGATGCTCAGACCACACTTTAAGGAACATCGAGAGAAGGCAGCAGAATAAAAGGTTTCATTTCCAAAAATTGTTTCTCCAATTAGGTCTTCTGTTCATTTATCCCACCCTCTTTACTATTGCTGCTTTGAAAGAAAATTAGATTATTGTTGGAAAATTAGAAAACACAGATGAATAAAAATGAAAAATTAAATCAAACTCATATCCAGAGAAATAACTCATGCTAAACTGTTAATTTTTTGTGTGTATTCTTAAAAAATTTATACACACACACATAATATAACATATTGGTGTATATGTCTATACTTTGTAGGTTGTTTAGTTCACTTAATAAATCATAAATATCTTTGCATTCTGGCCAATCCATAATATCTTCATCATAACTTTTAATGGTTATTCCATTAAACAGATGTATGGTTATCAGCCAGTGCCCTAGCATTGAATATTTAGATTTTCTCCCAATAATTCTATCTTATAAACAAACCCTGTGATGAACATTTCTGTACATATGCCTACTTGTTCAATCATTTCCTAAGGACAAATTCCTAGTAGCAGAATCGTTAAGTCAAAGGATAATAGATTTTAAGGTTTTGATAAATTGCCAAATGTCCCCAAGAAACGTTTCTTGATTTACTCTCTCAGCAGCACTTAATAAAAATGAGGAAACACCCCTTGCCAATCTGGATATTATAATTTAAAAAAAAAAAAACTATTCCCATATGCTTTGATAGAAAAATTGTTTTTATTGTTTTAATGTGCAGTTATTTGACTCAGAGAATGACTCTTTTCTTTCTTACCGTATGTTTGCCACCTAAGATTCTTACGTTATGAGCTGCTTTTTCATATGCTTTGTCCACTATATTTTTGAAACATTTGTCTTTGTCTTAGTAAGTAGGAAGAACTCTTTACACTAACACTTAACAGTTTGTTAACAACATTTTATGTTAACACTTTGTTCACTGCATATGTGCAAATATATTAAATATATTAACACTGTATTGGCTACATATTTGCAAATATTCCCAGACATTTTAAATAATTGTTGATAGTATTTTTAACTGGTTTGCTTTTATTGTTGTACAAGTATGATTGCCTTTTATAAGGCAAAAATGTATCAATATTTCTTTTAGAATTTCCATTCAATGTCATATGTGAAAAGACCTTTCCTGCTTCAAAATTATATAAATAATCACTCAAATTTTCTTCCAGTATTTTGTAGTTTATTTTTACACCTAGATCTTAGATTCATCTGAAATTTTTTGTGTGTGGAAGAATAACTTCATTTTTCATATTGTCAGCCTGTTGTCCAAATAGTTATCTCATTTTCTGTGAGAGAAAAGTTCTAAACAGCTATCTCAGTTACATACATATGCATGGTCTGGGAGAAATGAAATGAAGCAAAACATCTCTTGAGGAGGGTGCTCCCTGACACTAGCTCCATGGAAAACTTGCTGTTGGAGTGGATTTTGGGGACTTCCTAATATATGTCACTTCTGGAGGAAGTCATCAGCCTTCCCTTCCCATTCCTTCTCACTATCTACAGATCTATAGGTTTCCAAAGGCTGTTGCATCTCAGATAAATTGACAAGTAAAAGGAGAAGATACGCATTGTGATTTAATATTAATATATTATTTGTATACTCTGGTTCCCTTCCATTCTCTGCCAGTGTTTTCTGCACCTCACAACTATAACGTGGTAAAGTGAAATGAGCATCAGCTGTGAGAGTACACATGTGTATTTCAACCCTGGCTCTGCCATGAACTCACCTCTCTCAATCTTTTGTAAAATGGAGTGTATGCATTCATCTGCTTTGGCTGGTATAACGAAATACCATAGACTAGGTGGTTTAAACAACAGAAATTTATTTTCTCCCAGTTCTGTCTTCTGGAATTCCAAGATCAAGGTGCTAGCAGAATTGGTTTCTGGTGAGGCCTCTGTCTTTGGCCTGCAAATGGCCTTTCTTCTATGTGTATGCAGAGAGAGAGAGAGAGAGAGAGAGAGAGAGAGAGAGAGAGAGAGAGAGAGAGGGAGGGAGAGAGGAGAGAGCTCTGTTGTCTCTTCTTTTTCATGTAAAGACACCAGTTCTTCTGAACTGGAGCCCTACCCTATGACCTCATTTAACCTTAACTGCCTCTTTAAAGGCTCTGTCTCCAAATGCAGTCACAGTAGGGGTTAGGGCTTCAACCCACAAATTTTGGAGGGACACAATTCAGCCCATAACAATATGGTATCTAGATCTCATACAGATTTAAACACTATGAACACCATTTCAAATAAATGTCAATGACTTTGGGAAAAGGAGCCTGAAAAATGCAGATTGCATTTCCATTGAAGTCAGCCAATTTGTATGGAAGTCAGCCCAGGGCTGTGCTTGGAGCCCTGTTTGTTCAAGAGTAGTATGTAAGCAAAGTCTCTGCTCTTCAATGGCATAGCCTCTCATTCATTGCTGAGGAGGTGAGGCCTACCTCTGAAACAGTAAGAGAATAGTACACAACCCAATATCATTAAGGGCAAGTTGTGGGCTTCAAAAAATGCTCCTACTTAATCAGATAATAATGCATCTTTAGAGTTCAAACACTAAAGTTGTGCTGAGACCATTTTCTGGGTTTTTACCACCTTCGGAGGCAAAGCAGAAAGTAGCATCAAATTTCTCCTGCAAAAACTTCTTTGTTTGAGTGTTAACTTGTTCTGAATGGAAGCAGGTAACCCTGTTCTGAGCTGAAAAAATCAAACTTTACTTGATGCATGGACAGAGAAGCCCAGTAGAGTTTGATCCAGACACATTTAGGTACATTACCTTCAAAGAGTCCTTCTAGAGACTACAGGAGTTGCTGGAATTTTGGATCAAAGGGAGACAGGAAATAGCATCTGTATTTTTTTTTCCTGAAAATGATTGTTATTTCAGAAAACGGAAGCATGTTTGGGCTGAGAGGGCAGGTTCCCAGTTGTCTGAACCAGTCATTCCAACCAGGCTTCCCACTTCTGCAAAGAAGAGAGAGGGTGAGTTTACAGGAAGAGGGTGCAGTCCTTTTCAAAGACAAGTAATGGCATTAGTGTTCAAAAAGCAGATAATCGCAGTTACCAAACTGGTGAGAAGCCAGGCAAATCCAGCAGGGGTGTAAGGAGGGAACGGGTGGGGCTGCAGATCCTGCTAACAAGGAGTGCACCATGGCTAGCAATGAGTCAAGCTCACCTGTTATCGCCTGACATCACTACCTTTCCTCAGCTCCCTCTCCCCTTGCTTGGAAAGCAGATTGCTAAATACCTGACTGTAAGCCCCACAGGTGGAGCTACCTGAAGTGGTTTAACCCACTGCAAGTGTTGTACCAATCAGTCAACAATTCCCACGGCTGCCTTTGTGAGAAGCCTCTCTCTTAAGCCTCTGGTTTAAGAATTTAGAGTAATCATGTAAAAATGATACCCCTGTGCTCCATGATCCGCTGAATCTCACTAATGCCGGATCCCAGAAGAGGGCTTATTAATGGTGAGACGCGGTGCCTCTCTCTCGGCTCATGTTTCACACAGATCTCTCTTATGGCTTCAGCTGTAAACCTCACTGCTGATAAAGAGAATATAATGAACCTCGCTGCTCCATGAGAATGAAATCTAGGGCCATGCAGTAGTTACCTGCTCTACCTTCTGGCACTAGGGTAGGCATGAGAGGTGAGCTTCGTGGCTGTGGGAAATAAAGGCATAAGGCCACCTCCCTTACCTCTCAGGGTTTTCTCTGTCATGGTGAAAGAGGCTGCATTTAAAGATCATGATACGGGACTAGAGAGATGCTATAATTTCTCAAATAGTTCCTCCATAATATTGTCAATTCCCTACTACTAACTAGATAAAGGACTCCTCATTTTTGTGCTCTTTCAATAACAAAAACATAAATAAAACCTTGGGATCTCTGGATCCTATGAACTAGATCATTCCACGACGTTTAGGGACCCAAGATTTATCCCACCTTGTTCTGACAGTGACCACTGGGCCCTTGATTTATCTGATGGAAGTCTGTAGTGAGTGCCAAGCATAACCCAACAATTGCCTCCCTAGGCCCCATCATTCCCCAGCTTTTTCCATCCACCAAGTGGCAAGAGAAAATGACAGATCCTGTCTTAGAGTAGAAACCATTTCTAGAATACAGCTCTAAGATACTGGTTGGTACACACTACTACAAAGCCCATTTCCAAATGTAGAATTTCACAGTTAAAATAGCTTGATTCTGTATCAAGGTTTATCTCTTCCCAAACATTCACACCCAACATATCCTTTACTGCTCACACAGTTGAGAAAGGGGCTGAGAGAGTCATGTTTTGGATATGATGAAACAGAGGCGTGCAGATGTAAGGTCACTTGCTAAAGCCATATCAAAGTTTAGGTGTGGAATACAGACTAGAATGCAGATTTAAGGCTTCCAGCAAAGGGCACTTCTAAACATGCCATTTCTCTGAAACTAAGAGGTTACTTTATCAGATTATGCATTGAAAACTTTTTTTTTTTTTTTTAGATTACTTTTTGGCTTTCTAAAGGGATGAATTATTTCGACCATATAGTTCCCAAGCAAGACATTTTTTGTCTTACTTTGTTCTGGTAGTACAGGGTGACAGGTGAAGTTTAACCAGTCAGTGCCCAAGTAGACAGATTCTGGGGTGAAGCATTGTGCGTGCCTTCTCACAGGATCTATGGCTCAGGCCTTGGTTACTCTGGAGTGAAGCCAGGGGCTTTACTTCTGGAGATAACACCTCCAGGGATTAGGTCATTCTGCAAGAATGTTCTGGTGTCATTTAACGCATGTTCAGTCAAAGATGCAATAACATCATTGAAAAAAGCACCCTTCTGGATAGAATGAGGAAAGCAAACGGTGAACCCCTGATTCTGAAAAACTAGTCAGGACTCCTGATTTTCAGACAGGTCCTCCTGCCAGTGTGTCTTTTCTAGAACGATATGTGGATGCAAATACATAAATACATGCGGATAACATTCATTGACACTTTGTCATAAAAACAAATCTCTTGGCAGGACCCCATCAGATAACTACTCCTGCCCCATCTGAGCTGACAGTGCCTTTTAAATGTACTTTTCACTTACTAAACCTTAAAAAAAAAGCACCTCATTTGACTTACTGCTTATTGAATAAAGGATTAGTATTATTTCCCTTCCTCCAGTGAACTTTCTTGCACTTTATTCTCAATAGATTGTATGTCTTTGTGTTTCTCTGCCAAGATGTCACTGCTGAAAAAATCACAGGCCTTAATGCTGCCCAGTTCATGCCGTGATAACTTTTTATTCAGAATTGCTTGAGGTCATCTCAATGGGAGTAATGGGTAAGAATGAGAATTTACCCCCAACTTGAATTAAAATAACTTTCAAGCACTTCCTAGAGTAGGAACAAAGATGAAAGGGGCCCCAAATTATGGGAGTATTTGAAATAACAAGACAAGGGTGTCCTTTGAAATATACTCAGCCACATTTGTTTGCCTTTAAGTCAGATCACCTTAACCAAGGACATCGGGTGACAAGAACAAATGGTTAATGATTGTGGAAGGAACCTGGCCAACTGGCTTTTCTTTCTCTCTTTTTCTTTTACTTATCTTTTCATATTATTATTATTATTTTAACTTAGGCTAGAATGCCCAGTAGGAGTGCAGACTGGAGGATCGGCTGTCTTTTGAACTGGAGACATCACAGGAAACTGGGGAGGCTCCAAATTGCTAACCTGAGGCCGGAGCAAAAACTTTTTCGTCGAAGGGACTGCTTTTTTTATTTCCCCTTCAACGGATGGCATCCCAAGTCCTGCTGGATTGCATCTGTCTTTGTTCCTGCAGCCAAGCCTTATAGCTGGCTCACACTCTGCCACGCTCATAACCTCACACTAGAAAGGATATTACAAAGAGGGGCAAACACCCTAGAGGGTTCCCCTTTATCAGAACCTTCCCTGTCAGTGGGCTCCTCATTTCCCGAGCCCTCGTCTGATTATTAGTGTACTGACGGAATAAAAATAACCTCATATTCCTACATGAATCATAAATAAAATCCTTTTATTTCATCAAAGAGGTTGGCAGGTTTATAGTCTTTTGCAATGCAGGCACGATGTGAATGACATACCTTTAATTTTGCTGACAAGCTCATCCGGGTTCAAATGAAAAAAGAGTGAGAAGTGGGTGACTTGGAGAACAGTTGTGCAGGAGCTTTTTGGGAAGGATAAATATTTCACCTTGCCACTGTAATCAGGGAACCAACCGATCTTGGTAATGAACTCTTCAATTATAGCCCACTTCTGACTCTTCAAAACTGCCTAAGCAACAATACCACAGTGATTATTGCTGACGTTACAGATAGGAGCTACCTGCAAAGAAAGAAAAAAGGAAAAGGGAAATGATGGTGTGGTAGGAAGAGAAAGCCATTGAAACTTTACATCACTAAATCTTCTGATAAGAAAATGCTATGGAGCCAGCCAAAGGGAAAAATACATTCACCCCACCCCCTCCACTCTTGTTCATTCCCTGACCTACTAAACTATCTTGATGACTCCATGAATGCTCCAAATTTCTATGAATCTAGGCATGAGCTCCCCAGATCAGATAACCCAGCAATTAAGACTCTGTAGTTCGTACACCAAGCCCATTTGCCATTGATTTCTATTAAGTATGATTCTGGAGTCCCTTCTTTTAAAGGAAGACCAGCATGGATAATGGGCTGGGTACTGCCTTTGGTCCAAGTGTTTCCTGTCTTCCTATTTGGAGGAGGAAAGAATCAAAAGATAGAAAGAAACACTAGATGCTGGGCTCATAAATTATTTACCTTAATTTTTCGAGGAAAGAAAATTGGAAATTTGTAAACAACATTTATCAACATAGCCTTATAGATCAGGATTTTACATAGAAAAACACAAAGGGAAAAATTGGAAGATTTAAAAGAGTTAATTTCTGGAAAAGGAAAGATGCCTGACTTTATGATGAGACTCTTCTGTTGAGCCAGTCTAAGAGAGCTTAGCCCTAAGAAATGAGCTTTTGTAATAGATACCCTGGGGGCTCACAACTTAGCTTGGGATTTGTTTTACTGGTAAATTTAGTTTTCTTCCATTATTCAAAACATTCTATCAGGAGAGACAGTTGCGAGAAGTGATCTCCAGGCCTCATCTTATAAGAAATGGGCCATACTTTGCCAGGCATGAGTCTCTTTTTACTACAGCTAAGCAGAATGGAAGAGAAACTATACTGCTCTCTCTTCAACTGAACTAAAACCTTTTTGAGGACAAAAGCCATATTTTATTCTAATTGTGTAGCTTCCACAGAACATAAAATGGTGTAAGTCTTGGGTTATCTAGATGAGTTAAGAAACAGGACAAAGGCTATTCAAGGAGCCACTGGATATCAAAGTGACTCTGTCTGTCCTACAGTCTTGAGATTAAACCTTCTGCGTCTAAACAATCTATGATTCTTTAGATCCACATAGATGAGATGGCTTGTTTACTTCATGGATCCCTTGATTTTTAAGCAGCTGATACTTGTGATTTGAAAAAAAAAAAAAAAAAAAAAGTCTTAGGAAGGTTCTGTTGTGCTAGTTTTATGGCTGAGGATACTGTGGCTCAAAGAGGTTAAATATCATGCCAAAGACATACAGAGGATGTCCCTAGTCATGATCCAAATTCTAAAGAAAAGAGTGTTGATCTTGAGGCTAACTTATGGTTTAAAAGGCCTATTCCACACTCCTGAGTTTTCACAATGAAGTATGCAGGAAAGAGATACTAATTGTACTTCTAGGAAAAGGGTTTCGTGGTAGCCTGTAGGAGCTAAAAAGACACCTGTAAGCAACAATGACATTGCACTGCTCTTATTCCACTAGGTGAGCACACAGATGCCTAACCCCATGGCCAAGAAAACCTGGCCTGTGATAGCTGTCCAGGATCTGTCACAGCTGCCATGGGCCCATGTATGGTCCTCTCAAGCTAAGCGAGAAAACATCAGCTGGGCTCAGGAGGGAGTGCCCAGCCTGAGACCACCTGGGGCACTGGGCACTCTCACAAACTACCCTAAGAGGGGAGGGGGAAGTAAATGTGAACACTCAGATGTTCAGCAACAGGCTTTAATCAGAACCTGCTGGGAGGTTCTGCTGAGCCAGAACATTTCTGGCACATTTATGGCCATAAATGGAATAAAACATTAATTTAAAAGTACTAACCTCACATGCAAAACCATGCATGTCTTGTTACCAAGCAAATGCCATGGAGAGTATAGGCACGATGAAGACAAACTAGAGATAGAGTCTGAAACAGGAACTGGAGAGGTTCACATACAGCAAGTCTTTCTTCCACAACCACACATTTGGCAAGTGAATGAGAACTTTGTTATTCACCAGGCACTGTACTAGATGCATCGTGTCTGTAATTATCACTACCCCTTACAACAACACTATGAGGAAAGTGTGTTAGTCAGGATCCAAGCAGGAAACCTCTAAATATTTATAACAGGGAAGATTAGATACAGAGAATTGGTAATCCAGAGAATTTAAGACAGTGAATGGTTAACACAGGCGATATAAGACTGAGAAGCCAAACCGGGAATGGCGAGGCACTCTCATATTGGCAGGAAAGGGAAGGAAGTGGAATTCCTAGAGCCCAGAGAGAACCACAGAGGAAAGACAGTTACTTCTGAAAACGCCATGCAAGGCAGTGAGACCAAGAGGGAAATCTCTCATTCCGTTGCCCTCCATACCACCCACCCCAGTGCCTCTCATTGGCCAGAAAACAGAGAAATACTTTTTGTAGGGTCTGTATCCTGAAATATAGAGCAGAGCAGAGAAAATGCAGAAAACAGATGTGAGAACAGGCAGACCAAGGACAAGCGCTGGTGTATCATGATGCCCACACTACACAAGTAGAAACTGAGTCTCAGACAGGCTGTGTGGTTTACCCAAGGACACCTAACAAGACACTGAAGGATAAAGATTTCAGCCCAGTATTTGCCAGGCACTGTCCTATATGCTTCCAGTCTGTAATTATCACTACTTCTTACATCAGCACTGGGAAAAAGTCTCAGTAGTCCATACCTTTTCCATGACATGATTTCTTTTCTGTGTGCTAGGCTGGGCAACAAGAGGAAAGGTCCCCAAGCACCTGGGATGCCCCTGACTTCCAGGATCAGACTGAACCCCTGGCCTGTTCCAACCCTGCCCAGGGATAAAACATTCATCATTAATCCTTGGCAATAAGCAGATTGCTGTTTACTGTGGTTGGCTCAACAGTGATCTAATGGTGTTTTACTGAATGTCCTGGGATTTAGACTTCTATAGTTCACTTTGCTCTCTCGATTCTTGTTCTTGTACTTGCAGCTTTGACTTCAGGGTCTGGCTTGTCCTATAGGTCTGGACTGTATTCACACTCTGAAGCCTATGGAGCAGAGACTATGGCACCCATTATATTTGATCAATTAATGAATACTATGCTGGTTAACATTGGCTAACTCCATGTCTCCTGACTTTGATCTTAACCGTGTGGATGTTCTCTGCGGGTAACACACTTAGATCTTGTTTGCGTCCACCTTCAGCCTCTTCCTGGCCCCCTATGTTAAACATGTCTCCAATCCCCGTTCCAGGTTCTATTCCTGGTTCTTGATAAAATAAGCAGGTTTTCAAATCATGATATTCCAGAAAAATACCATTTTTCCAGGCTAAATTTTTAAGATTGAAGAATTGCCTAAAATCAGCCACTTTCTGTCTCTGTAGAACCTTACACTACACCTTGAATTAATTTTGCATCAGGTAACTGTTGTCATATTGCTGGTATGCATAGTTTCCCCATTGTTTAAAGAAAAAACTTCTTTAAAAGCTTACATGCACTCTCTAAAATTGTTTTTTTATGAATATAATAAATTTGCTAAGAAGAAGGCATGTGTTGCTATTCGAGAGAGACAGAAAGAGAGAAATGGAAAGGAAGAGAAAAAAAATCTGATGAAACCATAGAGAAAGACAAAATCAACTCTATTGAATTCTAGATTGCCATCTTGTCAGGATTTTTGCAAGATTCCTTTGCCACTCTTTTAATTTTCATTACTTTCCATTTTCTTTGAATAAGCATAGAAGCAGGTTCTAATTTTACCAGAGGCTTTTCATCAAATCAGACTTTTTATTCTCCCTAGGTTATCCTAGTCACAAAAACATCTCTCTCTTTTCAAAGCTTGCATAATATTAGCTAACTCTAGTGGGGTACAGCTTCTTGAACCCACACAGTTAAGATGCAAACATTATTCTTTAACCTGACTTCAGTTCTCTTTCATCACAGAGACTGACATTCTTAGAAGCCAGCATCTTCACAGAACCTCTGAGGTTTATGAAAAATTTCCTTAATCACTGGCTGTGCAGACATGAACTTTTTGAACTTAAAGCAAGTCATATCTCTGTTCAGTGTTTTGAGGAATCTCAGAAGCTCGACTCTCCTATTTTTAACCTGGTTATAATGAAGACTTTTCTATATCCAAAGGAATCTTGTCCCAGCCAGGACTTGCCACTCCTTTCCTCTGGCACTGTGGTGAAATAACAGGTCACCACTTCTCACTAGGGCCATTGGGAGCACGTAATTGTATTGGTGCAAACTGGTGGGAGGTTTTTGTGGAGGACCAAATACCAAAGAGCAGAGTGATGTAAATTCACAGACTTGGTGTCACCATCTTCTATGTCAAAATATACCCTAGGGGACTTGTGTCATTACCCTAACCCCAAATCTAATGGTGAAGACAAAAGGGCTGCCAGGACATATTGAGGCCTCTTTGCTCACTGACAGGTGTGATTTCTAAGACTTTCCCTTTCTCAGTGATGAACAAATCTGCTTTCTTGTAGTTTCCTTGAGGGATGAGAATAGGTTTGTATTTAGACTTCTGCAGAATATAAACATAGTTGGACATTTAGAGGCTGTTGGCTTATACTCCATTGTTACTCTTTTAAAACACAGGTTGCAGAGCATCTATGAAACAAAACTATTAATTGATGCATATCCATTGAGCATTTGCATTACGTTAACACTGGTGGCTTCTAAAGAGATCCTATGCATAGTCCTTATTATCAAGGTGTTTACTGAATAGTATCAATGGAGATCTAATGGACCCGCCATCTGACAGACAAGCTCTATTCCAGGTTGGATGCTTGCTAGCTTTGTTGCTCTAGGTCTTTCAGGGATTTTTTTTTTTTTTCTTGGAACTTGGTTTTCTCACCTGAAAATGGACTACTGATGCATGTGGTATTTGGAAGACTTTATTAAGATGATATAAAAAAGCATTTCTCACAATGACTGACATATATTAGGCCTTCAATAAATATCTGAGAAAACTTGATGTGCAGGCATGAAAATACAGTGTTTCCTGACCAGCTCTGTTAATGCTGAGGGCCAATGTAGGGGTTTGGCTTATAATGTCTTTGAGAGTTCAGAGCAGAAAGAAAATGTGATTAGCTATGATGATCAAGAAAGTTTTCAAGGGGATGAAGTAGAACCTTGCCAAAAGGTGGGATTTTAAGAAAGGCAGATATAAAGAAAGGGGCAATCCAGGAATTTCATTCTCCCAGTGACCCAGGCAAAAATGAAAAAGTGGAAATGCCAGTTGAATTTGAGCAACAGTGAGGAAGTGGTTGGCTGGGTCAGGGAGCGAGAAGGGGACCTGTGAACCTGAGTCTAGAAAGGTGGTGGCGACCAAGCTAACATCCTTTTTCTTTAAGGCAGAAGAGAGACTAGAGTTTTGGGACTTGGGTGCATGGTAAATTGATCATAGGAGACATGCAGGAAGACAAATCAGAGGTGTTAATCCAAAGAGCTTAGAGACAGACAGGCAGGTGGAGTACCACTGGAAGAGTGAGGGTGTCATGACATGAATGGAGCGACAGGGAATAGAAAAGAATATATGGTCATGTGATACTCAGAAAAATGGGTAAACCTTAGGTTCTGATTAAATAGGAGTAAAAAGGAAAAAGAAAAGGCTCACAGTTAATTCTGACTCTTTGTTTTTGCATAACAGGGAACTAGTAGCCACTTTAACATGAATAGGAATGTAAGGAGGAAGAGCTGACTTTGTAAAGGAGAAGACACATAGAAAAATAGCTGGTACTTTACCCATCATTTACTTTCAGGTGTCCCTTAAGGGTCTAGAATGAAGTGAGAAACACTTCAGCTTCAGTGAATTCCAACTGGATTGTATAACATATTTTGAATATGAAGCATAATGTAGCATCTTTTCTACCCATGGCAGGGAGGGCTTTTTGCCAAGCAATGCTGGAACAGCACATCTATTTTGCTGGGCTGAGTCACTGTGCCATCAGAAGCGGTTCTAATCTCAGCTCTGTATGATGGTTGTGGAAAAGTTTACTTCCATTTTTTCCTGCATCTCAGAATTTTTTTTTCTCTCTCTCTAAAAGGAATATAATGACATCAACTTGTCCTCCACTGCCACCACAACACATTTAGCAAGAAGTTTGCATATTTACTGAGAATGTATTCAGGGCTCCTTTCTGGGTTGCCCCTTCCCAGTGTTCCCAGAGGGCACTGTTGATGCCTTTGTGGCAGGAAGCATCACCGAGCTGGGCAAATTTTATTGATGTGTCTGTCTCCCCCGGGAGACTACGAGCTTTCCAAGTCTGAGACTAGACTTCTTCTTCAAAATAATCCTCTTGTTTAGCACATGGAAAGTGAAAGAATGAATTAACAAGTAAAATGTGTATCTCGTGTGTCTGTGGGATGGGCACTTCCTTGGTTAAAAAAAGTCTGGCTTCTCTTTGATGGGCTCAGCTCCTCTGTGAAAGAAGCAAGAGGCATCTGGAAATGATTGACTCCTCCTGATATTTTCTTGATTCTTAATTGCAAATATGGTAGCTTCTCAGTTAAGGGAAAGGATGTAACATTAGTGAATTTCAGTAATACCCTCACTAAAGGCCAAGCTCAAGAAATTGGACTTGAGCTAGAGGAGTAGCAAGTTAAGTACTAATGACATCCAAAGGCTAAGTCAACATGCCCAGAATGTCAAAGCACTTAATGCATTACATATCTTCTTCTAATGACACTTGCATCTACATGACAGGGACATTGGGGCATTTGTGAAAAACTCAAATATATATTTTCCAAGTGGTTGCATGTGTTTGTTGAATATAATGATGTGTGGACTTTTGTAGAGTGGAAATGAGTGGGAAGAAGAGAAATGGAGGGATCACATAAACATGTCTTGGTCATTCATTTTGAAAAACACAAGATTCAAGACTAGTATTTTTATACACCACCTTGTTTCTTGTTTTTGCTTTAGATTAAGACTGGTATTTAACAATGAATTAATGTACTAATTGTTTTAACTTTCTCAATGTTCAGTACTTTGTTCTTGCATTTCTTAGGCAAGTACTTGGAAAGAACTAGAAATTTTGTAACATGGTGGAAAGAAAATTAGTAATAACACATATTTTGCTGCCTTCTTTTCTATTTGATGTTGGTTCAGACAAAGATAATTTACAAATTGGACAATGAAACCAAATTCAATATTTGTGAGTTGAAGCCTGAAGAAGATAATAATTGCATCATAAAATACCTAAAACATCTCAAAATTCCCAAGGCTGTAGAAAGCAGCTTATAAAACTCAAACTTGTGATCTCTTATTAATTCTGCTTTATGTTTTAACTATAAATATAAATATATTAATTACAGAAATTACAATGAGACTCGCAGAAAGCCAACAATAACATTAGTTAGCATTATTTTAATGCTTCATTTTATTGGCACTATTTTCGGAATTCAGGTCCTGATTCTTGTGTACCTGTTTCATATCAACATTAAGGATTCTCTCCCAGCAAATTTTTACATGAAATCCCATTTTCAGGTAGCTGCAGTCTTTGGAGAAAGGACCTCAAAGATATTTTAAATCCTTAAGTGAATACTGAGCCAAGGCTCTGTTTCTCTCCACCCCACCGCCAACCTTGACACTAAAGCATATTCAGAAGGAACATATTAGCAAATTGGGAATGGTATGATGTGTCAGAATTTTTTACTTTCCCTGTCTAATTGTTGGTTTAGGAGTACAGAAAGAACAGTCCAGGAGAAGAACAATAATAAACAGTGAAGATACTCCCCACGCTGCCTGGGACCTGATACTGAGAACTGAATGCAGTGATTAATCCACTTTTGTGGATATCCTATTTGATCCTGTGCTATATATTTTGGGATATTGAGGACTTACAGCATACAAGGCCAAGAAAGCATGTGTAATCCATAAACAATTAACTGCAGCACATAAGAGTACATGATTGTTGCCTTACAAGTCTTCAAATTGCTATAGCTGTTTATATTGGAACTTATATCAGCCAGATTTCAATGGATACACAGAAAATTCTCAAAATATTTTAAGCAAAAGGAATTTAAGACAGGGATTTGGGTTCTTAAAAATTGGTGGAAGAATTGGGAGCTGAGGTTCTAGGCTGAGCTGTCAGGAATATCTCCTAGAATGACTTGGACCCTCTAAAGGAGCTATTCCCTCTAAGACTGCCAGTGGAGCTGGAAGGGGGACTGGAATTAAGTAGCTGGTACTTCCACTATTACCATCCTAAGTGCCTCTCAGCACATTTAGGAAACCGAAAAATTGATCAGGAGTGCCACCATAGAAGACCCTCATCTCCTCAGAACATTGTCCCCTTGTGGAAACAGCCAAAGGGGCAAGGAGGTAGCCTCCACCTCATTCCACCGTTCAAAGTCATGTAGGTATAAATATGGCTAAATTTAATTCACATTAAACTCTAGCTGCAAGGAAACTGGGAAAATAGTTTTAGTTTTCTAATCTCTTCAATTAGAGGAAAGATCGAACGAAGACTGAGTGGGTCAATCATCTGTATTGATTGGAAACTAGCATCTATTTGCAGCCTTCTATGTTTAGACAATGTCCCAGAAACTTTAACTGCAGTACTTTAATTTATTTTATTTAATTAGAGATGGTGTTTGACTTAAGCTTAGGAGGACGAGTAGATGATTTATGATGAAGACGTTTAGAATAGAGCAAGTAGGATAAATCAGCATAGGAGGAAGTATTGCTGCCCCAAACACAGAGGCATGGAAGGGAAGGATATATTTGGAGGTGGGGTTGCAGCTTCTGAGGCCAGGGCCAGGTCAGAGAAGAGCAATTTGGGTGCATTAGCAGTGATGGAGGTTGGGGTACAAGACTTCTCTTACAAATATCAAACCCAGCAGAAGGCTTAGAGGGACTAAGTGTAGAACATCCATCTGTCCATCATTGCAAAACGTTGCTTCTCCATCAAGCTCCAGCTCAAGGCTTTTGTAGTCAAAATTTTGCCAATAACTTGACAAGATCATCTTCTCTAACCTTTTAACTCCTATAACATTTACTGTCCCCAAGAAACATTTAGTACTTAAAAATAACTTCCTCACTTTTCTCAACAGTTGATTCTTACATACTGAACTGGCATTTCTCACTATGGATTTCTAAAAGGAAGGACACATGACATCCATTCTTGTGTCCCCTTTTCCTCTATCCCATTCCAGGTACCTGTGCTTACTTAGTAAAGGGGAATTTTAATACACTTAATTTGCCTTTGTATTGAACATAGAGTTTCTTCTATTTTTTTCTCCTCCCATAATGTCTTTGCCGTTTTGGTAACTTCTCCAATGCCATCAGACTCTCTGGTCCCCTCAGAGTGTTCCCTTTGCCTTTACTTGCTATCTCACTTGATGTAGTTTCTTTGTATGTATCTTTACCTTAAACCAGTTACTCCGCTGCTTTCTCTGTTTCCCTTCCCCACCCCAGTTCACATTCTCATACTTCGGCTCTGTTCCAACCTCTTCTATGTTTTTATATTTTGTCCCGTTTGTCTCCTTAACTGGGGTTCCTAGTTTTGTTTGTTTGTGCCTCTGCATCTGCCACCTTCTGTGCTTTCTCTTGTTTATTTCACTCTACATGCATATACTGTCTTCATTTTTATCTTTTCCTCTGGGTACTTCACTCATTCTTTTCCATTCTGTACCACACCCTTCACCCATCCTTGATAAATTACCTTGCTTTTTATCTATCCCTGTCCACATAAAGCCTCTCACCCCTTCCAGGACAGAGGAAGACCAACATGAGACTTCACTCTTTACCCACCTGCCTCTATAACATCAGGGGCTCAGGAACTTCTGTCAAATACAAAGTTCCCTGCACTCACCACCTCTATGGCCATGCCTACCTCACTGCTGACCTTTGTTAGGGTAACTTGGCATAGAAACAATTGGTTTTGAAATTCAACCCAGATTTTAACAAAGGGACCCAATTTAAGACTGTCCTGTCTATGACCTGTTAGTTTTCATGGCCTGTCAGCCGCTTCAGGAGGTGTTTTCAGAGGACAAATTTGTCTCTATTTCTACGCTGTCTGGAAGGCATACACACACACACTCACACACACACACGTAACTTCACTCTCCAACCATATGTGTGTGTGCATGTATGTATATATACACACATATATACATATTTATATGAGTTATATATAAGCATATGTATCTAAGTATATATGCATTATATATCCATAATACATATATATTTTATATACATAATACATATATGTATATAATGTGTATATATGCATTATCTACATAGTGCTCATGTGTATTTTATATATACATGTAAGTTGAAATTTTGGTCATTGAGTTAAGCATTCAGTAAGGGGCTTATCATAAGAAAAAAATAGTCTCTTTCAAATTCATGATTAGCAATTTAGAGAATAAAAACTAACAATGCTCTGAAATTTTATCCTGCTTTGAAGATATTTAAGCCATCTCACACTTAATGATTTTATCTCTACCAACTGACTCTTTTAGTGTTGATGTGTTTCTTTAGACATTTCCTTTAACCTCATAAAATATTTCTGAGAAATGAGAAAAGTAGTAGAGGGGGCATGAGGGAGGCAGGTTGCATCACACGGTTTCAAGGTGGAGAAATGAGAGCAGGACCCGGTGGAACTGCTAACTGAACTTGCTCCATCGAGCAGCCAAGGAGCAGACACCTAACCAGCATCCCTCCTTCAATTCCTCTCACTTCACTTTTCATCTGCATTTCTTGCCTCATTTCAGTGATCCTCCAAACTCAGAAATACAAACCTCAGAATCCACTTTAATCACTAAGTGTTCAAGCTGGAATTACAAGTCACATTTTCCATATTTAGCTAAAAAAATCTGATTCCAGAAGTCAATATCATAAAAATGAATGCATTAGATGTAATGGATCGGAATACCTTTTAAGTGAATATTCATATGTAGACATTTAGAGAAATATGAGCAGAGGCAAAAGACATTTATTGAATCCCAATTGTTTTTAATACCCCAGACATTATACACAGCAGGGATTTAACAGGAATTTTTAAACCACATATTAAATATATATTCTATACAAAGTAACATTAGCAATAATTATAAAATAATTTATCACCAAAATTACCCCTCTAAATTTTAGAATTTGAATGTATACTTCACCTCTCCAGATTTATAAACACAAATACTTTATGCCAACATTTGGGAAGTATTAATCTTAAAGGGCTTATTTTGAATTAATAGAGATGTCAGAATCCTACATGGTAACTGGAAAACTCAATCGAAATAGAAGAAATATAAATTAATATAAATTAGTTTATAAACTTTTTTTTTGAGACAGAGTCTTGCTCTGTTGCCCAGGTTGGAGTGCAGTGGTGCGATTTCAGCTCACTGCAACCTCTACCTCCCATGTTCAAGTAATTCTCCTGCTTCAGCCTCCCGAGTAGCTGGTAGGTATGAGCCACCATGCCCAGAAAATTTTTGTATTTTTAGTAGAGATAGGGTTTTGCCATGTTAGCCACGCTGGTCTCCAACTCCTGACCTCAAGTGATCCTCCAGCCTCGGCCTCCCAAAGTGCTGGGAATACAGGCATGAGCCACTTCACCAGGTCTGTTAGTTTATAAACTTTACTAGACAGCTTCTCTGACCAGAAGGTAGGAAAGTGATTGAAGAATAACCCCAGTGAAAAGATTACTGCAAGATGGCTTGCAGAATTTCTAGATCAATACAGAAAGCACCAGAGGCTCAACTTATTGGGGAAATAGAAGTGAGTCTACAAAAGATCTTGCTTTGCAGACACTTTTTTTCTGCTCTTAGAGGAAACCTGCCTGGCTGTGGGCAGACCTATCTGGGCCAGGTCTTCAATCCTGTCCTACACTGGCCTGCCCTGGGGAATCTACTGTCCTCCTGTCAGAAAATGCAATGGCTTCCTGTCACCAGTTAGCCCTGCTTTTCCTCAGCAAAGTTGATCAGATTTTGCTGATATGTATTAACTATGCATATTATTACATTCAAAGAAAAACATGATCTCAATTTGGCTGCATATTCAAAGTGCCGGTCCCCGTTGTCCTGCCTAACACTCTTAACTGCATACATTTAGCCGTTGGTTGGAGAATTATTTCAATTCAGATTGAAAAGAAACAGCTCTGGCCTTGGTTATTTTGGCATACAATTCTCCAATATGACTCTGTTTTCTAAGCAGACATTAATGATTCTAAAACTAATATTCATTGTTTGAAGAGGCACAGCGGCCTTGGCATTTACTTAACCTTTTGTCTCATGTATGAGACTGAGTCAGCCTAAATCCTCTTCTTAATTAATATCTTTTCTTTTTATGGCCAACGTTATTTATTGAACAATTTGCATGTAACAATTAGAGCCACGAGAGCTTAAGAAAACTCTTCCTGCTCAGAAGTCCACCTGTTCAGATTTTTATTTATTTAGTTTTTAAGGTTGTTCAGATTACATAAACTCAGGGAAAGCTTGACTAAAGTCATGGGGAATACATTGGGGCAGATATATCTTATGTAGGTGATCCCACCTGCTGGAGCCCAAAAGAAAAGAAGAAAAATATTCCTTTTATTTAAAAATGATGTGATTTATTTAAGCAAAGAGTATGGATTTATGCTGTTCTGGGTATCTGCAGAAAATTCCCATTAATGTTGGCCATTGTGTGGAGGGATGAGGCGTAGCTCTAAATAAACCAATATGCTCAAGGAATAAGGTATTGTATGTGAAGATATTTCTTTTAAAATAACATGAAAAATGAAAGTATTAAAATGTTAAAAATAAAAGAAATAACTTTATCAATGGTCTTAAACCATACCAAAAAGTGAACTACTATTTACCATCTTCTCTCAAATTTCTGTCCACAGGAATTCATAAATTTGGCATAATTTTAATCATAGTACAGAACAGCATTTTTAGATATATCAAGTCCTTCACTTTTGTTGACATATTGTTTCAATTTATTATATTGAAGATCTGCATAATATTCAAGAAATTAGATGTGCTCAATAATTTAATTAATACCATATTGTGGCATTATATTCTTCATAACATTTTTTATGTAATATAATATTGCATAAACATATTGAAGAATATAGCTGGTTCCTTTTTTTTTGCCATGCAAGTAGAATTATTGGGCAAAATAGCATGCACATTTTCTATTTCTTGGCAATAATATTTAATAATATATCACAGTATATTTTGATTCTAGCAATGTATGGGTATATTGGTTTGATAACCTTGCCAGAGATGCATATTACCTATATTTTTGAAGTTGTGCTAAATGGACATGTATAAAATTTTCTTGATAACATAGTTGACTCCCCCAAATCCAGTAATTATTATTTCAAACTATGTTATTCAAAATTTTGCTTAATTAGCTCATTGGGGAAAACCAAAGATTTTAAATCATTGAGGCGCTTTCAAGACCTGAGGTTTATTATTAAATCACTAAATGCCAATAATTTTTATATAAGACTCCATGTGGAAATGTGGAAGATATAGAAGATGTTTCTGAAGGTGTACTGATGCACTTGTTTGACCAGTACTTAACATGAACTTACTGTGTACTGTGTGACTATTTCTCTTTCTGAAAGGGAACCGGAGGGTGCAAACTCTTTATTTGAGGGCCCTGGTGACTCAAGGTTATACTCTATAAAATCTAATTCTTTCCTTTCCCAACTGGCATTTCAAAGATATTTCAAGTACTCATGTTACCAGATATTAAGCACTTCAGCAAGAAATTATCTAAATTTCCCAATTTGCTCCTTAAAGACTTCTTGCAGACTCTTTTTCAAATTTGCCTGTGGAGTGCAGATTTTCTTGTGCACAATGCTGAATTTATTTAGATAGTAGAAACCTTCCTGGGTGATCCTGATTGTCTCAAAACATGACATATAAGAAGACTAGTTCATAACAGAGCCCGGCAGATTTTTCTGGAAAGTAACTTGCAGAAAAATGAAAGGCTAAAAGTCTAATTAGAGATATAAATTGTTTTTTAACATATTAGTAGCAACAAAATCAGTGAATGCTTTTTCATGTTCATAATGCTTCAGGGAACACCCTTGAACATGTCTCCTTATAGTATGAGAATATTTCTCCAAAGTATATATCTGGAAATGACATTAATGGGTGGTAGGAAATGGACATCTTCAAAGTTTTCCATCATTGACAATATTTTCTCCAAAATTGTTGTAACAATTTAACACCTCTATCAATAAGGCATAGAAATTTCCACTTTCTTACATTTTCAAGAACACTTTGTTATCAGATTTTAATTTCTGCCTAAAACTTGTAAAAGGGTAGGGAGCAGTTGTTTTAATTCTGTAATCACTAATTAAATGGAGCAGTTTAACAACAACAAAAAGAAAGGAAAGCCCTAATGGCCAATAGAAAGAATAACTTCTGATATTTGATAGAACAGTGGGGTACCTACAGTTCATGATAATTTATTGAATATTTCAAAATAGCAGAAGAAAAGATTTGAAATGTTACCACTGCAAAAAATAATAAATGTTTGAGGTGATGAATAACCTAAATGCTTTGATTTGATCATTATACTTTATATGCAAGTATCAAAATATCACGTGCCCTATAAATATGTGCAATTATTGTGTATCAGTTTTAAAAAGATTCACCTGCTGAAGTCATCTCACTACAATTCAACTGCACCAAATGGTCATTCAACCAACACAGCCCCACTCCTCAAGGTTTTAGATGACATTTCTGTCTGTGAATGATGAAGATCACCCTGCAGGGATTATTGGATTATCTGTTACCATGCAATGTCTTAGCTAACATTTAGTACTTTATTAAAGGTTAGTTGAGGATAAGGTAATATGCTGAATGGTTTGAGATGGGACACTACCTGGAAGAAAGGAAAAGATACTGATTTTAACTAGACAGTATGTATCTTAAAAATGGAATTATATTTTACAATAATAGAAGCAGAGTAAAAGTTATTTATGTAACATCTACAATTAGACACTGTTCTACAGATTTTTGTGTACAGTTGACCCTTGACCAACATGATAATTAGGGGCACTGGCCCCACATACAGTTGAAAACCCACTTGCAATTTTTGACTCCCTAAAAACTTAACTGCTAATATCCTACTGTTGACCTGATAGCATAGTCAACTAACATATATTTTGTATGTTGTATGTATTATATACTGTACTCTTACAATAAGGTAAGCTAGCAAAAAGAAAATATTAAGAAAATTATAAGAGAAAATATATTTAGTGTTAATTAAGTGGAAGTGGATCACCATAAAGCTCTTCATTCTCATCATCTTCACATTAAGAAGGCTGAGGAGGAAGAGGAAAAGGAGGCATTGGTCTTGCTGTCTGAGAAGTGGCAGGGAAGGAAGAAAATCTGCATGCAAGTGGACCCACAAAGTTGTTCAATGGTCAATTGTACGTATGTTTCATTTGTTTTCACACAAATAACAGGGAGGTAGGCATAATCTTCATTTAACACATTAGGAAACAATATTTAAATTCACAGAAGAGTTCAGTAAGATAGACAAAAACCCCAATTTTTAAAAATGGACAAAAGATTAGAACACACACTTTACCAAGGAAGAGACCTGGTTGACAAATAAGCACATGCATAGGTCATTAGCAACATGCAGGTGAAAACTGTGATGAGATACCATTACATGTTGATTAGAATTGCTTAAATTAAAATGACTGGTGATGTCAACAAGTTGCGGATCTACTAAAAATCTCATTCATTGTGGTGAGAAAGCAAAATGGTAGAATCATTTTAAAAACTCTTTGACAGTTTCTTACAATGTTCAACATATCATATTACCTGGCAATGTCACTCCAGGTATTTGCCTACTGAAAATATAAGCCCACACAAAGGACAAGACCTGTACACAAATACTTGCAGCAGCTTTATCCATAGTTGCCAAAACTGAAAACAATTCAAAAGTCTATCAACTGAATAATGTATAAACAGATGAAATACTACTCAGTGATAAAAAGGTGTGAATTACTGATATATATAAACAACTAGGATGGATCCAAAAGCATTGTGCTAAGTGAAAGAAAACAGACACAAAAGGTTATATTTCATATGAATGAATTTATATGACATTTTGGAAGAGGCAAAACTGCAGGGACAAACATCAGATCAGTGGTTGCCAGAGGCTGGGGGTCTGAAGAAGGCATTGACTACAGAGATTAGCAGGGAACTTTCTGGGATGATGGAAAAGTTTTGTATATTGATTGTAGTGATGGTCATATGCCTGTATATATTTGTCAAAACTCCTCAAGCTGTACATTTTAGAAGGTACAGTTTACTGTATGTGAATTCTATCTTAAATAAATCTGACAAAAAATGTAGTTCCTGTATAATAAAGCTTTTAATCTTTTTAATTTATCTGGATATTCCTAGTGTCTTAGAAGAGAGCCTGACACATAGTAGGCATCAAATAAAGTTATGTTAAGTAGTTTCTAAGGAATTAGGAAGAAAGATGACAGTTTGACAGTGACAATAACATATTTTGCCCATTACTCAGTTTTATTTTTAAATTTTTATTTCATTGTGATAAGAACAGTTAACATGATATCTACCCTCTTAAAAATTTTTACCTGTAAAATATAATATCATTAACTACAGGCATTCCAGTTTTCTTTAGAATAGTCCAGCCATGATCACTCATGCCTGGCACCATTTCTGTAAAGCTCACACTTATGCAAGTGATATTTCTGTGAAACCGACCCATGAGTAATTTCTGAGTAGGTATTAAAACACCCTCACGTCTACAAGTCTAATATATTAATAAATGTGCTCTTTTCAATAAGACATCTAAATTTGCATGCACCATCCTACTTGTTATGTTCAGTACTCAATTTTTTAATGTTTCTTGGACACTAGCCAGTAAGTCTGAGTCCCTAGTTAGTTCATCTATTACTTTCTCGCCACAATAGATTTGGGTCTCTGCCAAGAAATGGACTAATATTGCATACAAAAATTGTAAAATGCATTTCCTGATCTTCTGATATGTTCTTTCCCAGTGAGGGGGGAGTACACACACACACACACACACACACACACACACACACACACATCCAATCTATATACAAAAGCTATCCAAGTTAGGTAAACATTTTTTATTGTCATTATTAACATCAAGTGCCTTCTATAATCCAAGTGTTTGTTTGACCATTTACATGATTCTCTCACCCTGTGGACTAGAAGGGAACAATGAGTTGTAAAATCTGATAATGATCAAAGATGATGCCTCTCTGGGAAAAAAAAAAAAAAAAAAAAAAAAAAGGAGTCAGAATTGTAGGAGCCCTCATTTCCACAGGAAAAGCACATTTTCTGCATTTGATTTGGCACATTCTCTGTGTCTTAATTTCAATGATTCCAAAATGAGATGCTCTTAAAGAAGGAAAAGGTTCTGTATTGGAGAGGGATATTTTCCTTCTCTACCTTCATTTCCCTTAAAACATAAGCACAGAACTAATGAATGCTATTAAAGGTACTTGTAGAAATGATTCTGATTTGTATCTGATGACTAACTAACCTATTATTGCACTTCTTGGGCAGAGATTAATGGGAAATTCTTAAAGAATAAAGACTCTAACAAGCTTTAAAAATATGTGTGGGCCCAGACTGTACCACATGACCTCAGAAAGCCGAACCCTGGCTGTTAATATCCTTGACTAATGAACCAAGGCTACAGTCCGTGCTAGCAAAGTGTCAAGAAATAAGTAACCAGAGAGGTGACCTTTTAACACGCTTCTAAATGTAATTTTTAACAGAACAGTGTCAATAAGTTCAAAATCCCATATGCTTTTGATCTGATATGGAAGTACAATGCATCAACATTAGACAGCAAAAGGGAAAGAAAGAGGAAAGCTAGAGGAAAATGGACAAAAAAGAATCCAAAAGAATAATCTCCAACTAAGACTCCAAATACCTTTTCTTTACATAGGTAAGAATATAAAAAGTTCTGGTTCACTATTTCAACATTATCATCATTGTGAAAAAAGTAATAATTAATCATAATGGTTTCAGACTATTTCTATTAATTCCTTTAATAACTATTTATTTTTGCTTAGGTTTGAGATATATTGCATGACCTAGCAACCCTCCCTCTTCCTGCTCCTGGGTTTTCCATTAATACATTTAATCTTAAAGCATAAACTCTTGTGTCCATTAGATCTTGGGTCATTTCCCAGCTCAGACACTGTGTCACTAAGTATATTACTTAAGTTCTATAGAATCTCAGTCTTTTCATCTATAAAATGGGGACATTAATAGGATTTTTACTGGATTACTATAAAAATTAAATGGAAAAGTGAATCTAGAGATTTTAGCACAATATCTGATAAGTCAAAAGAGTTTTAAAGTGCTAGCTATTAGTAGAGCGACTGCAAATATTATTGTTATTGTTGATATAATTACTTGGAGTTCCTCAATCCCTTCTAATGCCTATTATTTCCACCTTCCCAAGTAGAAGGCTACCACTTTCATAGAGTGTGCAGCAGCCCTCTTTGTACCCTTTGCATCCTCCTATTGGGTGGCTAAGAACGTGAAAAAGTGAATGAACATTGCCCATCTCATGATTATATTTCCTCATAATATCAAATAGTCACTTAGTATAGTCAGTAACTTACAATAATAAAAAAAAATAAGACAGGTACTATTGGAGAAATGTACTCTTTTTTTTTTTTCATTCTGTCTTTTTAACCTTTTTTTTTTTTTTTTTTTTTTTTGATAGAGTATCACCCCAGGCTGGAGTGCAGTGATGCAATCTTGGCTCACTGTAACCTCCGCCTTCCAGGTTCAAGAAATTCTCTTGCCTCTGCCTCCTGAGTAGCTGGGATTACAGGCTCGTGTCACTGCACCCGGCAAATTTTTGTATTTTTAGTTGAGACAGGGTTTCACCATGCTGGCCAGGGTAGTCTGGAATTCCTGAGCTAAAGTGATCCACCCACCTTGGCCTCGCAAAATGCTGGGATTACAGACGTGAGCCACTGAACTCAGCCTGTCTTTTTAATCATTGACAATCTCATTATTTAGGTATATTCAAGTATATTCAAGTTTTAACAACTCGTGTTTAGGATAATACAATCTGTCTAAAAATTTGTTAGACAGGCAAGGAAATGTCTCTCCTTCAGTAACAGCAAAACTCTGTTTTGCCTTTCCAAATAGCTGATCCCAATTTTTGGAGCATTTTGCATTTTATATTCTTTAAAGTTCACACTGCAAACAATTCATGACTCTTCAGCTCCACTTGGGACAGCAAATGTTCATGGGTGTCCTCTGTTGGGCCAATTCCTGAACTCAGTCCTCACTTTTAAGGGGCTCACTGCCTAGAGGTAGAGGGGAATTATAATACAATATAGTAAGTGCTAAGGCGGAGAAGCTAACTCTTCCTGAATAGGAAAAGAGTAGTGAACAGTAGCATCCATTCATTCATTTACTCAGAATGGCACCATGTGTGGCCAATGGCGACATTGTGAAGAGCAAGGATTCAGGATGCAGACTGCCTGTGTTTACATCCTGGCTGTGGTCCTGGCCAGACATGTGTCCTGGCAGGCCACATCACCTCCCCATACCTTGTTTTCTTGACCTGTATAACGGAGATCATAACATAACCTTTCTTATGGGTTTGGTATTAAGTTTAAATAAGTTAAGTTTGGCAAGTGTTTAGAATAGTGCCTGGCATATGATCAGCATCATAGAAATGTGTGTTAAATAAAGAAAAAATCTATCATCACTTCCTGCACAATCCTTCATTCAACCCATACAGAGATTCCCAACCTCAAAAAGTCAATAATCTTCTAAGTTAGGGGGTGGGGAGACAGGCAAAAAGCAGCATATATAGAATGTTATATAAGATGCTATAAGATGACAAGTGCTATGGAAACAAAAAGATGTAGAGTAGGATAAGGGGATCAGGAATGTGGGGATGGGGGATGAGATGGTCAGTCAGTCAGGCTGGGCTCGTTGAGAAGACATTGGAACGAACAGTGGGAAGAGATGCAGGAGAGGGTCAAGCAGATGTGGGTTGTATGGGGGACAGAGTGGGACAGGGGGAGCCCATCTTATGGCGACTGCTCTGGCTCTGAGAAGAGGGTCATATTCTGAACATATTATGAAGGTAGAGCTCATGTTATTTCCTGATGGACTGGATGTAGGTTGTTAGATAAAAAGAGGAGCTCAGACTGACTTCAAAATTAAATTGGATTGGTGATCCCTGGAACCAAGAAGGCAATAAAGCACAGGACTCCAACAGAACAAACAGACAGGGAAAGTCTTATAGTATCAAGAAGATGAGAGTGGCTATACGTAGAAGTAAATTGGAGAAAGAGCAGGATATAAACACAGAGAAGCAGGATAGAGACATATCGTAATAAACCTTACATGTAGTGCTCAGCAACCTCAGTCGTGCAGGCAGAGGGAGGTGCTGAGGATCTAGATTGTGGACTGGGGATAACCTTGTACTTGTAGGAAAATGCCTTCCATCAGGGTGGGGGCCCTGGGGCTGGCAGAATGATGGGAAGTAGGGAAGGCTGCAATGGTTCTCTCCACAGTTGAACTAAGGGAGAGGCAGCCAGAAAGCAATGCTATAGAGATTGAGTGTGGTTCTACTATGATAGAATTGACAAACAGTAACCATTTGGGTTGCAGGCCTGCGGAGGGGTGTGAAAGGTAGAAGCTAAAGAAAGCAAAATAGGAAACACAAGACAAGAAGCAGATTGAGGACATTAAAAAGCCCAAGTGTCTTTTTTTTTTTTTTTTTTTTGCTACATTTTTCCTTTTTTCACTCCATCTGGTTCTTCCTCCAATTTTAGAAGTCCTGGGCAGCTGAGCTTGGAGTTTAAGGGATCCTTTCATATTCTCAGATTTCACTCAGAGAAATCCTCTACCAAATTCTCAGGCTTCAAGAGCTCCCCACCATGAAGGCACCATGATGAATGAAAGGGGTCTTTTTGTTTGAAATATTTTAAAAGTGTCATAATTGTTGGAATGTGAGGAAAAGGAGACCAGGGGAAAAGGAGAAGAAACAAAACACTTTCCAGACCTTCCCAAGAAGTAAGACAAGAGGAACTCTCCTAGCATCCCTTAGGAGGACATTGTTCCTTGATTCCGTGTTAGCAAAGTTGGCAGTCCAGAGCTTAACCTGTGACAATTCTGGGTGGGCTTGTCTAGCCTGAGGCAGAAGCCAGTCCTTCTGGGTCTACTGAAACAAATTCTTAAAATCATAAGAGAAAAATTGGATTTGAAGGAGTTTGTTTCACGAGAACTGGAGCTCCTGTAAATGAATTTTCTTAGATCTATAGTCAGAGTGAGTGGTGGAAAGACAGTAGGGAGAAAAAGATATTTTCCATGTCTCTTTACTAAACTCGTAAATAAATAGTTCCAGAAAGGACTCGAATACTTCTTACTCATCCCTTTTAAAGTGTTCACTGATAGCAGCCAACAAAATTAAGTACTACCTACCTTCAGTGCTACTTTTGAATTTAACGAAAAAATTCTCAATGACTAAGGATCCTTCAAAGCCCCAAGGAATCTTCCTTGGAGTAGGGCTTCAAAGATGTGGAACTATTTTCAGCCAAGTATTTTTCTTTGGATTTTCAAAGAGCACAAAAATAGACGAACCAGCCAAGATCAGGATCATTATCTTGATCATCTTCCATTATCATGATTAACAATCATTGAGCTGTACTATTTGAAGCTGTGTTGAATGCTTTCCAAGATTGCCTCACTATTATCAAACCCATGTTACTGAGGAAGAAACCGAGTTTTAGAGTTTCAAAGTAAACTTGATCAACATTTCACAGTGGACAACCAACATTTATTGAGAAACTATTTATCAGCCGGGATGGGCCCAGAAGCTTTCAAACCTCTCAGATTCCTTTTATTTTTTCTATTTTACATATAAAACTGATGCTCTAAGTGGCTCAATAGCTTATCCAAGATCATCCCATTTGTAATGTAAGTGATCTAATTGTCCTTAATTTTAAACCAAACATAATTTCTCTTGGGAGTATGGAAGACTGTTCTCATCCCAATTCCCAATAGCCCTTTGCTGCTTTTCTTCCCTTTCAGTTCAGGTAGTAAGTGACAATCCCTGGATAGGCCATTACCTATCCCCTTGGTCTAAATTAATTTTTGAAATTTCATAATGTAATGATGGTCATACTGACTGACCCACTTTTGGCCTACAAGATTTAATTGAAAGGCTGCCAAGGAGGATAAGACTCCTGGAACAAAAATATAAAACTTTACAATGTTAAAAAGAATTGTCATTCTTTTGTCTGGAAAGCAGAAATAAAGCCTGGAGCTGTAGCAGCCACCTTATAATCATAAGGCACAACCGTCAGACTCAAGTCCCAAAGCTAAGAGAAAGAAAATGACAGAGCACAAAGAAACAAAATGCTTTTGTCCATAATAATATAGTTCAACTCCAGCACTAATTTTAGACTACCTAAATCTGCTATTAGATTTTTTGTACTCATTTTTTTTTTCATACTTGAAATATTTCTGATCAAGGCACCGTACTCATAATCTTGCCTATGGCTGTGAAACAGAGCAAATGAAATACCCACCAAATGAAACTGATCACCTAGGATTTACTTTTACTAATCAATAATTTCTAGCCTTTTTTTTTTTTCAGAGTTCTTGCTTGTTTAGAATAATAATAGCTGAAAAAGCCATAGTGAAAATCCACACCACTGGTAATATCTAACTGCCTGTGAATTCTAAGGTAAAACAAAAACAAAAGTAGACTGCTTCCAGACATTCTTGGTCAAATACTATGTATATACATGTTTAAGGTAGACTGCACCAACCTTATGACAAAACAGAACTAATTACATGGATTACTTTTAGCTGAGCCCTTACTTGTACTCCATGCTATGCTTAGCCTTTCACATTCACTATGTAATTTGTGTATCACTCTAGGTGGTTGTCATATTCATCATCATTTTAAAGGTGAGAAGGTATAGTAACTAAATATAATAGCAAGCTTAACCACAGACATGCAGATGGAAAGTGTCACGCCAGGGTGTGAATCTGGATCTTTTTTTAACCACAAAGATATTCAGTGTCATTAAAACCAACTAATTGAATGAAACAACTGTCAAACCAGTGGTTGGGTATTTATTTACTGATAACCTGAGGCCGGGTACAGTGGCACACACCTGTAATCCCAGGTCTCTGGGAGGCCAAAGCAGGTGGACCCCTCAAGGCCAGGAGTTCAAGACCAGACTGGCCAACATGGTGAAACCCTGTCTCTACCAAAAATACAAAAATTAGCCTCATTTGGTGGCACACACCTGTATTCCCAGCTACTCGGGGGGGGGGGGAGTTGAGACATGAGAATTGCTTGAACCTGGGAGGCAGAGGCTGCAGTGAGCTGAGATCGTGCTACTACACTCCAGCTTGAGTTGTAGAGCGAGGCTCTGTGTCAACAACAACAGTAATAATAATAATTTATTTACTGATGACCTGAATAAACTGTCAGTACTTTTGAGAACCAACTCTGTTAGAGTCACCTGGTCATTCAACTGAGGGGCCATTTACATGTACTTTGTGTGGACTGCAACACAGGAATCCCATGGACCATGTATGTTTTTGCTATTTCACGCTTCCCTAGGTCTAGGGCAGTTCACTTCACCCTAAAAAGTTGTTTACCCTCTATAACACTTTAGGAATTTGGGAGATATTTCCTATCTTCAAATCATTTTTAGTTTAGCAAACCTGTGCATAGGCAGAGTGCTTGGCACATTAGAAATGATCAGTAAAGATACTCAAATAAACAAACAATTTGAATAAATGAGTAGATGGACAAAGTAGTTGGCTAACTGAATTATTGATTATCAGTAGTTGATTCTCACTTTGTATCTGCCCTTGAGGCTTGAGTAAGTGTCTCACTTCTAAAGTAAGTTATTTTCCCTTGGCAATTTGACTAGTTTACTGTAATAAGTTAGCTCACTTTAAGAAAACACTTTACTTTCAAGAGTACCTTTCTTGGTTGTCTCACCTACATCTCTGCCACAAGCACCTAAAACATAAGGATGGTGACAGATTAATCAGTGCACCATGTTGTTCCTTAGTTGTCATCCCCAAAGTATCATAGGACTGTTGGCCCTCGCTGCTAATGCTTCCAGGAAGAAAATACACAAAGCACTTGAAAAAACTACCTTGCGGGATGGTTTAATTGTTAGTTGGCTAACTGAAGATACCAGTAAAGATATAAAAATATTTATGATTTCTGTTTGACTTTGAATTCATATTTGAATATGAATATTTACCCATATGAATTCGTATGGGTAAAAAATACACCCAATGGATCTCTGCAAAAATAAAAGATTTCATCATTGCTATTTATTAAGTACATGTGCATCAGATTAAGCCTGCTTCAGTGATGTTTTATATTCTCACTCTTTGTTCCATTCACGTTTGATTATATATTCATCTGAGTGAGGTGGTGGCAGTTGGTAGTAGGTGAAAGAGAATGCTTCTTTCTATATATATTCAGAAATAGTTTATTTATTAATTAAGTTTATCGCAGAAACATTTGCTAAGTACCCACTACAGACATGACGATGAAACAGTAATTAAAAATCTTGATCCCACATCTCCAACAATTGAACTTATTCCAGACATTCTTAATGAGTCCTAAACTCAACAACATAGTGTTTCTAATTTGTAACCCAAAACTTCTGCTCTTATTTGCAGGCTCAGTTAATCTTAGCACCTTTCACCAATGTCACTCAATTAAAAACCAAATGCTTGTGTAATTATTTTGATATCTTGTCTTTTATCTAATATGTGAAGTCCCTAAACTTATTGATGTTACTTCTTATACGTTTTTCAAACTTGCACCCTGTCTTTCTCTACTAGTATCCCTTGATAACCACGGAATGTCCTTTATAGGGCTATCTTAGGTGATGCGTGACACATAATAATATTCCCTAAATGCCAGGTATTATTTGGAGAGGAGGAGGAGAAGTGGTGTACTAGTTTGGATAAAGGAAAATTTTGTGCTATGGAAAGAATAAGAATTCAGTCAGCCATACAACCATGTAATTAAAAGTCCAGGTTCTTTCTTTCTGCTGTCCCACATGGTCAGATATTTTGTCATAGTTTAAAATATTGCATCTGAGCATGAATATATCCATTGGGAGAAAAAAAACTATCTAGATCAGTGTGTCTTTAAAAAATGAAGAAATATTTTTCAAAAACTTTCAACAAAACTATCCTCACATCCCATTGATCAGACTATCACATGCATGCCCCTCAGCCAATCACTAACAAATTCAGTGGATTTTCTGAAATTTCCTTGGACTAATCTGGATTTATCCCTGAACTGAGGATATGAGTGCCTCATCGAGAAATGGATGCAGAAACACAATTGGAATTCAGTTACTAATGAAGGGGTGAGAGTTGAGCTGTCTGCCAGGGCCTCAACAGTGACCACAATCAGTACATAGTTGCAATTCAGGTCTTGGATACATCTTGCATGGGTGACTGCAATAGCCTCCTGACTAGCAGGATTAACTCTAATTCCTGCACTCCTCAATCCCTTCTCCACAATGTTACCAAATCTTTCTAAAATATGGATGTGGTGCCTCGTTGAGCTTTTGCTTGGCTTTCTACATACATTACAAAATACAAATTTATCAGCATAGCATTTTAAGTTCTTTACGTAACAGTCAAGGATTATCCTTCCAGCTTCATTCCTGATGCCCGTATTCCTTGATCTAGCCAACAGATACAGGCATCTTACACTCTCAGCTACACAAACATACCAGAAACTTCTAAATTTTTAATCCCTGTACTTGCTTCTCCCTTGACTTACAAATGTCCCTCCCTATCCTCATCTAACTAGGGATAAATCTCATTTATCCTTCAACACACTTCCAGTATTACCTTTCTTCTGGAGACATATTCTAAATTTGTCACTCCTTTGTAAGGCGTTTCGAACATCATAATATCCCTAGACAAGAAACTGAAGAATACCTTTCTGGAGAAACTGGCCTCAGAGGGAGAGGAAGAGGGGAAATGAGTGAAAACTATCATTGTAAGCTTTGGAGCATCATTTGACTTTTAAAGCTATATACATAAAATGTTAAATATTATCATATAACTATGTTAAATTAATTCAATTAAGAAATTGCATTTTAGAATAATATTAAATGTGTGTTTGCATATAAGTTTATATATAATTAAATTTCAAAATTAAATATTACACCTGAGAATAATACTACCTACCTAATGAGGTTGCTATTAGAGTTCAATAATAGGTCCCAAACACACCTTGACATTGAGAATAAAAGAGAGTTAATAAATGTCATTTGCCTTGACGTGTCTTTTCATCTTCTACCTGCATTTGTTCATTTATGAAAGAAATATTTACCATGTACTATATGCCAGGCACTATTTTAGTATCCCATGAGAAAGTAAAGCAGAGTTGTAGTACAGTAGAAGAGATGGGGTGAGCTAGAATCACTAAACTACTCCCCAAGTGTTGAGTCTATGGAACTGTAGATAAATTTTAAAACACTGCACATAACTGCAAAATAATATAGACTATATTGTTATAGTGTGACAGTAAAAGGGAGAATTTTGTTGTTGTTGTTGTTGTAAAGAATAGCTTACATATACTTTTCTAGTTGTCACCACACTTAGGTTCCTCTAATGAAATGCTTGCTAGTGGGTGTTAGCAAACTAAAGACACATGGAACTCACTGTGATATATAGTTTACATTTTTATTAATGACTTCAGATTTAAGGCTATATTAGTTACTCATTTCTTGAGGCCATATTAGTTTATGAAAGCACACATATTTATACGCACACACACACACATCTCCTTTACTAACTCACAGAAATACGTATCTTCAAATATATTTCTGTTCAAATCTTGACATTCTCTGAATGAGAAAATAACCCCTGAATGGATAATTTGGTAACTTTAATATGGTTTATTGAGTTTGTAAAAGACAGTCTCTTGTTTTAATACTATTTGATGATTAGTGATACATTGATTGAGAATTAACAACTATCTTGTTTATAGAATTCATTTAAAGGACTGTTAAGCCCTAAGCTATGATTTAAAAAATGATCTAGGCTCAGTTTAGCATTCATTACACTAAACATGTCAGCCAATGCCAGTCCAGAAAAGTGAATACCACTTCATTAACAAAATGCAGAAATGCTCACTGACAGCTGGCAAAGTCCAATCAGAACTAACTGACTACTTTTGAATCAGCATCTGTTTCACTTTGCTAATCAGCCCTGCTTCCCTCATTTTTTCTTTTGGGAAAGAAGACGAAAGAAAAGATAGCTTGTGAACCTCTAAAGAAGAAAAAAAAGTAAAAGAAATACCTGTATGTGTGTGTGTGTGGATGAGAGAGAAAGAGATTGATTTTAGTTTGGAGAAACAAAGGCCATGGTTACTTTTACTATTTATCCTAAAAAGAAATTATTGAGGGACAAGTGTCAAATGTTGTCACGTGTAGGGGACTAAAGTTAGCCTTTCTGATGTCAGGTTACTGCGGTTTTAACAAATGCAACTGAAGTGGAAGATAGAAGAAACAGAATAATTTGTATGGAAAAAGTTGCTACAAAATCCAGGCTATATTATTTTACATTTATGTAGGGAAGAATTTAGTAATCTTGCTTAAGTATTATTTCTTTTCTTGTATTTCTATTTTGGCAGATGCAATCTCTGATTAATTCAATTGAACACAGGAAGTGCTCACCTTGTGGAAAGTAAAAGGGAGAAAATGCTTTTGTTGTCACCTACTCACAAATTTGTATAGTTAGTTACAATCTCTCTCCCCCACATTCCTCACCAGCCCCCCACCACCCCAAAAAATAGTAGCAAAGGAAACTGGGAGAGAGGACAGAAGAAAGGACTAAAGAGAGAGGAAAAGACCAGTCATTTAATATGTTTGCCTACATGGAATTCTACCTTTGAACTTCCAAGTGCAACTTTATACATTGTCTTTTGACATTACGCAGTTTGGAATACTGCAAGCTCTCAGCTTAGACAACTAAATTATTGCTTGTCAATTTAGCTTGGGATGAAAGACAGGTGTTTTGTTTCACAGTAAAACTCCATTTAGAGCTTACATTGGCTCTAAATCCAATCCCAGCATCTTGTTGTGGGATGGCATTGAAGTGTATCTCTGTAGGAATTATCAGTCAGCCCGACAGTCAATCCACACAAGCTCCTTCTTCACCTTGGTTCCTCCGGTTGGGCATGCCTAACACTGTTTAAAAGCAATTGAGATAAAGACCCCTTCGAACTCCAAGGGTTAGCGTTCTTGCTGATATTTCACTAAGATTTTGCCTCTAACAAAGAACTAAGCTTAGCGAAGTTGAAAATCCCTATTAGTCGTCTTAGAAGCCAAGGCAATACTTTATGATTCTTTAGTAGATATTTGTTAAAACTGTGATTTAATTTATTAAATAGCTATTTTTGTATTTCTAATTTAATGAAATAATGTAGTGGGTCCTCTATTCAGGAAATTTTTTATTAGTACATATGCATTTGTTACTCTGATTCAGACGTTTGATGTAAAAGGCCCAGCTGAGTGGCTAAAATTGTCTTTTTATAGGCTGAAAAACAAAACTTTTATGCAAGCTTCTTCACTTCTCTACCCTCCTCTTCTACTTTGCTATAGTTTCCACTATTTCTAGCATCATCTATTCTAATCTACGCAATAATGAAAGCCGGTCACTTCTACTCATTACCACGGTAGAGAAGAACTCTCAGCAAGTCTGGGAAAATCAAGCCATGGTTCTGTATTACATTTTTGGCCTCCTGTAGTGGAAAATAAGTAGTGGGGACCTTATTTATCATGGATAAAACTGGCATATACATAGATCTTATACTATTTACCAGTTCATAATTCAAAACTTTAACGTAATGGAGGTTTTAAAGTAAAAGAAACCTAGTTCTTCTACTCAAACTCCACCACTGTTTTAAAGAAGATATTAAGTAACTTGATTAAGTTCAAAGATCCAAGTAGTTCATACAAAGACAGGACTAGACCCAGGTATTCTGATTGATAAACTAGTTCTTATTCCACTATATAGCCTTGAATAAAATGTTTTACCCAAAAGATCTTTAGCCCCTTTTATGGGGTTCCATGAGTATTTTATGATCAAGACTTGGGGCCTTTGAAAGTACATAACTTTTCAGGTAAGCTTAATTTAGAGAAGATTATAATTACATATTTATCATAGTTATTATATAGTCTCTGTTTATCTTTCAATGTAGCAATTGTTTTGACTTTTTTCCCCTGAAAATGCTTGGATTAGAATGAAGATTCAGTGACAAGGTTCTCTACGAGCTTCAATAAATTAATACATTTCTTTCAATGGATTTGTAAAACATCTTGAAGATGAATGCACTATATTATTTAATATATATCTTTCAGTGTCTAGCATAAATGCCTTAGGCTCCTAATGCATATTTGTTGAATTTCTAATTTTGTGTGTTTGATTCAGTTTCCTTATCCTTTATCATCTAGGATTCATCATTCATTAATAAACAATATTAATTTCTTTGGACAAAACTGCCTATTAACCAAGCAAACTATTATTAGTCCGTCTTTGACCTAATTTTCAGTTAGGAGTATGGTGATCAGGTAGGGGTATGATGTGACCAAATATAGTCCTTTTATTTGGCTACAAGATGTGTCATAGGAGGAGATATAACTAAGAACAGTTGGATTTTTATGAACTCATAAAAATGTCCTACGCTGAAATAGAGAAAATGTCTGCCTTAGTCTTTTAAAATAAACAACCAAGTACGTTTTACATCTGTCAACTGGAAATACCAATACAGGACTATTGTGAAAAGTCAAGTGGATTAGAGGTGATGGTAATAAAAATGTTAAAAGCAATATGTAAACTGAATGACATTGGGAGTAGTAATCATAATTATAAAAAACATAGTAACTCTGAAGTTTACTGCATATTCAGGGGTTAGAGAAAGGATCTTGGGTCAATTCTTAGCAAACAAACAGAAAGAGTTCTTCAGGTTCTAGGGCCAATGATTCAAGACATAAAACACACAGTAATTGACAACCCAGGCTATCCCTACTGGCCTTTAGTTCTTACTCCGCCTATAAAAAAGAACTTCATTCAAATGCATGGTTGACAATGAAATGGACGTTTCATCACATTGCCCTACTCCTGACCTCCACACTGACCTCCAGATCACCCCTCAGTCAAAATGTTAAAGGAGTCACCAAATGCAGTTTTAAGCTGAATTCAGCCTAATTTTCTGAAGAGAAAGTCAGAGAGTAATGTATTTTCAGTGGTGCCTTTTAAATCTTGTAGTTGAAGGCTTCTGTGGCATGATTAGCATTGATGATATCATCAATTTATCAGTTTACTGCCAAGGAGTGTTTCTTCTTTTATTTCTCATGTATCTCCTAAGCCATTAAATATTTAAAAAAAATAACAAAAACAAAACTTTGAAAAAGGGAAGAGATACCTACATTCTTTTTGTTGTTTACGATGCAAAAGATTAGTATTTTCTGACCTGTTCTATAAGTTACCTCTGAGTCAAATTTAGAATTTATCTGGATAAAAGGTAAGTGAATAGGTTAGTACCAGAACCCAAAATGGAGCATGTGGTATGACTGGATTTTAGCATGACCTTTTTCTGTTTATGTGGTAACAAACCAATTAGCTGTTCGAGGAAATAATTGTAGAAGAAATCATCCAATCAGGTTCAGAAATTATCTAGCACATGATTAACCAAATTGTTTGATTTTGATGATATTTTTAATAATAAACTTCTTTTCCTTTGGCTTAAAACAAATGTGAGCAGGCTATAAGGAATCACACAAACAAATGCAGATCAGTTAATTAATTAAGAAGTTCAGTCAAAATAGTTCTATGGCATTGTACATCAATTGACTCCTAGCCTTTTTAACATGGACATTTGGTTCCCCCTAGTTTTTTAAGGAGTTTCTAAAACCACATGCTCCAAATATTATTCAAAAGATTGAATAAGGTTTACATACATTTGTACTACTATTTTTGTGTATACAAAAGCGTCTTAAATTAAAATTAATTTAAAATGCATGATTTCATTATACATTTTCTTACAACATGTGTACAACTGTTACTGTTGCAAAATAGCCTATAAATTTTTTTTTGGCCTTAAAGGGAGCATTCTTGTTCAAAAATATTGGAAACAATGGCTTAAATAAAATGACAATTTTTTTTTTTAGTCTTTAGCTACTGGGCTCTAAAGTCAGACTTTTTTCCTCAGGAAACTGTCTGTGCCAAATGACCACTTTGGGATTTTCTAAACCTAAAACTCATTTTTTCTCTTTGACCTATAAGCCTTGAGACATACTTGAACTACCTTTTAATTCTCTTTAGGAATTGTAAATATTTGTTAAGTAACCTGAGTATGGCTCAGTGGTCATGTGGCACTTACATTTGAATGGAGGATTTTATCAAATGAATGATAAGTTCACCAAAATGTTATTTTTTAACATAATGATAAATCCTTCAACTATTTTATTCACCAGTTCACACAAGATAAAGTTTATATTCACTCAAATAATATTTAAGAAACTTCATAATTTTTTTCTCAATATACCAGCACCTCATACACTAGAGTAAGGTTTGGTAAACTTTCCATTAAGGGGGAAATAGTAAATACTTTAGGCTATGTGGGCCATACATTCTCTGTTACTACCACCCAACTCTGCCTTTGTAGCACAAAGGCAGCCATAGACAACATGCATATGAATGGTTGTTGATGTGTTCCAATAATACTTTATTCATGGAAACTGAAATACAAATTTCATCTAATTTTCACATGCCATGAAATAGTCTTTTTATTTTGCATTTTTTCCCCTAGCCATTTAACATTTTAAAACATTCTTAGTTCATGGGCTGTGCAAAAACAAATGGTGGGCTGGGTATGGCTTGTGGACTGTAGTTTGCTGACCCTTATACTAGAACATTTTCAAATATTTTCTGAACATGCTATGAGTTTCTGTGCTTCCACACCTTTCCTTTTTATAATTTGTTTTTTATTTCAATAAGTTTTTAGGGAGTGGGTGTTGTTTGGCTATGTGGATAAGTTTTTTGGTGATGATTTCTGAGATTTTAGTACACCCATCACCTGAGCAGTGTACACTGTAACCAATGTGCAGTCTTTTATCCTGCACCCGCCTCACACCCTTTCCCCCAAGTCCCCAAAGTCCATTGTATCATTCTTATGCCTTTGTGTCCTCATAGCTTAGGTCCCACTTATGAGAAAGAACATACAGTGTTTGATTTTCCATTGCTGAATTACTTCACTTAGAATAATGATCTCCAATTCTATCCAAGTTGCTGCGAATGCCATTATTTCATTCCGTTTTATGCTGAATAGTATTCCATGGTATGCATATACCACGTTTTCTTTATCCGCTCATTGATTAATGGGAATTTGGGCTTGTTCTGTATTTTCGGAATTGCAAATTGTGCTACTATAAACATGCCTGTGCAAATATCTTTTTCGTATGATGACTTCTTTTCCTCTGGGTAAATACCTAGTAGTGGGACTGCTGGATCAAATGGTAGATCTACTTTTAGTTATTTAAGGAATCTCCATACTGTTTTCCATAGTGGTTATACTAGTTTACATTCCCACCAATGGTATAAAAGTGTTCCATTTTCACCACATCCATGCCAACATCTATTTTTTTTAATTTTTCACTATGACTATTCTTGAAGGAGAAAGGTGGTATTGCATTTGGTTTTGATTTGCATTTCCCTAATAAACACCTTTCCTTATATAGTTCCCCTATTCTTATATCTTTCCCTTTTTACTTTGCCTAACTAAATGCTAACAAAATTAAGCTCAAGTGACACTCTCTCTAAGAATCTTTCCATGATTATAACTCACCATTTCATGCAAAACAAGAATTTTATCCCATTTGGTTCTAATAGTACTTTGCACATGCTCTGTTATAGGAACAGAGGCAAAATACTTAGAAAGTCTGTGCCGAATATTTCTTGAATGAATCAATCAATGAATAAATGAATGATGGAGACACTAATGATTGACTTGTACCACAACTGTTTACTGAGGTATTTCCATGACCTAAAAGTGAGCCCCATATGGGGTGCCAGTTGTAGTCGTCTTTCTCTCCCAAAGGCCTGGAACATGTTTGATGTGTGGTAATATTTTAGGAGTTTTGTTGAATTATGTATTGAAGGTGAATCTCAGAGATACAGCTAGGGAAAATTGATTTTATTTTTTATGGGCATTCTTATGTTTCTGAGTTGAAATAGTTTCATCTGATTCTGTACAAAATGGCCATACCTAGCTCCCCAAAGCTAAGTTAAAAGTCACAGATCTCCTCTTTCCTGTCTCTACTTGTAGACACATGCTTGTTTATATTTGGCTAATTAAAATTAATCACCCTAGTTCTCCCTTCCCTACAAGGGCATTACTTCCCATTAACTTCAGTGAAGCTTGTTTGACTTCAATGAAAGTTTTTTACCTGCATAGGGACAGTCAGGAATCGGGACAAATATCTTTAAGGCTGTCATTTGTCACCATGAACAAAAGAAATAGAGATCCTTAGGCATGAGCCGCCGTAACACACTTCACGTGCCTCTCTTAATTCTATCCTTGCTGACAACCCTTGACTGCCACATAAAAGAAAGCATCAGAATTATAATTGAATGGTTCTGAAATATCAGAGACAGAACCTCTGAAAAGAAGGTTCACAAACTTATTCTTTGGCAAGGTTAGTGATTTGATACCTACAAACGGCCAGAACACTGGTGACAGCATTTCCAATGCACAGCATCTGCACTCACTTTGAGTCGAGGTTGAATAGGAAAGCATGGCAACTCAACTTCATTCCACCAGCACACAGTTCTTTGACAACCCTCTACTATTCAGAATACCCATGAGCAAGGGAAAGTGAAAGAAGGGAAAGGCATCTGAGACACCACAACGATATCATAATATCCATACTCTAAAACGTGAGCATTTTATTCATGGTGTATTTATTTCAGTCAGAGTAACAGATATTAGGAGCATTTGGCAAAATTGGAGTGCCAATTTGTAGAGTACCTAAGCAGAAAGTGTCCATTTTTAAATATTCTGTACATATAAAAAAATTAAGGCAAACTAGTCATATTGTTTCTAATAATCATCAAGTTACTTATTTTGCACAGGAACAGCATGGCACTCCCCTAAGATTATTGTTCCAGAATCCCCAACTTAATCGTGCCATGTAGCAATTGTTTCTACTGTATTTTTATAAGTTATTTACAAGACTATTTGCCAGCATTTAAATGAAGTAATACACATATAACCCCCAGTCCTAAAACTTGGCACTCAATAAATACTAGTTCGTTCTTTCAACCTTATCTCTTCCGGATAAAATCGAATTTTTAACTGAATAATCTAAAAAAAAGAAACTTGCAGCAAAAGATTACAGGGCAACCCACACTCACCCATATGGGGATGAGGGTGTAAGGGAAAAACTGATATTTATTGAATCCCAAGTCTTAGAGCTGGGGCTTTATATATGTTATCTCATTTAAATGTCCTAAGTAGTCCAATGAAGAAGTTGATATGGCCTGCATTGATATTTAGAGCTTATATTTAAAATCTAAAAATTTAAATTGTAAAAAGAACTGTTCCCTAAACCTTGTTCATCCTCTTCTTGACTTGGTTAGTTAGCCTCTCTCAATCGGAACAAACATCTCTTTCTGTCTGAAATTTCATCATTAAGTCATTCTTTTGGTTAAGACACTGTCTCTTTAAAAGTTTTGTATCAAAGTGCATGCTACCTGGGTCAGATAAACTACTAAGTCAATAAAATGCACTAAAATTTTCATAGAAAGCAAGTAATCAGATAAAAACAGCCTTGCCTTTGGGAGAAAAGGATAAATGAGACTCTGAGAGAAAGAAAGCTAGATATTAGAAGCTGAAACCTGGAACAACCCAGTTTTGGGGGATTCTGGCTTGCGAGATGCAGCGTGTGTATGTTGTGGTTCAGAGTAGTAGGGGATCACATGGATAACACACAGCATCCTTGTTAAAGAGTGCATCAAAATCAAATTCCACTTCACAGTTCTGATGAGGACAAAGGGCATTGCGGTAAACATAAAACCATCTTCTAACTCCTCCACTCTCCAATCAGAAGATCCTTTCCCTTCTTTGCTATTGACTTTCCAATGGAGCAGCAGATAAGCATTGTGTGTGCTTCATAGCAGGCACTCCACTGTAAAACAAAAAAATCACAATATCAGTCACCATAATTGATACTAAAGCCTGAAGCTGGATTTGGATGGGAGGCTGAGTCAATCTTTCAGTCAACGAATGGGACATTTCTATTGGCAGAGGTTTCCAGCTCCATTTCTCAGTTCCAGAGAGGGACACTGTCCAGAGAGCTTATTCCTTATGGTTTTAGCTTCTTCCATTTGTTTTACCTCATAGATTAGCTTAGCAAACCTCCTTTTAACATCTTCTGCCTCTGATGCTTATGTAAGTGTAGTAGAATCTCCTGTATCTGCATTCATGTATAATTTCTCTCTATATAGATTATCTTAACACATCCAAAACCAAATGCATTATTTTGTGAAGAATTTCCCAAACTCTCATGATGAAACATGTTACTCGGGGTGATTGTTAAAAACACAAATTCTTGGAGTCTGGAACCTATGCCTGCTCAGGGAGAGGGCCAGCTCTCTGCATATTTAACATGGAAGTTAAATTCCACCTCTGAAAGTCCATCACGACCAGGCCTGCTCCATCTTCTGTATTTCCTGCACAGGGTCTGGCACTTGGAGAGACATTGCTTCACAAGATGTCATGAACTAAATTAATGAACAGATACCATAGTTATAGAGATATCAAGTGACCAGTCTATTCCTCCAGCACCCATTCAATTAGTCTCCAAATTCTGCTGACTTTACCTTTACAAGAATATTGAATTCTTCCCTCTTCTCCATTCTCATTCTGTGATCGTAGTTGAGGTTCTCTTCATCACTCTCCAGAAGTAACTTTATAGCCCTTTAATCTCCTTTTTCATGGTCTCATCCACTGTTATCCAACCCTTAAAGTTCTACCAGTGGAATCTTTCAAAAACACAGATCACCGTGTTGCTTGAAAACCTTTCAACAATTTACTCGTCTCCCCCGAAAACCTGGAATAATGTCTCTAAGGCTCAGAGCCTGACACAAAGTAAGCCCCTTAAATATATAAGGGTATAGTTTGTACTCAAAGCTCCTCAAAACCTGATCTCCACCTAACTTTTCTATTTCACTTCTAATCTCTATCTGCACCTACTTCAGTGGCCCTACTAGCCCCTGCATTTCCCTCAAAAACTAGACCATTTGCATTCCACTCTGTTGTGCTCAGGCTATTGCCTCTGCTTTGCATACCTATTCTTTCCTTCATTCTCCTTCCCTGTGCCAAAAGAAACTCCAATTCGTCACAAAAATTTTAAGTCTCAAATTTTTCTTAATCAAATTTTTCTTAAATTTGTTTAAGTCTCTCTTTGGGCACAGGTAGCACGTGAGCAGGTCTAACAGAACTCAGATACAGATTCTTGTGAGTCCTGACTCATCCTTTTCCTTTGGGGTGCTCTGACACCCCATTTCATTTCAGCACTTATAGGGCCAACCAGATGCCCCAAGAGTTCTGGAGATTGAGCCTATGGGATCATTGTGGGGTTGTCCTGGAGCCACATGGCCATCTGGTTCCAGGAAAGCGACCTGGTGAATGCATTTTTCCTGCTAGTTGGTGCAGTATTTCTTTAGGAATATCATGTCATAATGGTGCTGACATGCTGATTTTGTATGACTTTCAAATCAGACACAGGAAGAGTTTAGGACTCTGGACTACCTGTAGTCCTCTGCCAGCCTTGAGCTTGAACTATGTGTGATCCATGCTTATACACCCATGTTCTGACCAATCACAGTGCTGGCTTCAGGCTGCAGCACCTGAGGGTGGTGGGGGTAACCCCGGACATCACTTACTCATGGGACCATTACTGTTGGCATTCAAAACAGTCACCCTATTCCTTCTGCAGGCTCTGTACCATATTTAGACAATCTACCAGGTGGCTGCAACTATCACCCCTGAGGCTTCCCGGACCACTGCTCCACACAACAAGGGGTCCTTCCCATTAATGTTCTTCATTGCCTCCAACTGATGTGGCCACATCATGAAATTCTGGATAGATTTAGGCCATGCTGGAGAAAGGACAGACTTTATTGTATAAATGGGACCATTTTTCTCACTCAATGCCTTCCTCTTTTTCTACCCTTCTAGCTAGAGAAAGTGGAAGTGAGTGGAAGGTAGGGATGCAGACAACACTGAAAGAGATCACATTCTAGAAATGCAATGATTATAGCCCAATTAGTTCATGAGAAAGCATGGCTGAAGATATATTGTTTCTATTGGAATACTATAGAATTCTGAACGGTAAACTTAACAAGATCAGGGAATAAGTTATTCCTCACATTTTCCGCATCCTCTGGGCAAGACTTACAATTGTAGTCATCATCGATGAAGCACAAAAGCAACTTTTGAGAGAATTACTGGAAACCAATATCTATGAATAGCACAATGGATGATGAAGTGACACAAGCCCTATTATAACTAGACTTTTACAAAATAGTACTAGGGAAGCTCAGAAGTAAGAAGATCAATATTATATCAATATATACAAGTTCTAAAGAGTCATGGCAGAGTAAGTAATATCAGCATTGCTAGCTTTTTTCATGGTGGGAGTTGTGATTTAGTCAGACCCAGTAATTCTGAAAATCAAAAAATAAAAGAAAAAAAATAAAGAGAAGTTTCTTGCACCTGAACAGATGGTGCCTGGACACTGAAAAGCTTTCACACACATTAATTACACAAGAAAAAAATATGTAAGATTTTCTTCTCTACCCTTTTTTCTAAATTTTTAATAACTAGCTCTTGAAGTTTGTAATATTATTTTATATCAAATTGGTTATATAAAAATACTTTTTTTATTTTTTGGCCTGGAGAATGATACGACTTAGGAGCAGCCCTTCAGGCCACACAGGTACTAAGCAAGTGATGTGTACAGTCTATTTGCATCTTTACAATAGCCACAGTAACCAGTTATTATCTTATTACATAGAAAATAAAATAATTTGCCCATGCACACAATTAGTAAATGGTTAAACTGTGACTGTTATTCAGGACAACCTAATTTTTGTTTGTTTGTTTGTTTGTTTGTTTGTTTTTGTTTCTGAGATGGAGTCTCACTCTGTCACCCAGGCTGGAGTGCAGCCGTGAGATTTTGGCTCACTGCAACCTCTGCCTCCTGGGTTCAAGTGATTCTCATGCCTCAGCCTCCCGAGTAGCTGGGACTACAGGCACGTGCCACTGCACCGGCTAATTTTTTTAATTTTTAGTAGAGATGGGTTTTCACCATGTTGGACAGGTTGATCGCGAACTCCTGACCTCAGGTGATCCACCTGCCTTGACCTCCCAAAGTGCTAGGATTACAGGTGTGAGCCACTTCACCCAGCCCCAGGACAACCTAATATTAATGTGTATACCAACCTTGGAAAAGTAGGACAAATCTATTCCACCTTAGTTGTGTTTCCTAGATAAGTGTTACCTTTATTCTTGTTGTAGAAATTATTATCATTATTATCATCATTATCACTAATAAAATATTTGCTGAATATTAGCTATGTGCCAGACATCATTCTAAGCATTTAATATGCATTATTCATTAAACAATTTTAACAAACTTATAAGGTACATATTAATAATATTTCCAAAGCACAGATGGAAAAATTGAGGTATCAGAGTGACTGGGTAATTTACTCAAGGTTACTCAGCTACCAGTGATAGAGAGGGGAATTAAATAAGACTCTGGCTCTGGAGCCCAAGCCAATCAGAACCAAATTTTCTAGTTTGGTTCCTTTTACCTATACTTATGAACTAGATTGGGACTTGGACATAAAACATCACAAACCACAATAAATGACTGGAAGCCATCTATGATTTTACTCTGGTGATTCAATTTATTTTCATTGGCATAATCTAAGGACTTAGCATTGCTGGTTTTAATGGCACCTCTGGTTCCTATAGATACAGTGGTCGAAAGGGTAAGCTTTGCAGCTGGTTACAGTGAGGTCACCATGAAAATACTCCAAAGGGGAACGCACTTAATTCAAAAACATGAAATCATTCATTCATGAGCACATCACGCACATGACCATATATATGTGCCTGTGATACATACATGTCCATCTCATTCCTTTATTTCTTTGTGGCTTGTAATAGTAATGCTCTTTCTATGTAGAAATGGAGAATTTTATAATTGAAAAATGTATATTTAGCCAGAGCACAGACATAAGGAATATATCAAATAGACATTCACTGTAGCTAGCTTGGCTTAAATATAGAAAGATGCCAAATTTCTAGCCAAAAATTGATAAGGGTAGTCAATAAGCCAAGCACGCAGAACTATTTGTAAAAATTTAGATAATTGACTAAAAATTTCAATTTTTATTCCTATGTCTGCAACCACGCTCCTTATCATTTAATGTTTTTCTATCACTACTTAGAGTAGTAAATATTTCACTCTTTCACACCCTTAGCAATAGCATACCTACAAAATAGCTGAAATAAAAATGTGATGACTTTAAGATTTACAAGTGATAATTATCTTTTTAAAAACATTCTCATTGGGAGCTAAATTTCCAATTTGTTTTCTCCTATCGACTCCTTGTTTTGTTTCAAGATCCCACTGATCATTTGCAAATGGTGAAAAGCCTCTTTAGCCCACTCTATATTTCATCCCAGGTGACCGAACTCTGCATTTTGATTTCTAAATGGGCAGATAGATGTACTGCAATGAGAACACAAAGAAGCAGGTTTATAACTCGGTACATTATGGCACCAGGTTCCACGCAAAAGGAAGCAGCAATGCCGTAAGCCTTTGTTTCTGACTCATGCAGATAAACTCCAGCATTTTCCAGGACTGTAACAATGCAGAATACGGAGGGGGAAAAAAAAATAAAGATGCAAGAAAGAGAAAGAAAGAAAATGAATTAAAACAAAGCAAAACTCTTGGGATGGTTTATGCTGCAGGGTATTTTCCCAGAGTTCTGTCCAAGAATAATCTAGTAAAAATGTGGACAGAGAACCACCGACCCCTGATTTCCCCCGAACATATGCAGCTCTGATCAGTCTGGTATTTCAAGAAAAACAAGGTCCTGAACCCGAATCCTCAGACACATAACAAAGCGCACTTCACAGCTGTGATGCACAGCCACGATCGGCTCCGAGGCCTGAGTGGGTCCCAAGACAATGCCTCCTTTATCACCCAGAGGACAAATATCTAGACAGCAATATTTTCTGCTTGAATGCTTCGAGCAGCTCGCGCAACTCCTGACTGAAAGGGAAAACTGAGCTCAGAGTGTTTGCTGAGTGATTATTTTAATTTACTACTTGATGTAAATCTAAATGAACTGACACCCAGCTCAAGATGGACAGAAAGCAATCATCGTGGAAGGTGGGGGGCTACGGCAATAAAGGGGGGCACACAGGAGAGGGGCTGATGTTACACTATCAGCTGAGGTTTGGCACAGGTTTGCCCAACTTTTGCAATGGCAGCGTAACAGATAGGGGGGCAGGCTCAGCATTCCGTTCCCTTCTCTCAATTACCATAATAAGTTCGGTAATTTTGTGCTGTTTATTTATCAGGCGAGGATAACAAAGGAAGCTGAGGAAGTCTGTTCTGGAGGCACCATGACAAAGCACCAGAGAGAAAGCAGTCACGTGTGGGGAGATGAGCAGAGACACCACTTCTCAAGCACCTGATTATTCTTTCTCAGTATTTAGAAGCAAAAATTATCCTTAAGAAAAACAACTGCAAACGCAACACAGGCTACACAGATGAGAAAATGGGGTAAGACGGGGATTGAGAATATCAAAGGGCAACTTGATAACGAAGTTTTAATTTCTTACAAAAAGCTGTCTTTCCTTCATGTCCATTATTTGTCCAAACTTGCCAGTAGAGAGAAAAGATTTTTCAAAACAACTGTTTGGTTAAGTTCCCCTTTCCCCTCTTTCAAGGCAGAAGTTCTTTAGATACGGTGAATATTTCTGAGAAACTCGATGGCAAAATCAGAGCAGTGCCTGTTTAAGATGAACATCAGATTTCCTTGCAGTGCTTGTAAGATATTATACAAAGCACCATTTTTCTCTCTTGTGCTCTCTCTCTCTCTTTTTTAGCTCATGAAACACTGCACTAAACAGTCACAGGACCAAGATATAGATTCCTATTTCCAGGTTTGTCGCTTCTGTCTAAAAAAGACTTTCATTTCAGCCATGTCTGCCTAGCATCCCCTTCAAAAAAGTGGCAATGTTTGCTAATGAGCATAATCCTCGTTATTTGTAGCACTGTTATAAATGGCACAGGGTATGCATATAAATCCCCAGGCATGATTCTGAAAATATGTCCAATAGAGGAAAAATATATCACCACTTGTTTTCCACAATCACAATATGGAACCAAATTATGGTCTCTATCATATAGAGATATATATATGTGTGTGTGAGTATACGTGTGTATATATATACATATATAGTCAATTTATATCTTTATATATTTATTTAGTGCATGCAACATCGATACATATGCATCTGTCTAGTGCAATTGAAAAATATCTATTTCCCATGGATCTGGGTCACTGCTTTCCTAACTAGGAGCCCTCGAGTTCTCTGTAATGGCCTTAAACATTGCCATGATGGCTGCCATATGTGGTATGTAAAAAGAAATCAGCACAGTGACTCTTCTACCTTTACTTTTATCTTCTTCATATATTGAGGTTGTTGAAATTGTTAGTATAATTTATTTCGGGGGAGGTAGTGCAGCATTTTCCTTAAAAAAAATATTAAAAATAAAAAAGGAAGGGGGAGTTTTCTTGAAAACTGTTGTGCTAGGTTGCCCTCAAAAGACTATGAGAAAAGTAACAGAAAAATACAGTCACCTGTCCAGATGCTATAACTATGGGGTGCCCAGTACCTTTTCGATGATACACATATCGGTGTTATTTATGTAGAATGATAAAGCATTTCCAGCATTGCCTTTTCCTTACTTTTCTCTGGTCGTTTGTATTTGTACATGTAAATACATACATATTGTGTGGGATCCTGGTAGAATTGTTTTCAGTTCTCCATGTTTGTTTTAACACCTTTCTGGTGCTGGCTTACTTGTGTTATCATTTTATATAGCATACCTCAAGTAGTTAGTGGGTGAAGGGTGCAGCTGAGTGCTAAGGATCTAAAGATGATTAGGGTAGGACCCCAGAACTCAAGTTCTGGGGAGATTTATTGGGGAGAGCTTGATTAATGTTTATTTTCTTTGGAGAGCATAGTAGAGTGGGTAAATTTCGTCACCTGGATTGGGATTAGATATGTAAGACCTTTCTGTGATCCAAAAATGTCATGAATTACCCTCTGTGTCTCACTTACTAGGGGAATCCCATTTTACCAATCAAAAGGAAGCATATCATTGTCAGCAAGGTTAAAGTATATCTCTTTGACTATAATATCACAACAAATTTGCCTGTTATATACAGAACTTGCAAAATCTAGTTACAAATATTTAATACTTAACATATTTCTTTTTAAAAAGCAAATTGATGCTTAGAACTTACAGTAATCTTTTGTAAGGGTTTTGTGTTTCTCCCCCGTGTTTTTGGTGGGTGAAAAAGTTGACTCAAAACCTGGTCTTTTTAATACCATAGACAGACCATGAAGAAGAAATTACTCTCTTGACTTTTATAGTTTTATCTGACTGTGACTTATAGACATCGAGTAGCAGAATGAGAAAAATGCTGATTTGATTGAATAATACAAGAGAATATACTTGATTGAATAATCAAAATAGGAATTTTCTTCTAGGTTATCATTCCTCACTTATGCTAACTTGGACAAGACTAAGCAGGGACTTTAATAGGCTTTTAAAATCACTCTTTCATAATACAGTAGACCATACAATACTGTTTAGATTATTTTACTTCCATAATAAACCCTCATTAAGTATATTTATCTAATGATATGACAGAACTGAAGGGAAAGGGAGCATAAAAAAATATCTGCGTGTGTTAAACATTAGCCCTTGCAGCAGATTTATAAATAAATTACAGGTAATTTATAGAATCATACCAAGTTTATAATTGCATGTTTAAAGCAATCTTCTCATGGTAATTGTATTGTATGGCTGACTCTAGGAAGAAATTACAAATTTATATTTCTAGAGTTTACTGAGATATGCTTTTATAGGTAAAATTGTATTGTGTAAAATTCAGGTTAGAAAGTGAAGCTTCTATTTCAGTGTGACCCATACTCCATTACTAGACATTTAGAAGGCTCAGCATAAAAAATTATATGTTCACTATTTCTAGAAGAGGTCATTGCTTAAATTCCATATTAATTTTCATGCAAGGCTGCTAGAAAAGAATCAATAGACGTTGTATGACAAAGCAAAACTCTGCCAATGCCTCCAAGATAAATGATACCCAGATTCACTTTTGAGAAGAGTGAAGGATTTCAACTGTATGTGCAGCCTTTCATTGCATGCCAGTTCTCATAGTTCCTTCTGAAATTATTTTAACATAAGAAAAAAGTGTAAGACTGTAAACTACTTGAGGAACCCAAAGGTCAAACCCATTGGCCTCAAATGCATTATTTATTGGATGCTTCCTCTTGACACATTAGACGGGAACACTTAAGTGAATTAACCTACCATTGTGGTGAGAAAATAAAATATATTGTACTGTCTACTTCTAAAAGTATAACATAACATTGTAGAGTAGGTTGAGGGTCATGTTAAGCCATACTTTCAGATGAGAAAACTGATAGTTGTGTGATAAGAATGAATGAGTAATTCATTAATTCATCAAATATTGATATTTATTAATTATCTACTCTACCCCAGGCATTGCTCATGCTGCTGGGAAAACACCTGTGAACAAAATGTCCCTACCCTCAAGGAGTTCATATTTCAGTTTTAGAAGCAGAAAAGTAAAATAATAAAGGAAAACTATCCCAGGTATAGAGAAAAATAAACAGGATAGAAATAGAATAATAAAGGGTGCTGTTTTGTATCCGTAGTCAGGGATTCTCCCCCTAAGAAGGAGGCTTTTGAGCAAAGATCTTGATGAAGTAAGGGAACGTGGAAAGATGCATCCATAAAGTAGCTTAAACAGTGCAAAGGCCCAGTATTGGGCAGAAAGCTGGAATTCACTAGGAAAGCAAATAGAGCCAAACAGAAAGGGAGAGGATAAAAGAGGTTGGGGATGAGGTCAGAGAGATATAGGTGGAGGTTAGCTCACATAGGCCTTGTAGACAAATGTCAGAGTAGCAGTCAGCATATGCCCGATTATGCTATGGTAACAAACAACCCTGAATCTTGATGGCTGAAAACACGAAAGGTTTATTTTTTGCTCACATCATGTCTACCACAGTTAGGTTGGAGGCTCTGCACTGTGTCAGCCTCATCCCGGGAAACAGATGGACAGAGAAACCACTGTCAAAATCATTGCCAAACATATTATCAGAGGAAAGACATCTCTGAAAGATCTCATATCAGCAATTAATGTTCCAGCATGGAAGGGACACATAGCACTTCCACAAACAACTCACTGGCCAGCTCTAGTCATATAACCACATGCAATGATGGCGGAGGAGGAGAGAAGGGACAGGTGTGTGTGGGCAGGGAGCACAATTCTACCATGTGTCCACTATGCAGAGACCTATAAATATTTTGTAAATAGCATTCATGAATCCTATGGTAAAATTGTTGGATTTTATTCCAATGAGATGGGAAGCTATGAGAGGGTTACGAGCTGTTTGAGCTGGCTTTTGTGTAGAGAACATAGAGCTATGACAGTAAGAGAAACAGAAAGACCCATAATTAGATTATAACATTACTTTAGATGAGAGATAATAATAGCTTGGACTGGGGTGGTGGTAGTGGAGGTGGTGAGGGATGGTTGGATTTGGGATCCCATATAGAGTAGAGTTATGTCCTAGACTGTCAGCTCATAATTTTGTTTTGTTTTATTTTGGTTTTTAAGGTTGCAAGCCCAAATACTTGAGCTAGTACCATCAATGTGTAATACAACCTGGTGAAATATAATGGGAAGTGATGGAGCCTGTGGCCAAATTGGGCAAAGCATGTTCATAAGGACATCTAAATTCACTCTTTTCTTTTCGTCTCATATTTATTTAGTTTTGAGACAGAGTCTCACTCTGTCACCCAGGCTGCAGTGCAGCGGCACAATCTCGGCTCACTGCAACCTCTGCCTCCCCGGTTCAAGTGATTCTCATTCCTCAGCCTCCCAAGTAGATGGGATTACAGGCACACACCACTACGTCCAGCCAATTTTTATGTTTTTAGTAGAGATGGAGCTTCACCATGTTGGCCAGGCTGGTCTCAAATTCCTGAGCTCAAGTGATCCATCCTCCCCTAGGCCTCTCAAAGTGCTGAGATTACAGGCGTGAGTCATAGCGCCCAGGCCACGTTCACTTGTTTAAACCACAGTATCAACCAAACAAAATAAAATTTTGTTACTTTTGTAGTTTGCATATTTCGTAATTAAATCAACCTAGTTAAAATAACAAATGAATAAATAAAACAACCAATTCCCAAATTCTGTGTCTAGAGAATTTTAATGACACTTTGGCAGATACATGGCAGCACATAAACTTACATTAACGAAGCACCCACCAGTCAGGTAAAAATTCAGCTTAATCAAGAAGTGTCAGATTGATTTAGCATCTATTCAAAACTAACTGTATAATTTTCAACTCAACTGAATTTAATTGGATTGTGTGAACTTTGTGATTTCAGGCTCAAATTACAGGTTGCTAAGACCTCTTCTCCACCTAAGGCTATTTCCACCAAAATTTGGTGTGCAAAATTGAATGTGCAAAGGAATTACCTGGCATGTATAAATACATAATCCCTGTGTGTCATTAGATCACAGAGGGTGGGGGGAACATGGGAGTCTACATTCACAGCAAGCAGGCCTTCCCAATGTGGGCCATCTAGGAAATATGCCTTGATACATCATGGCTTTACCTGATTTTTTAAATAAGTTGCAAATTTGACCTTTATCAAACATAGAAAGAGCTTGTACAATCTTACAATTCCCACTAAGTTCCTGTGCTATTCTTAGATGTATATCAGCAACAGCCGTTACTGTTACTAACATTTAGTGAGGGAGAGAACTCACAGAGAAGTCATCAGATGCCTTGCTTTGTTTGCTCCTTCTCTCCTTCTTTCCCTCCCTTCCTTCCTTTCTTCCTCCCTCCCTCCCTCTCTTCCTTTTCCTTCCTTCCTTCCTTTCTTCCTTCCTTCCTTCTTTCCTTCCTTCCTTCCTTCTTCCCTTTCTCCCTTCCTCCCTTCCTTTTTTCCTTCCTTCTTCCCTTCCCCCTTTCCTCTTTCTTTTATTTTGTCTTCCCCAGTGTCTTTTTTCCTAGAACATTATTGAGCTTTTACAACGTTCCAGACACAGCACTAGGTTCTAGAAATATAGTATTGATCAGGACAAACAGATCCCTGTCTCCGTGTAGTGTGTTTCTTAGAAGGAGCTTGCTTTCTAATTCAGAGAAGTGAGACTAGCAATACTACTACAGTGAATAAAAAATGAGGCAAGAATATTTTGACTAGTCAAATGGTAGTCACTACAAAAATAAGTGTCAGAACACTGCAACATCTCCTCATTATTTTGGCTGAATTTAGAAGAGTTATTTTGTATGGATACACTCTAGGGTGTCAGAAAAAATCAGAAGGCTCACTGCAATCTTGTTACAACCACCTGTCCTCCTCTTTTGAAGTTTAGTGCAAATAACTTTTCTTCCTGAAACTTCTCCAAGTATCCCAGGCAATACCTGTCCCAGGACATCCAACACCCCTTTCTCAGGACACACATACATAGGTCAACTCAGGGACTCAGCAAGTAAAATAAATGAACGGCATGCATCTGATAGAAATGCATATATACACATTGTGTGAATGTCAGAGACTGGAGCAAATAGGAGAGAATTGAATACCATCTGTTTGTTTCACGCCAAATTTGGGCATAGTCAATGTTTCTTTAAGTTTTGTGTTTTTTAAATGACGAAAAATCTGGAATATTTATATAATTTTTCATTTTAACCCATTAGCTGAAAAATTTCAAATGTTGTATGAGGCAAATAAAACATATCCACAAGCCAGATTGTATCTTGGGCTCTCTAGTTTGTGGCCCTGTCTATACACCATAAATATTGGCACTTGTCCTTTAGCACTTGAGTCTTAACAACCATGAAGGTGTGCCACTTATACATTGCATCATATCGCCCAGTCCAGCATTTATCACTGGGGTCACTGGGACAGTAGTGTAGGATGAGCGGGAACACAGCCCCACATCACTCAGGTTCAAATCTTTGCTATGCTATTTACTAGCTATGTGACTATAGGCAATTTTCTTAATTTATTTGTGCCTCAGTTTTCTTAATTGTTAAATGGAGGTGATCCCAATTATACCCATCTCGTGGGGTATGAGGATTAAATGACTTCATATTCATAAAGCACTTAAAATAACACCAGGAACATAGTAAGAACTCTGTAAATTTTCTTGTAAGTTAAATTAAAATAAATATGTAAATAATATATTTGTTATCTAGAACTGAGTCATCTACTTCTAATTTCATGTGAAGATAAAAACTCATCTGGAATATAAGAATCCTTCATTTTTATTTATATAAAGAAATGTAAATCTGTTCTGAAATGTTTTTTCATATTGCTTTCTTTTTATTTACTTGTGTTTACATTTTTTAGAAGATATTTTTGTTAGAAAACTAACAAATGTACATAAAATATTCTTAACTTTTGAATACTAAGCCACAGGTGTATATGCTTCCAAAACAGCTGATGAACATCTGGGCCACTTAGTCTCCTGATTTTTAAGGTTTCCCATTGTTTATTCATTATATGCTAGCCCATTAAACCATTTAGTGATTCCCTATAAATTAAAACAAACTGATTAATGGCTTCAAATGTTCTAATAAAAATATTTTTTAGTACAGAGGATTTCTATACTCTTTTTCACACAGATCACATTAATAACAGGCTTCCTATAGATTTCTACGCATTTAGATCATTGGATATTGAGGCGTAATTTAAGATGTACTTCTTATTTTAAAGAATGCCTCCCAATTCATTTCAAAGAGAAGAAGGGCCCCTCCCAGTTGGCAAATTTATTTTCACCAATAGTTATATAAGATAAAGCGGGATGTTTACACTAAAGCATGCTGCTAAGAAGAACTGCAACAAAAGTTATTTTATTTACTCCTCTACAATATCCCTATTTCCCCCAATGTAAAACTGAGAAAACTAAAGTTTAAAAATGTTAGATAAAGGTATTTGAACCCAGTCTGGGATATGGCTAAAAGAGAAAAAAGTTTTGGAATTTACTCAACTTCATAATTTGTTTTGAGCAGTATAAGTAAATGGAGAGTAACATCAATCCTCAACTCAATCAGTCAAAAATATTTATTGAGCAACTGGTACATGCCAATATTATTTTATTCTCCAACTCTTTTATTATCTATTTTTATACAGGTTAACATAAGGATTTTTCAGTCAATAACATACACTGAAGATTGCTTCTGTATAAAGAGCAGTGTTTCTCAAAGTGTGGTCCTTGGAACAGCAGCATTAGTAGCATCTGTGAGTTTTTATACAAATGCAGATTTTGGGGCCCTACCTCAAACCTGTTATACAGAATCTCTGAGGATGGAGCCCAGCAATCTGCATTTTAACAGGCCTTGAAGGTGCTTCTGGTGCACCCTTACATTTGCCAGCCTCTGGTAGAATGGCAGAGTACTCACTAAGAGTTATAAAAAAAGAGAAGAGTCCCCATACACAAGCCTTTACAATCTTAGATGTGAGCTCACTTACAGGCCACAGCATTAGCAAATGAACTGCAAACTGAGACAAATGAGAAAATTCTGAGAAGAGACCTGATTGCCTGAGGGCCACTAGTTTTCTCTGAAGGCAGCATTTAGGGAAATATATACCTTAAAAATGTATCCAGTGCATTATCTGGTTTCCTATCAGAAAGTTTGAGGTTATGGACTCATCACCTGAGGTGTTAGCTTATTCTAATCTAAAAAACATACACCGTCCTTCCCTCACCAGCCCCACCTCCCCACATACAAAATGTTCATCTTGACTGTCACTAGATCAGTCAAATCTATCTGTGTAGCTGCTTCAATTTATTCTTCTTATTGATTTCTCCCCCATACCTCATACTCTTCCAGGCTTGCAGGGCTCAAACCATTAAAGCATTCAGAAGCTGGCTTTGGTATTACTTCAAGTTATTCAAAACAGTCACCACTTGCTGAGCCTCTAATGTCTCATCTGTTGAATGGGTGCATTTCCTTCCTGATCCCTTCCACCTCTAAACTTGTCTATTTCCAAGGATCTATGGCATCCAGGCATATGGTGAGCTTATGTGAGTGAGGGGGCCTTAGCTGATGTGGTCAGTTTAGATAATGCCTTGACTAATGGCAAAAGCCACAGGGCACACAGACACCCAAGGAGCTGCTGTGTCAGTGCTGTATGCAGTAAACCAGATTCATCCCAATAGTTTCATGGTCACTGAGCTTAGGATCATCATTCCAAGAAGGGGGGAAAAAAGGAGAGAAAAACAAGAGAACATGAGATTGTTTTCTTATTTTTCCAAATTCCTAGTTTGCTCTACTATGGTTTTATTTAAATTCTAGACATGAAGAGCACCTTTTATTTGTATGTTTGAAGCAAACTGCTAGTTCTAAAAAATTAATCACAGCTTTTCTAGAGGCAGGAGGATGGTCCAGATGAACCACAGCCGTGCCTTGCAGCCTTGTGACACCCGTTTTTAAAGCTTTATTTGGAATGCGGCACATTATAATTGACAGACTTGACAAGCATTCTGGTTTCATGGGCTGCATGTCAGGATTCCTGCCCTGTATTTCCATATCACCGAGCACTTCCAGTGTGTCCTTGAACTAATTTAAAATCTCCCTGGGTTTCAGGTTCCCCATCTTCGTTGAAGACCCCACATCATTTGCCATGAACTTGCAGAATGTTCATGAGCGTACAGTATGCTTTCCTCCAGCTTTGAGAGATGTCTTCTCTCTTCACCCACAATGTTGGTAACTCCTTGCTTATCCTTTAGAGAGAGCAACTCATGTTGTATAACTCATCCCCCTAAAATAACATGTGAATTGCATCAGTGAGTTAAAAAAAAAAAAAATTGAGAACTGGTGTTTTAGAGCCACAACCCCAATTTGACTACATTGTTTTTTTTTTTGTTTTCAACTTTGTTTTTTACATCATGTATCTGGGAAAACAGCGTACATTTTCTTAAGACTTTTTAAAGCTGGTACTTAAGGCTTTGAAGTTTGCTCTTTCCCCTCAAATTTTGTGAGTTGCAATTAATTTCTCACAGGGGAAGGAAGTTTAGAATATCTGATAGCATCAGATTCCAGTACCTCCCATTGATTTGTGGCATACAGTATACCTTCAAAATAAATGGTATATTTTGAAAACAGAAATTTATTTCACATACTGCAGTAAGACAGAACAAACAGCTCATCTTGCTGTATGTATAAAGAAGCAAAATGTAATTGATAAAGATAATCAGATGATGCCAGGTTGTTTTAAATAGCTATGAAAAATAAAATGTGTGAATTCAGAAGAGATTAGATTCTTTTTTCCACCTAGGGCTTTGGAGAGAAACAACTGGCAAGTGTAATTTTGTCCGCATTAATTTTTACAGCCATGGTCAAATAGCCCCACTAGACTGAAACTTGCAAAGAATTTTCTTTCTTCATTTGGCTTGATCATAGAGGAATTAGCTCCCTCAGTGAGCCAAGGTGAAAAGAAGCTAGTTTGGGGAAATAAGCAACATTCATAGGAAAGAGAAAGTTTGAGGCAAACATATGGTTGAAATGCTCTAGTCGATTTCAGATCAAGCTGAGAGAGTTGAGATCCGTTGGTTCAGGGATCCAGTTCACTGCACATTCCTACTGTGCCTGACTACTAATTGCATCCTATGTTTGTCAATCAAATATTTGCAATTAACAAAAATATTCCCCTAAGAGACATAGAACAGAGCTGGCAAAGGATCTGGTGCTTTGCTAAGTAGAGCTAGCTGCACACAGAAAATGAAACAAAATATGGTACTAAAAATATTCGGCTGCCGATGACACGGCTAGACACTCCCAGTCAAAACATTAACAAGCAGGATAGGTGGCATGGGGGGCTTTTCAAAGGGATTTTGTTCAAAGAACAGAAACTTTGATCTCAGTGTCTCTGACCCCTCCTCCACCTCTGATTCTTCAATCTACAAGTACATATAGTGGTTTAATTTAACTCTGTGCATAATTTGCCTAAGGATAAAAGTTGATCTAGATTTTTTTAACTCCAATTTTACAAATGCTCTACTTTCTCCCTCCTCCCTCCTCCCCACACACAGATTTCAAGAGAGAAGGCTGAAAAGGAAGGTGACTGGAATATTAAGAACTGTGAGATATTCTGAGGAAACTCTAATTTGTAAATTGGTAGAAATGCCAGTAATTTGTTGGGAATTGAAGACCCTCTGTATTCAAGAGTGAAGCTTGGCAGCTGTGCACTGTTGTTTTATAAATCAATATTACATCTGAAGGTGGTATTTGAATGTTTGTGTCATTGGGGTTTGTCTCCAACATAGTTCTGTGATAAGAAATGTTCAAACAAAACAAACACAATCCCTTCCCTGTCCTTTAGGATAAAGTCCAAACATAATTCCACAACAGGGATATAACATTCAAATCAACTACAGAACTTCTGTAATTACATAAAACCCCACGACCACAGAAATGCAATTGAATTGAAGACGCTTTGCAATATTCCCCAAGAAAGGACTGTGTAGCTGTCAGATTAACAAAAGTCAAGAGGAGGTGAGACAATGCTCACCATTGCAAAAAGAGCTTTGTGCATAATGAACAGAATTTGCATGCCTGTTTAGGAAATTAAGGTGAATCCAAGGTGACTTAGGGTCACATGAGGAGTCACAATGGTGACTAACTAGAAAAGTGAGCATTAAATATTAGTCATTTGGTTTAAATAAATTCATCTCAATTATTATTAGATATTACTTAGATTTAATAAAAAATAATAGCTTAAGTGAAATTTTCGACATTGTCTGGTTGTTACCTGCCCCGAGCTTCTGTGATTCTGTGCTGTGATTTTGGTTGCTGTATGAGAAAGGAGAGTTGAGGCTGAGCTGCTTTTTGATTGTTGTCAATTCCTCCATCATTTAGATAAAGCCCACTTGCACCTTTATGACTAGGGTGAACCATGAAGAATGGGCAATGGGGCATTTAGTACATTAACTCATTTTCATAGGTAAAACTAGCTACACGGTCAGGAAGGAAAAAAAAAATGCAATGCCATTACCATTCTGGCCTTCTTTACCCTAAGAACTATCTCACAGAGTTTACAAAGAAAATAGGTCATGCCAAGGATTCTAAAAACACCAATCCAAGCCAGAGATGGAGTGAAATGCTTCTACTGCTCTGGTTCAGTGGTTTTACAATTGTTTTAAATAATATTGTCCATCAGTAAAATATTTTTCAGCACACATCTCCAGTGTTTCTGCAATTGTACTACTAGATTAGATACATTACAAAGCATTATCAAACAGAAAATGTTAAAGGACAGGATAAAAAGTAATTAGAAATCAACGCTATCTTCCTGAATTCTATCTTCTGTAAACTAGAAGATTAACACACTCCATTCTCAACAGAGGAGAGGCAGATGAAATTGGCAGGACCCCAGGTTTTCCTGAGTGGTCTGGGTCTAGCTAAACTGGAACAGAGATGCAAGTGGGAAACCTCTTTTGCTGCCACTGAACACCAGCACTAAGCCGAGGATTAAGCGGGGGGAAATGGTTGTACTTAGACTTGCAAAACTGTATGTGGAACACTCTTGGTTCATTTTGATTCCATCTCCACTGAACCACAGAAACTCAGAGCCTACTAATAACCAGATGAAAATCGAAAAATTGTCTCAAACAATTCTTTTTGATTATGCCCAAGTGCCATCTAATAATGGTTGAGATTGATTTATTTGAAAAAAAAAATGACTAATTTACTCAACATCCTTGGTATGGGGGAGAGGGAGAAAGATGCAGATGAGTGTGAGTGTGTGTGTGCATGTGTGTGTGTTTGTGTAAAGAAATCCCAGGGGAATCTTGGTGGAGGGGAGAGAAAGAAAAACCAACTTGCCTTTGGCAGAAATTCCTGGCCTTGCCATGTGCAAGTTGTGCTACTCAGAAGCTAAAACTTGAGTTGACCAGGCAGAACTCACTTAGACCTTTTTTCAATTACTTCTGTCCAAAATGGGGACAATAAAGTCTATTTTGCAGAGTCATTCTGAGCAGTAGAAATTGTTTTTATAAAGTGACTCACACAGCACTTTATAACAGTTGCTCAATACATGGTGGTCACTCTTGTTACATAACTGGACAAGACAATAAATCCTAGGCTTTGCCAAGAATATCTATTCAGTATTCAAGTGCACCAACAGTAATTACAGCAATCATGAGAATATGTTTTTACTTTAGAATTCGAATTCATTTTATTTCCATGATCACATTTAATCTTCATAATGAATTTGAAAGATAGACAGAACAAGTATAATTATCCCCATTTTATAGATATGGAAAGGTTGATAAATTATTGACATCCAGTGGTGGCACTTACAATCACTCAGAACTGCTTTCTACACCAGCTATGGGAAGGAAGCAGACATATTTGGCATATATTACTTTCTATTAAGTAACTCAACCACATAAACTGTGTATGCATATATGGGTTTAAAAACTTTTTCATCTAAAGTTAACTCTGTTTAGCCCAGTCTTTTCCTCTCTCTCTCTCTAGTCTCTTCATCACCCAACACATTCCTTGGTAATAAAACAAATATCACAATATAATGAATTAAAGAAATGAATAAAGCATCTGTTACATGTGTTCTCTATTAAAACTTTGCTTTGGCTGTTATTTTGAGACATAATAAATAGCAAATGCCTCTATCTTCTGCTAAGTATATGTTTTTGTTTTTGTTTTTCTTTCACCAACTTAAAAGTTGAATGATGTTAATGTAGTTTACAAAACAGATGGTGGGGTGAGGGGAAAGATTGAGAGAGAGGGAGAGAGAGAGAGAGAGAGAGAGAGAGAGAGAGAGAGAGAGAGAGGAAAGAAAACAAACAAGCAAAAAAACCCAGAGGCATTTCATATCCACCAAGGAAACTCTGAGCTCTCCACATAATAAATAATGTTACAAACAATGCACTGCACTTAAGAAATATTGACTTGTTTCCTGGCTGTTTTGAAGCAATATAGAAAACCTGTTGTCCGTTATCTCCATTTTGGTGTCTATACTAGTTTGAATGGTGTTCCCCAAAAATTCATGTCCACTTGAACCTCAGAATGTTACCTTATTTAGAAATAGGGGTTTTATAGATGTAATTCGTTAAAATAAGGTCATACTGGATTAGGGTGGCCCGAAATTTATTATGAGCTGGTGTCCTTATAAGAAGAGAAGAGGACAAACAGAACCAGAGACACACGCAAGGGAAGAGGGTCGTCTGGGAATGGAGGCAGAAATTCAAGTGACGTAGCTGTCAGAGAAGGAATGCCAGGGATTCTCAGCAACCACAGAAGCTGGGAAGAGGCAAAGGAGGTTCTACCCTAGAGTCTTTGGATGGAGTGCAGCCCTGCTGATCCCTTGATTTTGGACTTCCGGCCTCTAGGACTGTGAGAGGATACATTTCTGTTTTGACTACTCAGCTGACAGCAATTTGTTATGGCAGCCCTAGGTGATAATGCAGTGTCCAAATGTATTACTGTTACAGAAATGAGCTTGTGTGTTCATGTTTTATGCCATGTCTTAGTGGCTATTTAATTCCTTAAGGTGACTCTCCCCACGCAATTTGATAAGAACATTGACAGACACCAAGAGTCCAGGTCGTTTCTATCTTCATGTAAATAATATGAACCAATTCTGGAATAACTTTCACGATTCATTCCCTCTACCAAACAAACTAACAAGAACAAAACCAAAATTAACTCATAAATTCCATTTTTATTTCACAGTAAGAAATTATAAGACATTAGTTTCCAAAGTAACTACAAGCTTTGGATTTTAGATTTGTGTGCTATTGTCCTTTGTACAACATTTGAAATATAATTTTATGGCCCAGCACTGTTAGCCAAATGTTAACCTTCACCCACAAATCCCAAAGTCCTGTTAGGATCAAAAACTGATTTGGGTTCCTACTAGAATTTCTCTACCTGCACATCATAATTTTGACCTCAGTCCTGACCAGGTCACCTTCCCAGATTACACACCCCTCATAACTTCTTAAACAGATGCCTTTGTAATACTCATAACCTTTTCCACACTTTTAAGTACATATGTCTGGGGTGAAGGAGGGAATCTGAAGCTGTATTCTTATGGCTTCAAGATTCATAGAGATACAGATCTATTTTTTTTTAAGTAAGGCATTTTCTGAAGAACAGATGCTGAAAATCTTCTGCCTCCAACACCCTTCTTGCAGCATTTTAGCACACAATGAAGCCTCTTTCTAACATGGTGATGAAGTCTTTTGAGGGGTTCTGGGATTGGGAATTTTGCTCACTTTGCTTTTATGCTGTTTTCCAGGAGGCCATTTCTATGTATTTTAATTCCATGGTCCTTATAATTTGCCGAGGGTCCTCTCCCAGCCTATCATGGGCACAATATTACTAAAGATTAGGCAGAGTGGAGAGAATTAACATGGCTATCATCTTTTAGATGTTTACTATTTGCTAAGCACTGTAGTATACGCTCCATATACTTATCTCTTTATTTCTCACCTCTGAGTTAAGCATTATCATCCTCTTTATAGATAAAACAACTGAAGCTCAGAGAGGTGAAGTGATTTGATCACTAATAGCTCATAGCTAATCAAATGCACTTTACTTCAGTCATCTAGACAGCCTGAGAAGATTGCTGTACATCATGAAAGCTGGGGGATCTCTAGGAAACCCTTGGGTAAGGGCTGCCTGAGGCCGGGAGCCAGACCTGGATAGAGGTAGATAGGTTGGGGGACGCCTCCAATGCCTGTAGTTAAGAAAGAGGTCTGTATGCTAAGGCTTATTTGAAAATCCACTAACAAAGAGATGCCAGTGTTCACTGACAACCATACTGGTCAGAGAAAACACCCTTAGTGTATTTGGCAGCATATGGTATATGTAACACATGTGAGTCAGATGCTTTTAAATCCAGGATGGCTTCAAAGGCAAAAATATCAGGATTTGTAAAGAGCTTTAGATCTACTCAGAATCCCATCTGAAGGTCAGCTGAGGCCTCTACAGCAAGAAGAGTACTAGACTGAGCCCTTGGGGTGGTCCATTAGTTAGCCCTAGTTGCAGTGTTGCTGCATAACAACCACAGACCTTGGTGGTATATAATGATATTACTTTGGCTCATTATCTGTAAGGCCTGGACTGAACATGGCTGTTCTTACTGTATTCACTCATGGATTTGCAGAGATCTATAGATCAGCTGGGTAGTTCTGCTGGTCTTGCCTGGATTTCCTCATATGTCTGGGGGAAGGTTGGCTATTGACTGATCTAGGATCTACATCCCCATAGATGTCTGGGGTAGCATGGCTTAGTTCCAAGTCTCTCATCCTCCAGCAGAGTGACCCAGACATGTTTTCCTGCTGATGACAGAGGGCAAGAATGGGCAAGTCCCATCATTCAACCTTTCTCAAGCCTCTGCTCCATATTTGTGGTTTTCCCATTGGCCATGCAAGTCACATGGCTGGGCTCAGAGTGGCAAGCTACTGCACAGTCACATGGAAAAGCCATGGACACAGGAGGGTAAATAACTGGGGAATTAATCAACCACTGGAGATTTTGACTCTACAAAGTCAATGGAGCACCTTGAGGAATTCAACTGCAGTTTACTCATTTTATAATCTCAGCCCCTGTGATATAAGCTCAATAAATGCTTTATCCATGAATGAATGAAGATACATGACTGAATGAATAGCAGTCCCACTCTGAAGTAGGCTGGGCTATCTTGCTACTTTTTGGAGAAAAATTGTACTTACTTTAGTCTAATAGCGCAGAGGGAAATAACTATGTTCTATTACTAAACAGATTTACTTTTTTTTTTATCTCTCTCAGAAAAGTTCCTACTCTAAATAAAACAACAGAATTCCTGGGCACTATTCATGTTAGAGTGATATGGAAGCACCCCAAACAAAACACTACAAGAATATTTTGGGGAAGAAAACAGACCAAATTGTGCTGAATCCAGCTTCTAGCCTCAGCCTGATGCTGTGCTGGATTAGCTATGCCCCCGTCAGGCAATTATATGGGACTCGTAACACGTCTTCAGTTCTGTGCTCATTTTCATAATAAACCTCTGGTTTCACTTCCTCTAGCACTGCTTTCTCTAAGATTTACCATTTGAGAGTAACAAACACTAAATAGAACAAGTATTTCTGCTGAGTTAAAGCTCAACCATTCAAGTTACATTTTCATGGTTCTATCTCGGTGTCTGTAGCTTCCCACCTAGAATCTATATTTCTTGCCTACAGTAGTTATAGCATCTGTCTGGTTGCACTCTAATCCTATATTTTTTAGCAGCATAGAAGAAAGGTGGGATAGAAGCAGTCTGTAAATTTGGCTGGAAATGTGTCTTTCAGTGTGTTACCTCTTTAGAAACAAAAAGAGTATTTTGAGCCTGCCACAAAACATGGTTGTGCTGGTTTGAAAAGACACCACAGAGGTGTGTTCAACTTGGAGACACACGTGATGGAGCTAATGAAAGAAATACAGAGTTTTTACCTTTAAAAAGAAGTATTATTATATTAGCATCTTTCCAAGAATTAGGTAGCTTAGGTCATATTAATCTTAGAGTTTCAATACCAGGGAATAGCTGGAAACCTTTCTTCCCCACCAAGTTGCACTTAAAGTTTTGATCCTTGGGAGCCAGCAGTAATGTGTGATAAATAGCAATCAGCTCCTTCACTCTGGGCCTCATAGCCTGCCCAGGGGCTCTATGCTGCCCCACCGAGCTACTCTGGAGGCAGGTGATGCCTTTTTAAATAGCACATTAATATTAAAAATAGTTCGGAACAGATCAAGGGCAAAGCCACTCATTCCTTCACAGGAATTTAAGCCTCATGTACAACGCATGCCACTTCCTCGTATGTGTCAGATGGTCCTGACCTCTCAAAACACAGATTCAGCCCACATGAGTGGAAATTAACACATGTGGCAATAGCGGATGGTGACAATGCCTCAAAAACAGACAGGTGTCTGGCAGTGAGTGCCTGGTGTATGAGAGAATATTCACAGAAAGACAATATGTCTTTTCTTTAAATCAATGCAGTAGAGCTTTAATTCAGAGGCCATTTTGTCACCCTAAACAAATCTCTGTTGCTGGAATCTCATCGTTTCTTTCCTCCAGGGAAAGTGGAGGGAAAAAAAAAAACAAAGGCTGTACATTTTCCTCAACCTCCCTCCCATTTGTCCTTGAAATCTTCTCTGTATTCTGTTCTTCCTTGACCGTGGTTCAGAAACAGAATGGGCTCTGGCTTAGATACTGCCCTCTGGCATCTCCACCCTCAAAATCTATGAAATGGCCCCAATGCCCCATGACAGATGCCAGCGGCCCCACTTGAGTGCTAGCCTTCTCCTAACAGGAAGTGTGTCTTACCCCACTGTGTTTGTTGACGGAATAAATTTGAAGAGAAAAGTTACACATGAAAATCTTTGTACATTTTACAAATTCTATGACATTAATTCTAAGATATTAACTTGATGGCTATTAGCAGACATCTCATCTCCACTGCTCCAGGGAATCTGGGAGGGAAAGATGAGTAAGATGAAAGATTAGATAGAGAGGCTGACAAAGGTTAGGTTCTCCAGACGTAGATCCTAACTGAAGTTTGGGTGCAAAGTGTTTATCAGGAGTGAATGCCTGTGAACAGAAGGCAGAAGATGCAGAAATGGGCAGAGACAGAAGCCTAACTGTTATGCAGGCTCAATGAGTCCTAGACCAACCTGCTTGGCCCTTGATGCCCTGGCCTCACTCAGTCACTGGATGTGAGCTGCCATCAGAGAAGCAGGATATTCAACAAGGTGGGCTTGCCACTTGAACAGGACCTGAAGTTGCTCATAGCTGGAGGCAGTCTGCTCACTGCACTCCCCAATGCTGGGCAGCAAGTTCTTCCTTGAAGGGTAATCTGGGCAACTCATCTCCATGTATACCACAAGCCTCAGTGACTATGCCTAAATACCCAAAGCTTGTAGAGTGAGTGCCATAGAACTGAGAACTAAAGACAGCTGTGCTGATGAACAGAAATGGGTTTGACTGATCTCCCAGATAGAAAGTGGCACCAGCAATTATGAGGTCTTGGGAGGCAAAACAGCCTTAAATGTGAGGCAAGACAGGTCTGGGAGGCAAGATAGCCCTAAAGCCAAGGATAGGGTTGAGGATGAGGGTTCATACAACGCAGTCCCCATCTAACTAGTCACTTTTTCCAAAAAGCAAAGCAAAACACAAGAACAACAAAAATTATAAGCATCTTGAAGTTGGGATTAAACTCATCCATCACTGAAAGTTGGAAGCCATGGTCTTCTCAACCAGGAATTAAAAGTTATAATGAGCATAGAACATGTTAGGTTCAGGAATCTACCTGTTCCATTTGCTAGCTGTGAAAGGAGCCTCTCATATGTTTGATGTATACTTTATGAGCAGTTGAACATTTTATATCAGAACCTATGAATATGTGTCTGTGTATGAGCATTGTATATATATCTCAGCAGATATTATGCCAGTTGGATTCCGATTCATAAGGAAATTACAAAAGCATTATTTTAAAATTTTTTCTTAAAAGTAAAATTACCGGGCATAATTAAAAAGTCTTTATTAAATATCCGGTCTTCAGAGTTTCTTATTGCTTTCTTCAGGGACACTCAATATTCCTGGAATAATTACATATCTTTAAATACAAATAGGAAATGTGCTCATTTTGAGATCTCAGGAACTTGACATTGAAAAACCTTTGACTATTCCAAATGTTGGCATTAATATTTACTATACCTGTTGTTAAACTAAACTTTACTATCAATGCTATAAACAGTAATTCAGTTTTAGGGAGATGACAGGATGATCTGGTGAGCTTTGACCATACAAAATGAGGGTTAAATAGCCTTCCTAGATAGTATCAGGATGTATGTAGTATTAATGATGCATAAGCTATGTGCCAGGGATATTAACCATCACAGAAATTCCATGAATTTAGTATTTGTAATGAAAGTTTACAGTAACCATTATCTTAACTGATGGTATATAGCACTTTCAACAATTAAAGGAAAATGTGGGTTGTAGGCCTTTGTTAGGAGATGAATTGTGTCCCCCCAACATCGTATTTTGAAGTCCCAGTCCCAGTGCCTCAGAACGGACCACGTTTGGAGATAAGGTCTTTAAAGAGTGATTAAGTTAAAATGAGCCCTTGTAGGGTGGGGTCCTACTCCCATGTGACTGATATATTCTTGTTAGAAGAGGAAGAGACATTAAGGGTACTCATGCACATAGAAAGGCCATGTAAAGACAGAGAGAAAGTGGCTATAAGAGGCCTCAGAAGAAACCGAACCTACCAACACCTTTACTTTGAACTTTTAAGGCTCTAGAAATGTTAGAAAAAAATAAATTCTGTTGTTGAAGCCATGAAATCTGTGGTATTTTTTTATGGCAGCCCTAGAAAACTAATGCAGTCTCCTTCCTCTTGGGTGGTATGATACAGATGGTGTGTTACAGTAAAAGTGGACTGCCAACTAAATAAATATTTTCCAGTAAGTAGGCACAAGAGCAGTCATTCAATGTATGCTATAAATTCAAGAATTATGGAATCTTTTAAGTTGTTACTGAAAGGATCAAGTATGTAGATGAGACATGTAGATGTCTTATATATTGGCGGGATTCAACTGGATTCTGAATTGGAGACAATGAGAGGCTGTTTGGAATCCTCAGCTTGAGGTCCTGTTACAATGGGTTACTTAGGACTGACTAGATTCTTATACCCTGTGCATGATAAGGTTAATGTGCTGTAGAGCACTTCTAGCCAATCTACACATCCTAAACACTACTTATATTCGTTATGATTAAAAGGTTTTAATATTAAATATCCATTGTACTAATTAGTGGTATGCAGCCGTCTCTATATGAGTTTCTAATTTGAATCTTCCAAGTGTAAACTCAGCACTTGAGTTTGGCATTTAGATGTTAATCACCAGTCCCTAGGGCATCAGGTGAAATCAACAAATCCATACATATCATATGTTATACAGTTTATGATGAAGTACTTTATTTTATTAATTTAGTGTTTTCAGGGTTTTTTAAATTTGACATAATTTCAAGACTTACAGAAAAGTTGCAAGAATAATGCAGAAAATCCCCAGACACCCATATCTTTGAGCCTAATTTATTCTTTCCTCTCTTTCTCAATCTCTATCTTTACCCCAAAATATTTTCTAGTGCATTTTCATAAAACATAACTTTGTATAACTGGGAAATTAACATTTACAAATGGTGATTCCTAATTTCATCATTCCTTCAACAGTTTTTAATTGGCTTTCTACTACAAGGGAGAGCTTTCTCTTCCTTTTTATACATCTGTATTACTGGGAACTCAGGAATTCTTACTTTATCCAGTAAGTTATAATCTCTCACTGCCTTTATTTATTTTGATGTTCAAATCATCCTGGAGTTGGCCTGTGGAAGTCCCCTTCAAACTAGAGCTTGTGTCCTTTTAACATGTTTTCTTCATTCTATGAACACTTTCTTTCTTTTTTACATAAGATATTCCAGGCTCATCTTATATACATGCACACATATATACTCATACATTTCGAGATCTATATGCTAATGTATATTAAAGTAAATTGCAAACAATGAAAAAAAACACTTGCCTGAAACAAACAAAGCAGGGTCCCTAACTGCTTTTCTAAGCCCTGACACTTTATAACCATTCCTTTCTCAGTGTTACCATCGTCTCACCTTTACTCCTGCAGACAAGAAACTTTTGTTTCTTTTTCTCCTTTCTAATCCTTTTAAAATCAGTTGTACCATAGTCCCAATTATTAACAAGAGGAACACTAGCCCACTTTTACTTGAGAGTGGTGCCAATTACTCCTCAAAAGTCATTTTGAAGTGGTTAGGGTGAAGTGGAGAAGTGGCCATTTACTCTCAAACTTCTGAATTCTTTTAATGCAACAAATGAAGGATAGGTGGGGCGGGGGAAAGCAGGGAGCAATTCCAGTTAGTTTTCCAAAGTAAAACAAATTAAATATTCACATTCTGATATTTATCATCTGGTTTTACGGGTGATGAAATTGGGTGATTAATTTATTCAAAGCCCTTCAGCTAGTTAATAGCGAATCTCAGACTCATCTCAGTGCATTGATCCTCTAGCCCGGCAACACTCAACATGTGGTCAATTTAGGAGATTACCAAGACCTATTTAGAAGATCCACAAAGTTAAAATTGTTTTTACAATAAAACTATAATTTGTCCTTTACTTTTTTTTTTTTTTTTTTGCCTTTTCACTCTTTCTCTCATAAGTGTACATTACTCAAGAATTTTACATGAAGAGTGATAGTGATGGTATCATTCTGATGACTAATGGAATGTGTACTCACATATTCCAAAATTTTTTAAGGTAGTAGTTTTTGGGGAAAAAAAATGTGAGTTTTCAGAGATTAACTCAGTTTTTTCTTATTATTTACATCAAGCTCTTGCCATTTACCTTTGTTTCTATTAGCTATAAACCTTGTTTTTAATCCAAAGTACTGTTAATTTGAAATCCAAAAATGAATTTTCTTTGGAAATATATCCTCTCTTTCTTTTTTTGAAGCACAACAAGAACTTTGTATACTTTGTGGTGTTGTTTTACAATAATAAGAGTCTAAATTTCTCTGTTTTACTTTGTTGTATGTAGCTCACACATGCAAATGCTCTTTGAGGTCCTCAGTCATTTTTAAGAATGCATAGGGGTCTGGAGACAATGTTGTGGGATGGATATTGTCAAGGAGAAAGAATATTTAAGGGGTAGCATCATTGAGATAAAAAGAAAGACTGGTTAAGCTAGTGAGTAGTCTACTTGTAATAGACCCTGCAGCTGTGTGATAGACTTCTTTTTGCTTTGAGCTGCTAGTTTTCCCCTTCTAAAGCCAAGGGCAAGAAAGCACCCCACTGACAGGACTGCCATGCTAAAAGAAGGGGCAGTACAGGGCTCAGACAGCAGCTTAGTAAGTCTTAAACTGTTTGGCCAAGAGGCAAATGAGTCTACCTTACTCCTGGTATGTGATCAAATAGTGTTTATAAACCAAGAAACTCTGCAGGTGTTTCAGCAAAGCAGCAGCATTTATAAGATGGCAATGCAAGGTATTAGAAGGCAGCAAAAGGGCTAACTGCATGCAGTGTAAGTGTTTGATAATGAGCAGAGGAGAATAGGTTTTGCCTTCAGCCAAATTTTGTGCATCTTAGCTTTGGAACCAATATCCTGATATATTGTCATGTCACAACTGGCCTATTGTCTGGGAACAGGAATGTCCATGGATGCTCACTACATTTTAGACAGTAAAGAGCCAAACACTAACCCATTTTGATCATTTTGATGAGTTAAGTATAAATAAAGCAGATGGATCAGATTAAATTTCCCTTCCTCTTGCCCTAAATAAGCTCCTTCCTTCCTTCTTTCTTTCCTTCCTTCCTTCTTTCCTTCCTTCCTTCCTTCCTCCCTTCCTTCATTCCTTCCTCCCTCCCTCCCTCCGTACTCCCTCCCTCCCTCCCTTCCTTGTTCCTTCTTTTCTTCCTTCCTTCCTTCCTTTCTTCCTACCTCCCTTCCTTCATTCCTTCCTCCCTCCCTCCATACTCCCTCCCTCTCTTCCTTCCTTCCTTCCTTCCTTCCTTCCTTCCTTCCTTCCTTCCTTCCTTCCTTCCTTCCTTCTTTCCTTCCTTTCTTCCTCCCCTGTTCCTTTCTTTCTTCCTTCTCTGTCACTGTTGTTTTATGTTAAGGAAAAATAAGCTTGGCCAAATATCATTTTCCCAAGTGTTAACTATTTGCAAATACATTCATATGTACACTAAAGACAAAGTGCAGTAGGTCTAGTTTAGCTGGGTCTACTGGCACCATAACTGATGCAGACACATGACCTTTGTCCTTCCAACTTTCCAAACAGCAAAGAGCCTTTGTGTGTTCACTCCATTTTCTCCCATTCCCAAACATTCAATTAATAGACAAGTTCTCCTTATCTGTCCAATTCCAATATGCAATCTTGACTTCCAAAACTGGTGATGACTTAGGGAACAAATAGCAAAGTGGCTGCAGGATTCTTGGGGAATATTGGATTCAAAATGGCCTCTGTTGCCAGCACATGATAGGTTGGACACAAAGCCACTTAATACAGAGCTGTCTAACCCACCCCTCCCCAGCCTCCAGACTTCTCTTGTGTCCTGGATTCTCTTTGCTTCCCAAAGTGACCTTATCTATATAATCATCTTCCTGGAAATATGGGGAAAGACAAAAAAGTTTGACAACCACTGCTCTAGGCTGTGTCATTTTAGTGCACAATGTGAGGGGAAATGACAGGTTCATAAGACAAAAGTTATCTGATGCTCATCCTTTGACCAAATGCCAGTGTATTTCTACCCAATTCATCTACATAAGTTTGTTTTATTTGTGAAACAGAAATATTTCAGTTACTTTCCCTCCTCAGTATTTTTAGGCCCTACCTCTGGGGCTGGGATTGGACAGGTGTTTTTATATTTAGGGAGATTGGTCCCAGAGGCTCTGCTAATTTCCCAGGAAACCAAAGTAAAAGATCTGTGACTGGTAATGCCACAACTTAGTTTTAAGTTTTTTTCTATCCTTCTCCTTTTCAGGCATTGCTCAAGCCCCATCTAAGCCCAACCAAATCTTCTAGGAATCCTCCGTGTGTCATCTGAGCTTGATATGTCAAACCATGGCTTATTCCAATTATCACATAACCAGTAGCTCATAAACATACAAGCCACAACACTGGTCTCCTGACTGAATACAAATTAGGAGTGGAGTATTCTTAAAGGCCCCTGATACTAGTCATCAATGTCTTCTGTTAAAGGGCAGCAGGGGGATTGAAAACACTTATTTTTACCTTCAAATACCAACTTATGTTCATCGCTGCTAGAAAAAGTCTTGTCATTTCTCATTTCTTGATGAACTGAAGGTATAGCAAATGAGCATACTATATTTACTAAGGCAAGATCCTTAGCACCAGAAGTAGGAGTAGGAGTGATAGGCGTAACAGAGCGAAAAAAAAAAAAAATTGATTCTTGGCAAACACTATGTAGAGACCACCAAAAGCTATGTTAAGCCCCTCTCTCTTGCTACCCCTTCCTTAGTTCAAAAAGCCAAGCATCTTCCCCCTCCAGGCTCTCCTGCAACTAGGGGCTACCATATCATGTATTTTTGGCCCAGGACATGTAAAGAAAGTTTTCTGGGGAGTTAGGAAGCCCCTGAAGAAGCTTTTCTTCCTTCATATTAAAGGACAATGAAGAAGGAGGCTCATGTGAAATTATCACCTTCCCACTGCCTTAAATGCCAACATCCTGGCTTGAAATGAAGTGGCTATATTGTGACTATCAGAGAAAAGTCAAGGAAATGACAGCAGAACTAGACCTAACTTCGTCAAGTCAGAGAAATCATGCTGGCTACTACATTTCTCTGCATTCCTTGTTATGGAAGAAAAGCACACACCAATTCTGCTTAATCTGTTGACCAGCCTTAGCCTTAGATTTCATGTGTATAATATGGGGGATAAAGGTATGCATTTTGCAGACGTTAATGTAGGAATTTTTCTTGTTAAGTGTGGGAATCACTTTGCAAACTAGAAAATTCTACACAACTGTAAGAAAGGCTTTGTTTGGAAAGTGTAGTGGATTAGATCATTTATATTTTTGTAGCCCTATTTGGAAGTATTAATTGTCTAATATTCACTGTGTAATCCTCTAGTGTTTGAAAGTGCACCAAGGACCCAGCCCTTAAGGAGATTACAATTTATTAAATGATTCCTTCATGAAGTCATTTAATTCCTGATGTAACACCACAGAGAATAAAACAAAAAGTATTAAACTATTAAGCGCTAAATTGCAAAATACTGAGGGCTAGTTCTACAGAAATTTGAATTAAAATATTCAATATATATTAAGTGCTTAGTATGTTCCAAACACTATTCTAAGTATTTTACATGAAGCAAGTAGCTTAATCCTAGGACAACTCTGTGGATAAATATATTACCCTGCACATTTTACTCTTAGTAAAATTGAGGTGCAATGGAGTTACATGTGTTGACAGAATTCACAGATGGTAAGTGGCAGAGCCAGGATTGAATCCAGGCACCCTGGCTTAGATCCACTGCTCTCTTGGGAACATCAAAATGTCAGATCATTTGTTTCTAACCCTTACTCTGTTGCTTACCTAGTTATGTGAACTTGGGTGAGGCATTTAGAAAACTGCTTCCTTATCTTTTAAATCAGGATGCTACCCAATCCTACCCAATAGGATTGTTTTAACGGTTAAATCAATTATGTGTATAAAGCACCTTGTGCAGTAACTGGCACAGAGTGGGGCATAATAAATGACCACCATTATTAGCCTAGTGGGATAGACTGGACGCCTCAGCACTCCTTCCATCAGAGCAAGGAGGTGAGACCATCTCTCCTGAATGTGTTATAGATTTGAAATTTTATTTAGGCCCAGAAAATAGTCAAATGTTTTTAGAAAAATTATGTTTAGGCAACTGCTTCACATTGGGGAAGATAAAAGTTACGATAACTTTCTAAGGAGAAAGCTTTTTCTGAAAAAAGAAATTAAGATTTATGTTGGTGTGAACGATTATTAGGAAAACTAGTAAGGAAATTAGTCACAGTTCACATGGGTGAAGGAGCTGAATAGCATAGGAATCATAATTCATTTATTGGACAAATATTTACTGAGCGCTCACCAAGTGCCATATTTGTTCTAGGTATTGCTACCCCTCTTGATCCCCATCCCCACAGCACAACTTGTTAAAGGGCTAGCTTATTAAGACTATAAAGAAGCGTCCTGCCACGCAGAGCTGCATCATTGTTCTTCTAAAGCAGAGCATACTGGAGAATGGTATATGTGGAGAGGGTGGATTTCATTGATTTACTTTTTTAAATTAGATAGCCATTCAACCCATGAAACCCTGAGAGAATGAGAGAAGATGGTTAGATTTGGTATAATGGAATGAGTTACTGAGCACAGTCCTGAGATATTTCTTAAAGGGCAGATTGAGATGGGCCATAATACAAGGAAACTCAGGACATCTTTGGAACTCAGAAGCAGAGTATGTTCTAGGGAAAGATTTCCAAAATGACAGGGAGTGCTGCTACAGGGGAATGGAGAACATTTGAATAGACTATCCGGTAATGTGACAATGGACTCTCAATCAGGAGAGTGGGCTTTGAGGATGACCTAGCGCTAGTTCACCAGGAAAAGACAAATTTCCTTCGACCACCCTGGGAAGACATTCACCTGCTAAAAGACAGCCTGGAACCAACCCTTGTTTATAGAGGGATAGAAAAAGAGTGCCTGGAGTCAATGCAAATGGCTTTCATTTGTATTCAACCAATTCATGCCTCTAACGTATGCCTTCCTGTAGCTAATGGGAAGGGACACAGTTGGAGCTTCCTTCTCTTAATCCTCACATTGGAGGAGCTTCAATTATTTATATAGTAATCAATTCTGAACAGAGAACAACTCCACTTAAGAAATGAACAGGGTGTAAAGTGGGCTTCATGGCAACAAGTCACAGTGGCCACTTTAATAGAGACAATTTTGGGTTCTCCACCTCCATCTCCAGAAAGAAGAATGATACTACATAATTAATTGGCATGTCTCTTATCTGAAATCTTCCTTCCTTTCTGTGTGAGCCCTTATATGAATCCCAGACTTGTCCCTGACTTGGGAGGTAACTTTCTGAGCTAATCCTTTTGCCCACCCTGAAGCTTTCCTTCCTCTCTTTGCTTTTGCAGCCCAATCATACTCTTCACTTCAAGTTATATATTTAACTATTTGGTGGCGGTAGCGGGGCAGTCATTGCTTCAACCTGTGTAGAATTTTTTCATCCTGAATCTGTCAACAAATGTATAGCCATGCCTCACAAGTTGGTGTCACCTAGACAAATGTGATATACATTCCATTTTTTAGCAACATAGAAAGATTTAATAGAAATATTGGGAGATGGAAGCAAGAACATAGTTTGTTCTTTGGCACTGAAGATGTTGAAGATGACCTCCTCAATTGGTATCAATTTATTAACCAAAACATTATGGCTAATCAACAAGGAATGAGTCAATCTAACTATAGCATTGTTTTCTACACACTTCTTTGTCTTTTCTCACAGAGTATTACTAGAAATTTTGACAAATCTAGACTTAAACAAATCTATTCCTCTGACTTATATATTTAAACAGCAATGCAACATTTGCTTATTAAGCACCTACCACATATCAGACCCTTTTCAACAACACAAGATTAACAAAAATTATAAGACCTAATGCCATAGTAATGAGATAGGAGTTTGGCAGGATTGATTTTGCAAGGTACAGGTCACAAAGACTTTGCTGATAAAACATGATATGGTAAAGAAGCTGGTCAAAACCCACCAAAATCAAGATGACAACGAAAGTGATCTCTGGTCCTCCTCACTGCTCATTATGTGTTAAGTATAATATCAGCACACTAAAAGATACTACCACAGCACCATGGTCATGACAGTTTACAAATGCCATGGCAACATCTGGAAGTTAACCTCTATGGTCTGAAAGGTAGAGGAAACTTCGGTTCTGGAAATTACCAGCCCCTTTCCAGGAAAACTCATAAATAATCTACTCCTTGTTTAGCAAGTGGTCAAGAAACAACCATAAAAATAGCCAACCGGGCTGCTTTGACTGCAGAGTAGCTACTCTTTTATTCCTTTACTTTCTTAAGAAACTTGCTTTCACTTCACTCTATAGACTTGCTCTTGAATTCCTTCCACACAAGGTCAAGAACCCACATGGTTTCCAATGCTGAAACCCAATTTTGGGGTTCACTCTGTGACATGAATGCTATCAAAAATGAAAATGTCTCATCTGTCATCACTTGTTTTTAGTGGACCTGTGTGAATGTCAATACTCAGATTATTTTTTTCTTTTTGTTCACAACTTGGGAATTTAGAAATTGATTCTGAAATTTCTAAGAAATTGATACAGAGATTACCAATGTGTACTTTCCAGAATTCTCATTTCCTATTTTTTTGGTTCCCAGAACATTTTATGATTTTCTATTTTCTTGTACGATTCCCATTCCCATTCTCATTTTCCACAAAGTTTCCCAAAGAATAGTGAAGGTTCCATAAATATTTTCTGCATTCTTTCTGTACCTTGCCATATAATTTGCCCAGAACCAGAGATGAGAGTCTTAACACACTGGCATGTGATGTCAGAGCAATACTACAGAAATAGTACTTTTATAGAATGGCACATCACTCCTGAAAAACATGTATTGCAAAGACTTCCTGTTATCCATTTTATGAATCTCAAATTTCATTAGCTGACTTACAAGATATTCCAGAAATTGGTTTCTTCTTAACTATCCAAATTATTCCTACTTCTTGCCGACTCTCACTTCCCATTTAGTTAAACTGACTTTCATTGTCCATTTCTATTTCTATACTTCTCTTGCTATTTGCCCACAATGAAATGTAGCCAAATCCCTTTTTATCTCTATTTAAATACAAGCCCTTTACTTTAAATCCTTCTCCTTCATGAAGTTATTCCCTGTTATTAACATACCACTTTGATTTATCCCTTCCAATACCAATTAGTCACTAACTAATTTTCTAATTGTTTCATCTATGTAAAGCTTATTTTCTCAGTTACATGGCAAATGCCTCAAAATGTCTTTGTTTTGCCCACTGTGTCTATAAGGGGTTGAGTACATATTCTACTTGGTGCAATAGCTTAATTGATAATATAATCAAGTACCGGATACAAGTCATGAAATATAAAGAAACCTTAAGAAGACAGCTTATCAGGATTCTTGAATGTTTTATACATGACTTCATGTAGATCACACCTTCAGATATTTGGCTGCAGTTGTCGATTTTCACCCAGTATTTTGTATTGCATTTGACAGAGTTATTTTCATAACCCATAATATCCCTTTTCTGTCCAGGAACATGAAAACTCCCCCTGGGACAAATGATGAACCTGTTAATTCTAAAAGTCATATCTAAGCAAGAGGATAAGTTCTATAAGCCCCAATAATTGTCTAAAAATCAATGCATTTTTACAGTTTTTGAAATGCAAACAGGCAAAGATAATAGAAACATTTTTTATTGGATATTCAGGATCACAGAGTTTATTGAAAAATACATATATATATATATATATATATATATATATATATATATATATATAGTCTGGCATACTATGTTTGCTCAATGAGCTATTAATAGCGAAAAGAAACTGAGCTTCCATGAACCATGTAGATTGGAGTCTGACAGCTACAAACATATCTAGTTAAAATAATTCCAAGTTATCGAAATGTCTCACCATGGTGGGCGTGAGATGACCTTGAATGAAAGCTCCAGGCTGTCCTCTGTGCTCACTGCTGTGTTATAGGTGATGATGGGAGGGGACAGGAAAAAGAAAACTGCCTTGTGCTGGTGGTCAAAAAAGAAATATCACTGAGTATCTTTAGAGATGGAATAATTTGAATTTAAATATTACAAACCCTTAAAGGCAGAAAAGTTCAGTGATAGCGATGCCTGAACAAGAAACTCCCAGAGAGTATCTTAACCTTCAAATGCTTTTCCAATCTAGTCATGTTCTTTGCTAAACTTTCCTTCACAGCCTTGTGTGAATTATTAGAAATTTACATGTCACCTCCTTAGATAAAAACAGAGACATTTGTTTTTCCTTGTCAGTTGATGAGCAGAGGATTGATGTTCAAATATTCATGATCTCCTAGTTTCATGATCTCCTTAACAAATTATTTTGGTGTTGCTTTTCTTTCTTTCTTTCTTTCTTTCTTTCTTTCTTTCTTTCTTTCTTTCTTTCTTTCTTTCTTTCTTTCCTTCCTTCTTTCTTTCTCTCTTTTCTTTCTTTCTTTTTTTTTTTTTTGTTAGTTGGTTGGTTAGTTGGTTATTCAAAAACAAAATTCGATTGACCTTTTATGATGAACATGGATGAACTTATTTCAAATCTTATTTTAAAATCTTGTTTCCATTTAACACTGTCAATCCTCTTTCTTTTCCCAATCTCTGCCACTTTCCAGTACATCTTAAAACATTCTCTCTAAGTAGGTGTTTAATCTTGTCTTCCACCAATGGAAATTTACTGTTTGATTCTTACATTCTTTGTATATTAGACTCAAAATCAGATGAAGGCTCCAAACAACAAAACTCAGGGGGACAGCCTAACATTCATTGTCATGGCAAATAAGATTTCCTAATGAATTAACATAAAAAAGAAAATAATAGAATGGGGTCACATGGCATAAGATGGAAATTTACACCTTATCTAGAAAGTAGAGATAGGTAAGCATAGACAGGAGGTCCTGAAGCCACCCACACCTAAAGACACAGATTAGATGTAAGGCTGTGTGTGTGTGTGTGTGTGTGCACGCACGCATGTATGTGTGTATACGTCTGAGATGAGAATAGGGTCAGGGATTTGGGAAAGAAATTAATATATTTCAAATACTTACAAAGTGCCAACTTTCACAGTTAAATACTCAATCTCCATGTTCATAGCTACTAAATCTATCTACCTCTAGAAAGATTACATCTTAGTTGATCTAGTTTAATACTAATACCAGTAAAAAGGTTTTGTCTACGTGCCAACTAAGCAGCTCCATTTTTTTTTTCCTTTCTTTACTCCAAGAACAAGTCTTTTGGGCATCAGAGAAACTCAAAACCACTGTGTAAGGTAAGTATTACATTTCCCCCATCACAGATGAGGAAAAGAAAACTCAGAGGTTGATCAATTTTCCCAAGTTGAAAATGGCTAGTGAGTAGTGACGCCAAACATTTAATCTAGTTTCTGTGGGACTAAAAAAACACTATTTCAAGTATTATTTTTAACTGTAAAGGCAAGTATTCAAAGAAAATTTTTTAAAAGCAGAAGGACAAGGAAAACAATCAGGGCAGGAGAACAAAAAAAAACCCTCAACCACCAATCTCTATTGAGGAAACAAAAAATGATAAGGCAGAGAGAGGGTATTCGGAAGGAAAGAACAATTGGATGAGAAATTTGTCTTAAAGTCTTGAGAAATACCTATTTCTGATTCCTATAAAAGCATAGTAAAATAGATCAATTTTTTATTTCAACAAAATTCATGCAGATAGCTAATTTTAATAGAAGAATAAGAATATGCTATTTTTCTTAAAAAGAGTAGCCAGGGATCAGTCTTAATGATTTAATTCACTTTGCCATTATAGGAATAGTCTATATTCAAACATAGATCTGGTTTGCCTCCATACAGTTTTTTATAAATCACATTTAACTCCAGCAAATTGCTACTATTTTGTATCTTCAGAATGAGTTGGACTCATTTTCACACTTTTCAACTACTTCTTTTAGTATCAGAAATTCACTCCAACAGCCATAAGATATGTTACCTGCATTTTTGCCCATCTGGAGCCCTGCAAGATAAACTTCAGTTTTAGCATTTCAAGTCTTTAAGGAGTTTTAAATGATATTTCAGGGATTTTCTTATTATCCAGGTACAGCCATGAAAAGTACTTTTAATCATAGTCCACAAACCTCTATGAAGGCTATCATGTTTGAGACATAAAGCTCAAAAATTAGCCTACAAAATGAATTAGACCTACCTGGAGTCCAGAAATCCTCCCTAGGGTTGATGTCAAGCCTTTACTCAGGAAATGTCTAAGCCTTTTGTTGATGTGGGGTGGGGGGAAATCTGAGGGATTCTCCTCCCTGGATTTAATGCCCCCAGATTTAAAATGTAAGTATTAGAAGCTGAGCCCTCGAACATCTCCCTTCATTTCTTGACATCTTTATGACAATGTATGGTGCAGTACCTCACTTTGCTGCAATTACTGAACAGACAGCACTGTAGGCAATGTAAGTTGCTCTTAAGTGCAGCAATCCATTCTGAAGAGATGTACAAACATAAACTCTCAATCGTGGCAGGCTTCTATGAAACCTGAGCATTATCTGTGAATTTTCTCTCTCCTTTTTAATCATTCTGTTAGCTCACCTCTAGAACCCAGTGGCCTAATTTACTAATTAATAACTATTATTACTTAGTAGAATTGAAAACTGAAATTACTGCCTGCCTTAAACATAATAAAAATTGGCAATCCATTCAGAGTTTTTTGAGGGGCTGCTTCATTCATTGCACAGTCCTGGCAGCTGGGTAGATGTCATTGTCTGCTTGCTACATGGGCCTTGTTTCCAGATGGGATGGAAGAGAGGTAGTCTCTCTGACTTGTTCAGACTAGAAAAGGAAACAGAATATAGTACAATCTATACCTGTAGAATCTTAATAGACTATTGTTTCAGCCAATAATTACATCATGTAGAAACATCCCATTGTCTTCTTTATTTGTGCTTGGTTCTCCTAACTCCAGTTTCTTTTTGTACCTTAGCAGGTGATTGCTAAGCTCAAGTGACTCTCCTTTTTTTCAGTTGCTAAGTAAAAAGTCCTTAAAGATAAATCGATGATGTAAGTTTCTTGTCTCTTTATATAATCAAATCAGTTAGTAACCAGGTTAAATCTAGGATAAATTAAGCAGAAATTACTACCATAATCATTTTTTTCTTGTTATAGTTTCCTTTACAGTTGGCCAAGTCAAATCTGCTTAAAGCAACAGAAATGAATTTATCCTTCAAACTGTCCTCCTTTTCCCTACTACCATTCCAATTACAAGTGCCAATATTATTTCTCATTGCCTTAATCTAGGTTATCTTTCGATTGTCATTACAATATGTTTGGATGTTAATAATACATATTTGTTTATTCTAAAGTCTAGTGTGTATCCTATGTCAGGTACCAGCAGAGAAGCTGAGATTACAGACATAAAAATACCCTATTCCTGCTCTCAAAAAGCTAATTTTCTAGCATGAAAGTCAAAGTATGAAGCCATATGAGGAGCACTATGAAAAAAATATCCTCAAGATGCAGAAGGGGCTCCTAAAGAACAAAATACCCTTAAGGATTGTTTAAATTTTATCAAGCTCTGAAAGGTTATCACTACAATGAGGAAAAATTATTGTCCCTCAAATTATAAAATCTGGTCCAGATTCTCATAAGACCAGTTATGAAGCCAGCTTCCCACACGCAGGCAGCAAGTCATCTTAAGAAAGCATATGCAACAGTTATGAAAAGATGCCTAAATATACACCATGTTTAGTGTGGGTCATTGCTCAGTCAGCTTTAGCAGATAACTGGCAAAAATATCATCATATCCTTAAGGTGGTCTCAATTATTTCCTTCACACATCTGGACTAAAGAATCAGCTTTTCATGGTTGAGTTTGTTGAGAGTATTTTTTTTCCCCACTTCTTAGATGTATAATTGTGTCCTTTAAGCTGAATCTCATTCAAATAATCAATCCATCAGCTATTGAGAGCCCATAATTTATTAGCACCCTGTGATATGGTTTGGCTCTGTGTCCCCACCCAAATCTCATCTCAAATTGTAATTCCCGCATATCAGGGGAGAAACCTAGTGGGAGGTGATTGGATCATGGGGCCAGTTTCCCCAATGCTGTTCTTGTGATCGTGAGTGAGTTCTCATGAGATCTAATGGTTTTATAAGTGGCAGTTTCCACTCCTCTCTCTTGCCTGTTGCCATGTAAGATGTGCCTGCTTCCCCTTCTGCCATGTTTATAAGTTTCCTGAGGCCTCCCCAGCCATGCAGAACTATGAGCCAATTAAACCTCTTTCCTTTATAAATTACCCAGTCTCAAGGATTTTTTATAGCAGTGAGAGAACAGACTAATACACCCTGGGAGGCCATCTATAGTGAATACTGCTGTATTATCTGATCTCACTCTGTTAAGAAGTTCCAGATAGCATACACCAAGAGAACAAGCCTATTCAAAGGAGCCCTTCAAATCTGACCCAGCAAAGTCTTGCTCCGTATTATGTTGACAAAAACACAAACTCCTATGAACAGTTTACAATTTGTTCATCTGTTTTAGTTCAACCATATACTTTCTCTTGGCATTTGTAATTGAATAAACACATAACAAAGCAAGCAGAATACTAAGAAAACAAATGCTCTATCTGGTGTTTTCAGCCACAGAACAATAAAAGTTAAAGTCAAGCTTGCAAACCTTCATTTTTCTTTAGGATTACTAACCCAGCAATCACAGACACCACTAGATCCTAGCTACTCCATGTTTTTAAATGTTAACATCACATACTATTAACAATGAAGTCAATGACAAATTAAATTCTAGATCACATTCAGATCTAGGTACTATTCCAGAGTTATGTACTATTTTTATGCACTTTTGTATTGTGAAATTAAGAAGATGTAGTTGAATAGAGATGACAAGCCATAGAAATCTCTTCCCCTTTTCAAAGAAGTCTTCCCATTCTCAAAAATGTTAATTCAAAGAAATTATTACAAACTAGGCACTGTATTTAATACACAAGGTACATAATTAAAAACAATAAAGATAGTCTAGATCACAGCTTGGCAAACTATGGCCTACAGGCAAAATCTGGCCCACAGGCAAAATCTAACCCATAGTCTGTTTTTGTAAATAAAGTTTTATTGGAACACAGTCACACTCATTTACTTATTATCTAAGGGACAAAGAGCAGAGTTTGATAGTTAAGACAGAGACAGTGTAACCTGCAAAGCCTAAATTATTTATTATTTGGCCCTTTATATAAAAAATCTGCTGACCCCTGGTATGGATCAATAATTTCTTATTTGTAATGACCAAATCTAAAGTTTTTTGAAAAGTATTTGACAGCAAAACCTGAACTGACCTGAAATCCTTTGGCCTCAATGGTATAAACTTGTCTGAATTGATATAAGGTTATTTATAGTTTCTATTTATTTATACCACTAGGAAATATTTATATGATTCACTACAGAAATTTTGGTTTCTTTGATTACAGGGAGTTGTCCCAGACCCTACCAAAGTTATTATAATATTTAATATACACAGTACATTCTGTATGCATTTTTCCAAACTTTAAAATATCCTTAATTCTGAAAAATATCTGGCCTCAAGTGTTTCAGATTAGATTTGGTGGTTCAAAGGTGCAAAAACTCTGGGATAAAATAACATTTTTTAAAAGGTTTCATCTTTGAACATTCTCAGGGGTATGAGGTTCATTAAGTAGGAGTGGAAAGACCATGAATGATAAGTGCCACTCAGTATTAGTGGACTTGCAGATAGAGACACTCAGATGATTTGGATAGTGTGTATTTTGTATTAAGACTTGTGGGCAAAGCACAAAACAGAAAATAGCAATAGCATTAATATTAAAAAGAGAGCTAATAATAGATATCTGCATGCTAAAATATATTTGGAAGACTGCCACTACAATTATATAAAAAAGTAGCATTCTTACTTTCTTACAGTCTTGCGGTGTTTGCTTCTAGTTATTTAAAAGCTGCAGTCCTTTAAGATTAATAATGTATAATAGGAGAAAACAAAGTTTTCACCTACGGAACTCATGGTTCTTGGGAACTGACCTAAGGACAGATTAAAAAGTCTTGTTTTGTAAAACTGAGATTGTCACTTTCTAAATGTGAATCTCAGACAGGTCTAGAAAGTGTTGCTTTCAAGCAGTCAAAGAGTTAACCTTGATGCCTGTGTTTGTGTGTGTTCTTCTTACCACCCCTAAGACAAAAAGCTTAGCCGGCAGCACAGTGATGGTGCTTTATGGCAGGTAAAAGAAATGGACATAAAAACATAATACATCTGAATAGGTGCACAAAGTAAGCAGCAACCTGAGTCATCAGAAAACAAAGAAGGATAGATTTTTGACACAGAATATTTTGACTCCAGAAAGACTATTTCATAGCACTCATAGAATGTTCAGAGAGACATGGGACAAAGATTGGGGTCATGGAAGCTTGGAGGTGTAGCCTCAATATTTTTAATTCACCATAAAGTAAAATGTGTACTCCCCCAAAAAAAAGTCAGCATCAAGATTCTTTCCTTTGAATGACCGATATAAATAAGAATAAACCAGCATTAAATGTATATTGCTGGCATTCATAGCTCTCTATGTATGATTCTGGGTGGAACAAAGGGAGATTGGGTTGCTTCAGCATTCATATTGACTTTGGCAAGTGGATCAACCATGCAGTAATTTGGCACTACCAGCAGACATCACACCATTCCACACAGCTTTTAACTTAGTATTGTGTTCATAGTCTTTCCAAAGAATGTCTCCCTTCCTCTTTAGGTCTCAAAATAATTAATGAGAAACGCAGACATATTTGTAAAAATACGAAAGTTCAACTTCTAACAGCACCACAAAGTCAAACTGATAAGTCATACAGAATTGACACGGGCTTCCATATATGGACGCTCACATTTATTTACCCAATTATCAAAGAGGTTGCATGCCACACAGAATGAATAGGCAGACTAATCTGATGAACTGTCTGGTATAGCATACTTTGAAATCTAAGAAGAGACCTTCATGCCAACTCAATGCATCAATATTATATGGAGCCAGCCATTGGCAGTATTTTTTTCTCATCTAGCACTATGTATAAAGTATCTCTTAATGTCATTGTCTTGCAGTGGTGTGCATGAGTGTGTGTACATATTTATGACAACAAAAACCTTATCAATGCTAGGGCTCAGAAATATCTAGTACAGGAGTCAGTAAACTTTTTCCGTAAAGGGCCAGGCCATAAATATTCCAGGCTTTGCAAGTCCTACAGTCTGTAGCAATGACTCAACTTTGCCGTTGTCACAGAAAAGCAGACATAGACAATACATTAATGAATGTGTGTGGCTGCAATTTGCCAATCCCTGATCTAGTGCATAAAGCTCTATTGAGTATGGAATTGAGATCAGATCTGTAACAGAACCTGACCCTCAGCCATCTATGCCTCCAAGGAATTAGTAATTCTAAAATATCAGATTTGATATGATTATGGTAGTAATATATATGCCCTAGATACTTACATAATTGCAAATCAAAAAGGATTGAGAAGACCATGATTCCTTCTATAGGTTTTCCAATAATTTCCTCTGTAGTCCCTTTGAAATGTTGCTTTTCTGTACTCGTAATCCTAGATTTATGATGTCACCATCTGGTATTAACCTCCAGGATTAAAAGTCAGGAAAACACACTGAAAATCTTGGAAATTAAAGTTGAACAATTTTAACAGAAGGATATTAAATTATTTTAAGCATAGATTTAGCAGGACTATAAAGTAATGACAGTCTTCACAACTTAAAATGCAGATATTTAAATGTTTATGAATTTAGACAAATGATAGATATAGATAGATAGATAGATAGATAGATAGATAGATAGATAGATAGATAGAATCAGTATAGATATGCTTATGCAAACATATTTTCTAGTTCTTTTATAAGAGGGCTTAGAATCAGTTACACCTCAGTAACAGATCTTTCTTTAAATAAGTAAAGGAAATTATGAGTCCTTGAAGGGATAGATAAATATAATTCTAGGGCTGACACCTGAGAGTACAAAATGATTGTGGGGCATCTTTTGTGCAAAAAATTGTGAAAGTTCTAAAGAATAATGAGACATGTAAAACTATATGGAAGAAACGAAGTGGCCTTCATTGGCCAAATTCAAGACAATTTAAACAACAAAATAATGATAGTAAGAGATTATCCCCCATAGACTAAAATAATAATCCATGTATAAACATTGATATAAATAAAAGGCAGGGGGATATCCTTCATACAGCAGAATTCCAATCCATAGATAAAGAAGAAATTATAGAATTTTAAAACTCACCATAATAATTATTTTGGACAGAAAATATCAATGAATGCCAAAACTGGAAGGTGAAATTATGATGAGAAACAGGGCTTATATATTGTCTATATCTTTCCCAAGACACTTATCAAGTAATATTACAAATGGAAAATAGTAATTTTACAGTACAGAAACCTGGCAGATAATACCATAACAAGTAGTCAAGTTAGTATCACCAGTATGGGGGTTAATTAATATCATGTGCCTACTGATACAATGCACTGAGAAGGATATAGCATCTCATCTGTAAAATTATTGCCGAAAATGCATGACCAAAATCTAATTATGAAGAAATATCAGCAAATTCAAATCAAAGAACATTTTAGAAAATATTAGTCATATGTTCTTCAAAACTGTTAGAGTTATGAAAAACAAAAATTATAAAAGACTGAAGGTATGTTTAAAATCAAAAGAGATTTAAGAAATATGGTAATTTGGATCATAACAAAATTTTGGTTTTCTTTCTTTATTAAGGACAATAGTGGGATAATTGATACACTTCTGTTACATTCTGAGAATTAGATAATAGTATTGTGTTGATGAAAATTTCTTAACTTTGATAAACTGTACTGTTATGTATATACAGAGAATGATAAAACAAGTATGATGGAATGACAATGTTGGGGAATCTCTTTGAAGAATATATGGGAATTATTTGAACAATTTTTGTAACTTTTTCAATAAGTCTGAATTTTTTTCAAAACTAAAAGAAAAAGAAAAAGATATGGCCCGAGAGCCAGAGTGCCCATTATTTGACATGTGAATATGAAGTTGACTACTTTGGAAGGATTATGGGCTGAGTTGCGTGCCCTAAGAATTTACATATTGAAGCCCTAGTCTCCAGGATCTCAGAATGGAACTGTAGTGGGAGGCACAATTTTTTAAAGGGTAATTAAGTTTAAATGAGGTCATTAGTGTGTACCCTAATTCAATATAATGAGTGTCCTTATAAAAAGAGGAAATTTGGCTGAGCCTAGTGGCTCACGCCTGTAATCCCAGCGCTTTGGGAGGCCAAGGTGGGTGGATCGCCTGAGGTCAGGAGTTCAAGACCAGCCTGGGCAACATAGGGATACCCCATCTCTACTAAAAATAAAAAAATTAGCCAGGCTTGGTAGTGCACACCTGTAATCCCAGCTACTGAGGAGGCTAAGGCAGAATTGCTTGAACTCGGGAGGTGGAGGTTGCAGTGAGCCGAGATGGTGCCACTGCACTCCAGCCTAGATGACAGAGCTAGACTCTGTCTCACAAAATAAATTAATTAAATTAAATTAAAAGAGGAAATTTGGACACAGATGGATGCCAAGGGAAGACCATAGAAAGACACAGGGAGAAAACAGCCACCTATAAGCCAAGGAGAGAGGCTTGGAAGAAACCAATCCTGCTGACACCTTGATATTGAACTTCTAGCCTCTAGAACTGTAAGAAAAATATGTTTTTATTGTTTAAGCCTCCTAGCATGTGGTACTTTGTTACGGTGTTCTAGCAAACAAGTACAGGAAGTTTACTAACTGTGTGAACCTTTCTGTTTACATTTTCTCCTTCGTATACTAGGGTCATAATTATATACCTTATGGGATTGTTATGAGGATTTAAGAAAATCATACATGCAAAGTATTTAAAACAGCATCAGGCATATACAGTATTTAGAAATCAATGAATTATTATTGCTGCTGCTGCTACTACTACTACTACTACTACTACTACTACTATTACATTACTATTTCCAACTAGATTATACTGAGGCAGAAATATGGAAGCATGATATATAGAAGAAGATAACACATAAAATGCCATTATAAATCGATTTACTTTTTGTATTTTTCACCAAGTGCATTATTTATCTTCACAAGAATATAGTGGTATGATACTGAGGAATATTGGTCTTGCTTATTTGCCTGCTCCATCTGAAATAATGATCTTCTATTCAGTGAAAGATTTGTTTAGAAAGTCCTGAATTAGCTATCTCACTGTGTAGAGAGACATCATTTCTAAGGTAAATGTTTAGTCACATGAGAAGAAAAAGCTCATTAAATATTAAGAATAATTTTAATTTAGGTCAATCAGTGAATGCTTACTATAGACTAGCTACACAGGTGCTAGATAATCTGCATGTAGCATCCTAATCCTCAAAAATATCTTTTAAATTATATATTATGTTACTGGCCAATATCAAAAAGCTAATAAAAGACTAAACTGGATTTCTTAGTTTTTAATCCAAATCCCATGATATTTACTACTGTGATCTGTGACATAGCATTATTATTGAATCCAAATTTTTGACTATAAATATGTTTTTTCTTTATTTTTCAAGGGACTTAGAACTATGCAGACATGACTTCTAAAAACTTAAAATAAATGTTTATGCTAACCAAAAGGTATAAAACTTTTACATGTCAAATAAACAAAGTCAAAGGCAAGCAACAAACAAGAGAGGAAGGCCCACAAATATGACAACTCAAACTAGAAAGAAAACTGAGTCATCAAAACAAATACAACATTTAGGGGATGGCAATTTCCAAAGAGGAAATTCAAATGGCCAAGAAACATGGAAAAATTTTTATCTGACTATTAAAGAAGAAAGGTAAATTTAAACAAGTTGGTAGACTATCATTTTGTTTTTGTTTTGTTTTGTTTTGTTTGCATTTCTATTAAATTTACAAAAAAAAAATGAGAAAAGAAAAAAATTTAATGTTTATACACATGTGGTTAAGGAGGCTTTTTCATATGTTGTTGACCAGAGTAAATTTTCCTCAGTATTTTGAAAAGAGTTTTCTAATATAAGTTACAGTACATAAAGCTGTTTATCATCAACTCAATTATGTCACTGCTAGAAATCTCATAGCAAAGTGATATGATTGAGTCCAATATATGCAATAGGTTATTTTGTATTTGTTAAATATGTTTCTGAAAAAAATAGAATAAGGGGAATGGGTTATATGATGTGAGTAAATCAGACTACAAATTGTGTGTAACATAGTATCTCTGGATGTTAGGAGTACGAATGACTTTTATTTCCCTAGATTTACTCTGCTTTCATTAATCTATATGTAAACACACATTTGTAATAAAAAACAAGTAAGGACAGATGAACAGAATCACTATTTTTAGCAAGTTATTTTTATTCAAATCTTTTAAAACTTATCTCTTTAGATGGATGAAATATTTGTAAGCAGAAGTGTTCGTGTATTATGCTAGTAATTATATCTTTACAGAATTGAGATATGCAATTTCCCAAAGGAATTCTTCTACAAATTTCTATTAATTGAAAGGCACATATGCTAAGGATAAAGACTATTTCCGTAACTATCTTCACAAACTAATGGCCTACCAATGTCTTTTGATCCTGTGTTCGAGAACTTGTTTACAGAATAGCTGTTAGGAGTGAATATCTGAGACTTTCTACATGATGGTTGACATCTGTATCCCTTTCTTTTTATATTTATATTTAGATTGCAGATGTACATTAAGTGGATGTGTTTCAAGTCTTCCTTCCTTCTTTCATTGACACATAATTATTGAGAATCTGCCACTTTTTCAAAGAAAAAAGAATTTAAGCATTTATGTAGTCATATTGTTAGGGTTTGCCAGTCTCACCTGGGTGTTATTTCTGTTTTCTTTGAGTTTTATTTGGGATCTCTGAGATCCCAAATAAAATGGTAGGGTTTTATGTAAGGGTTCATCCATGGTGGTACTCTTCCTTTTTTTTTTTCAACCAAGTCTAAGAATTTTATTTTCACCATACTACAGCTTCAGCAAACAGAAACACCACAGTGTAATGTTAGGTGAATAACATTGAGTGTTAGGAGAATAACATTAGTATGAAACAATTCTACAAATAAGGTTGTTCTCAAGAAGTAAGAATAGTAATGATCATTTTGCTCCCATTGTTTCTCTACATATTGTGAACTAAGTCAGATATGAAGTAGGCTGTTTATTTGAGAGAAGTTACGTAACACAAGTAAGTTTAGATTGAATTCTCTCCATCTCTCTGTCTCAGCACTACATATGAAACTCCTTTGCAAGATTATGTTATGATGTCCCTTTGAAGAGAATTTTTGTGAGATTTCCAGTATATAACAAGTTGAAATTATCTTAAGAAAATCATCTCTTAGTTGCCTTGGGAAGAATATATTTTAGATACTCTTCTCTATCATTTAGTTTAGAATAATGATACATGAATTCTTCCTTCTCTACTATTAATAAATCTTCCATTTGAAACTCTTTGTGGCTGTTCATCTAGGCTCAAGGCTAAAGCATGCTCAACTATCTCCTACCTTGTTTGACTTTGAGCTTTTTCTTTTTCCCTTTTTTTGTTTTCTTTGAGTCTTGGTCTTGCTCTGTTGCCCAGGCCAGAGTGCAGTGATGAGTGGTGTGATTGTAGCTCACTGCATCCTTGAACTCCTTGGCTCAAGCCATCCTCCCACCTCAGCCTCCTGAGTAGCTAGGACTACAGGTACGTGCCACCATGCTAGGCTATTTTTTAAAAAATATTTTTGTGGATACAGGGCCTTGCTATGTTGCCCAGGCTGGTCTTGAATTCCTGGCCTCAAATAATCCTCCCTCCTCAGCCTCCCCAAATGCTGGGAATATAGGCATAAGCTGCTGTGCCTGGCCAACCTTCTCTCATTTTCTTCAGATTCATACATCTAGCAAAAATGTTTGTATACTCTCACTTCTTGTTCTCTCGTCAAAGAGCAGTCATTATTTAAGGTCCTCAGCATTTGGCTGAAGGTACTGTATGACCAAATCAAATTGATATCTTTTAGTTTTTCATATACTTATCTTCCTTCCTGAATTTCAATTTCATAAGATTCAGCCTAAATGATCTATATCTCTATTTGCCAAATGCCAGGTGGAAAGTAATAAAAGAAGTATAAATAGAAGAGAAAACTCTCTTTAACATTTTTGTTTTCCTATAGCTATATTTCCCATTCCTCCCACTTTTCAGTTCTGCCATAGGCCAAATCACTCAGGAACTTCTCATTTCTTCATTCTTCTTTGTCATTTCTGAGTCTGAACAAGCCTACAGGGCACATTCACTCTCTTTTCTGCTGATGCTATGGTCTGATGAAAGGACAGAAAAACAAAGTCAGGACACCTAGTCCCAGGAGTGCTAACAACAGCAGGAAAACAGATGTGACTGAAACCAGTGGTGATGATGGTGGTGGAGATGGAGCACATCCCTGAAGAGTATCTAGAAGTTTGTCTCCTCCAGAGAATTGTGCATTCATTCAAAAAATATGCCATGAACTCTCAGGCACTGGGAATAAAGCCATGGGGAAAGTATACTTGCCTATGTGGAGTTTACAGTCTTATGGGAAATTTCTGTTCATACCACACACCTCAGGCTTGCAGAATCAGAAACTGGTGAGCACTAATGGAGGACTTATCTCTTAGAATTGTATATAAATTAATCAGAATGTTGATACATCAATTTGCAAAGGGAAATATTTGTTGCTTGGAAGAAAAGTAATTTTGCCTGGATGATCAACTCATTCCCACTTTGTGATCTGTACATCAAGCTACTTGAAAAGGCCTAGCCATAATCAGAAATATATTTAATTGTTTTAAAGATTGCCAACACATTTACTGACTATAAAAATGATGCCACAACTTAGATTTCTTCCACATAACCAGTCTTTTTCCTCCTTAGAGAACGAAATGTAACCATGGTGGACATGGACTCATAACAAAGGAAGCTAGTTAGGTGAATTGGCAATTAATATGATCAGGTTTAGCTAGACTTTTGTCTTTGGTTCTGTTTATATGCTGGATTACATTTACTGATTTGCGTATGTTGAACCCTTTGAGCTTTTATACATAAGAAGAGTATTCCCAAAGAGCTCGGTGCTCTGGCATCCCATACCAGTCCCTCGTCATCATTTTCTGGGACCATGACTCTAAGTCATCATTGTCTTCTATCCCTCTATTTCCATTACCTTGGAGAATGCTCTGCGTGCAGTAGATACACAATTCATACTTCTCACTGACTTCCTGGCCATTCCCACCTGAAGAGAAGCAAATAATTCCAAAAAAACCACACAATTATAGCTGAAAAACTCTCTGAACTTAGAGTGCTAAATGCCCATTTTGAATGTACTTGCTAAAAATAAGACAAATTAAGCTGGTCAGATTCAGAAAATCTGCCATTTCTTATGGCTTTATTGAAACCTTTTCAGAAGCTTTTCTGTTACATAAATAGAACCAGTTTCCAAAAATAGATATTCATTCAAGAACATGAAAACCCACCCATGAATTTAACTGCCATTTTATTCTGACCAATAAAATTCCCAGTTCTTGAGTGATTTTTTTTCTTTTTCTCTCCTGAATTACAGAACGATATTCCAAAAACCAGAATCCTTTGATTCTTACAATAAGAAGAAATAGTCTCCTAGGGAAAGATGCATGGCTTATTTCAGCCCTATATAATCATTCTCATTCCTCAAAGATTCATTGAACAAACATTGTTGTCACTGTTTATACAACAAAACATTCTTTCATGAACTTTCAAATAAATAAATAAGTTGTAAGATTTCTGCACACTCATTGTCAATCTGGCAAGTCCTCAAATAGTTAAGTTGAACAGTTTACTTAGAAAGGCTGACAAATTTGCTTCACTTCAAAATATCATTAACACCAATAACACATTTGCCCAAGCCTATTGCTAAGTTGTAAAAAAAGATTGCTACAGATTAAGACCCTTGATATAATGCTATAAGCTCCTAACAATGGTATCTTTTATAGTGAAGAGCAACTGCAGACACAAATTGCCCTCTTTCCTGCATCTTTTTCACAAAAATCAATATTAAAGTAGTATCTGCCTTAACTCTCCCATACACTATATGAGAAAAAACCACAGCCGTGCTTAGGACAGTTTAGGTCAATAAAGAATCAATACTGTGGTTGAATCTGTAGAAAGATAAAAGACTTAGAACTCTCTACACAGGGACCCATTGTTTTCTCTCTATTCTGTAAAGCAGCAGAAGAATGTTACTTGTCTCTGCTTGGGAGGTGTTGGGGTTGAGGGCAGTTTTTTCTTCTCTTTTTTAAGGTTGATGTGCATTAAGTGTTGGTGAAAAGTAAAGAGGCATCATACAGAAGTAGGGGTGGGAGAAGATTGCAGACACTTTTGCTTCTTTTAGATGTTTTGGCTCTTTTCTGAACAGTCTTCACAGAAGAGGGAGATGGGTAGAGAGGAGCCTTTTACAGGAATTCAGCCTTGATAAACATGAGGTCAGGTGATACCAAGAGGCAGATGGTCTAGATTAAAACCTGAGCTATGGTGTGTAGTCTTGTGAAAGTTACCTTACTTTTTTAAAGCATCAGTTTTCTCATTTACAATAAAATAAAATATATAAATACCAGCTAAATTATAGAATTTGTAATCGATCTTTTGTGGGCTCACCAATGTCCCAGCACATGGGTCTCTGAAATGCTCAGCTCTCTCACAGTCAGACAAGGCCCTATGACTAGTTCTGGCCAATGAACTGTGAGAAGAAGTGACACATTTCACTTCCAGGTTGAGGCAAGTCTCTTTCCCTGACATGGCAAACTTGGAGGGAGCCTCCTGTTGAGAAAGCCATGAGTTCAAAGCCACCTGTGTCTCTGAGTCATCACATAGAGAACAGATGTCTTGAAGAGTTACCCAGATATATCTGTGTATGATGAGCAAGTAAATACCTATTGAATTATGCCATTGATTTGGGGGTCATTGTCTGCTGTTTCTACCACATCATGACCTAGCATATCCTATTCATTAGTTAACAGGAACAGTTTAGAAGTATATTCTTATAATGCTGGACACATTTAATGCTAGCACTCAATTAATGTTTTAATTTCTTTAATCTGCATCTCAAGCCAAGGGAGCAGTTTGAACAAAATGGTGGAATGAAATAATACAGTGCATTCAGGAATTCTGTAAGTAGAGGAATTCTCAGAAAAAAAGATAGCACATATTAGAAATGGAAATCATCTTTTAAAACATCCAAGTTAGTATTCCAAAAAGGATGTTGTATAGAACGTCAGTCATGTAACGTGCAGAAAGAGTGCTTTTTGCCTTAAGAAATTCAGAAAATGCTGCTTACTTAATTTCGTACTTGGATGTTCTTAATGCACATTAAATTACTAAAAGCTCTAAGAAGTACTGCAACAGAGAAATCTAATAATTTTTTTGTGTGTATTCCAGGACTTTTTAAGTTTATTTGACCACAGAATGGTTTTTCCATGTAACACCAATTATCTTTTTACAGAACACATTGTTATTGCCCTCAGAGCACTTCTTAGATTGTTAGTAAATTGTTTAGCTACACTTAGCACTAATATTAAATTATGCATTTAATAGGTTCAGCTATGGTATTAGTCCATTCTCACACTGCTAATAAAGAACTACCCGAGACTGGGTAGCTTATTAAGGAAAGAGGTTTAATTGACTCACAGTTCAGCATGGCTGGGGAAGCCTCAGGAAACTTACAATCATGGCAGAAAGGGAAGCAAACACATCCTTCTTCATATGGTGGCAGCAAGGAGGATTGCAGAGAGAAGGTGGATATGTGTAAATTCTCTTATAAAACCATCAGATCTCATGAGAACTCACTCACTATCATGAAAACAACATGGAGGTAACCATCCCCACAATTCAATTACCTTATACTGGGGCCCTCCCACGACATGTGGGGATTATGGGAGCTACAATTCAAGATGAGATTTGGGTGGGGATACAGAGCCAAATCATATCAATCTGCCCCTGTGTCCCTGTCCCCTCCCAAATCTCATGTCCTCACATTTCAAAACACATTCATGCCTTCCCAACAGTCTCCCACACTCTTAACTCATTCCAACATTAATTCAAAAGTCCAAGTCCAAAGTCTCATCTGAGACAAGGCAAGTCTCTTCTAACATCAAAAGCAAGTTAGTTACTTCCTAGACACACCGGAGGTACAGGTATTTGGTAAATAAACCTGCTCCAAATGGGAGAAATTGGCCAAAACAAAGGGGCTGCAGGCACCATTCAAGTTCAAAATCCAATGGGGCTGTCGTTAAACTTTAAAGTTCCAAAATGGTTTCCTTTGACTCCGTGTCTCACATCCAGGGCAGGATTATGCAAAAGGTGGACTCCCATGGCCTTGAGCAGCTCCACCCCTAAGGCTTTGAAGGGTATAACCCCCCTCCAGGCTGCATTCATAGGTAGGTATTGAAAAGTCACCTTTTCCAGATACATGGTGCAAGCTCTCCATGGATCTACCATTCTGGAGTCTGGAAGAAAATGCCCCTCTTCTCATAGCTCCACTAGGCAGTGCCCCAGTGGAGACTCAGTGTGGGGTCTCCAATCCGATATTTCCCCTCTGCACTGCCCTAACAGAGATTCTCAGTGAGGGCTCTACCCTGCAGCAAACTTCTGCCTGGACACCCAGGCATTTTCATATGTCCTCTGAAATCTAGGCAGAAGTTCTCCAGCCTAAATTCTTGTTTTCTGTGCACCTGCAGTACCAACACCACACGGACACTGCCAAGGCTTGGGGCTTGCAGCCTCAGAAGCAATGACCTGAGCTGTAACTTGGCCCTTTTTAGTCATGGCCAGAGCAGCTGGAACATAGTCTCAAGGTTGCACACAACAGGGGTCCCTGGACCTGGTCCAGGAAACCATTTTTCCCTCTTGGCCTGTGGTGGGAGGGGCTGCTATGAAAGTCTCTGACATGCTCTGAAGACATTTTCCCCAATGTCTTGGTGATTAACATTTGCCTCCTCATTACTTATGCAAATTTCTGCAGCTGGTTTGAATTTCTCCTTTCAAAATGGGTTTTTCTTTTCTACTGCATCGTCAGGCTGCAAAATTTTCCTAACTTTTACGCTCTGTTTCCTCTTGAATGCTTTGACACTTAGAAATTTCTTCTGCCAGATACTCTGAATTATCTCTCTCAAGTTCAAAGTTCCCCACATCTCTAGGGCAGGGGCAAAATGATACTAGTCTCTTTGCTAAAACATAACAAGAATCACCTTTACTCTAGTTCTCAAAAATTCCTCATCTCCATCTGAGACCAACTCATCCTGGACTCATTGTCCATATCACTATCAACATTTTGGTCAAAGCCATTCAACAAGTCTGTAGGAAGTTCCAAACTTTTCCACATTTTTCTGTCTTCTTCTGAGCCCTCCAGATCATTCCTCTGCCTGTTACCCAGTTCCAAAATCACTTCCACATTTTTGGGTATCTTTATAGCAGCACCCCACTTAGTGTATCAATTTACTGTATTAGTCTGTTCTCACACTGCTAATAAAGAACTGCTTGAGACTGGGTAATTTATAAAGGAAAGAGATTTAATTGACTCACAGGTCAGCATGGCTGGGGAGGCCTTAAGAAACTTACAATCATATCAGAAGGGGGAAGCAAACACATCCTTCCTCACATGGCAGCTGCAAGGAGAAGTGCAGAGCGAAGTTGGGGAAGCCCCTTATAAAACCATCAGATCTCATGAGAACTCACTCACTATCATGAGAACAGCATGGAGGTAAGTGTCTCATGTTTTCATTACCTCCCATCAAGTCCCACCCATGACATGTGGGGATTACAGGAACTACAATTCAAGATGAGATTTGGGTGAGGACATAGCCAAACCATATCAGCTATACATGATAAGAAACCTATATGACAGTGCTTTTAATAAAACAAATAATAGCTGCATTTATAGCCTTACTGTGTAAGGTATTGTCTTAAGCTAAATATTTACTCACTTAACCCTAGTGACATCCTCTCTTTTGTAATAAGAGATCTGAAGGTTGAAGAGATCCACGATTGATGTAATGACCCTAAGCTTTAGGTTTCTGCAGTCCTATTACTTTTTCCCTCACATTCAGTTGTAAGATGGCTGGCTGGGATGACTCCAGCCACCAGGAAGAAGAAAGACATACATAATGAATATGTCCCTGCAGCACTTGCCTCCCTTTTCCTTAAAACCCATCTTAAATTATCTATTTATAACTCTTGGTCAGAATTTGGTCATGTGGTCACATGTAATTGCAAAGGTATCTGAGAAATGTAGACTTGTATTTTTGTTATTTTATTTCACTTGAGCATATGGTCACCCAAAACCAAGTGAGTGATCTAATGAAGGAAAATAGAATGTGTATTGGGTAGGCAACAAGAAGTTTCTGCCACATTCCTGGTACATAATCTCTTTATTATTTCCACTTTTAGGTAGTGTCAATACTACGCCTCTAACTTACACATGTATGAGTAGAAATGCAGATATGATGGAAATTTAGAAACAAAATGTTAAGTACAATTAAAATTTTTTTAAAAGAGTAATTACCCAACTGAGCCCAAGAAAACTCAAAGTATTTCTCATCTTATTCAGACCTATCCCACAGGGGAGGACAAACTCTGTGCGATGTAGAATGATGTAACTCTAGGGGTGATGTTCCAACTGGAATCTTAGTTTCCTCTGCTTTAAAGACAGTACAAGATTCCTACCCTCTTTGAGTGTGGAGTGAGGACATTCAATCAATTAACCCATGTAAAACCCCTGTAACAGAACATGATCTTGTAAGTGTTTAAGAGGGTTAGCTATCTTAGCTCTTCCAAACACTGAAAAAGTGACTGACTTATCTCTATCATAGAATCCAGTTCAAAGATATAATGTAGCTGCCACCTCTGCCACCCACTACTACCCCCAACTCAGGAAATAGCATCCACTATTTCTGTTAAAATGAACAAACAAACAAACAAAAACTGTACTAAACCCAGATACATGATCTTGCTGATGTACTGATCCAGAGGAGCCAGTATGGCTATTAGGGTGGGACTTAGGAGTCAGGTACAGGTTCTTTTCTCTTTGCTGGTAAGTGGAGGGGACCCCCAATGCACCTCTATCCCCACAAGATACCCATGACCTTTATCTGAATCATCAGACTCAGACCTATGGAATTTCTGATTAGACCGTGTTTCCTTTTTGCTTTCTGCCCTAGAGGCAAATTTCCAGAGCAACATGTACATCCCAAGTATGTGGCATGCTTTCACTCTTTGATGTGGAAACCTTAAGACAGATCTTCAGATGTTTATACATTTTCTCCGCCAAGGTTAAGAGTTGCAAAAATGTTCCTCACAACTTCTCTCACTCTACAAACTATAAACACTAAGGAATGTCCTTCCCCAATATGTTATTGTTTCAGCATGACTAATCAGAGAAAATTGCAACATATTGCCTAGTTATCTAATTAGACAGAATTACTGATTAATTCTCAACCAAGAGTCTCTGCTCTCATCCCTGCTCATGTCACCTCTCCTTGCTCTTACCTTCTCCAATTTCTGGAGAAGTTGAGCTAATAGACACCAAGGAGAAGAGAGCAGGTGCCATACATTCTGCATATCATTTTGTTGTCTTGTGGGCACTCAGAGCTCAGCCAGAAGCAATTATCCCACCTTACCCACTGCCACTGTCTCTTCCCTGGACACCTGGGTTCAGGACTACAGCTCTGTTCCTGATGCTGGAACCACAGTGGGGTGAACCCTATCAATATATCAGTGAGCTGGGTTATGTGCAGAACATCCACATCATCCAAGCCAGGAAACATTTTTCTGGGGCAAATGGCAAGCAGGCAGGAAACTGGGATGAAAGTGTAAAGGAGGACTGCCCTGGGCAAAGCAAGAATGAAGGTTACCCTAGCTATGCACCACAGTAGCTTAGAGGCTGACCACAAACGGGTTCAGTACACGGGCTTTGGCTTTGGACACACTTGGGTTTGTGTCTGGGTTGTGCTGCTTTCTCATCAGGCAGGCTTTGGCAACTTGCCTCCTTTTCCTCTCCAAGTTCTGGTTTTCTCATCTTGAAAATGGGTATGACATTATTAACCTTAGGGGTTTCTGTGAACTTTCAATTAGGCAGTATAAATAGAGGGCTTACTACAGTGACAGGAAACAGTAGCCGTTAACCATATATCCCCTGTGTGAGGACTGCTAAGCTGACACATTGAGTTTGGGCTCCAAATGGGAAAGGAAAAAATTGAAAGAAGAAAATTATATTCATGTTTATGTATTCCAGTCTTACTTCTTATGAACCCCTCATCTTGAGAACAAAAGGGAGAGAAAATAAACAATGCATGCACAATATCAGATTCAATATATTCCCGCCCAGTGAAGAGGAGGTTGTTGTATCTGGGGGTGGAGGGCAGCTGCCTCCCCTTTTCCTGAAGTCCCATTCTGATCTTTCCGGGGCTTCTCCTCCTTTCGCGTTCCAAATCATCATCAGTCAGGCTCCTTCTCTGGCTTACTGCTCTGCAAATTTATTACCCTGCCAGCCGCCCCAACGCAGTACTTGCCCCAACTCCATCAACTGCTCTGGGACAGGCTAAACATCAAAGTCTATTATTTAGATTTTTCCTTCATCTCCAACTGATTCCATCCCAAACTCAATTTCCTCTTTCCTCTTTTTCAATTAACTACAGTTGCCCAGAGCTGGGGCGATAGGAGGAGATACTAGGGGCATACATCTGTCATCATTTATCTGGTAGTGTATGGGGGTATGCTGGAATTCAGATCTCTAATATAGCCTGTTGGACTCAAATAATTCTAGACATATTTGATTTTTGTAAAAGGCAGAAACAACACACAACGAGCCTTTACATCGACCACCCAAGGGGGCACTTAGAGAGAATTTCCAATCTATTCATGATCTGTTATTCCCAGCCTCAAAAGTTTCCATGTTATAGCAGAATACCCAGGGACTCCATATGTTATGGGAACACAGCAGAACCAAAATGAGCTGAAAGAAGAATGCGTTAGATTCAAACATGGGATGAAACAGTACCCAAGGAGGCCCTGTTTCATTGTCTCTACCTGGGACCCTGGGACAACACAGCCATCTCAGCCCCATTCAAGTGTGACATTTCTTTTGAATATGACAGTGGCGGCGACCTTGTCATTAACTGATGCTATGAGCAACATTTCAGCTTTCATAATTCAGTTAATTTTCAAGCCACTGGTTACTGAACCCCCAGTATAATTTTCATATAATTAAACCACGTACACACACACACACACACACACATTCTCACCCACACAAAACATCCACAAAAGTGACAAACAGCAGAGAAAAACGAAACTGAAAATCCAGAAAAACCAGAAGCAAGATTCCAATCTATCTTCTTGGTTTCCTTTTATCATAGGTGTATGCATGTGGAAGGGAAATGCGCAAAAGTCAGCTGGCCTTGGAGAGGGTGGGGAGGGGAAAGAGTTCATTTTTCTATTCCCATTAGCATTAGTATGCAAGGACAAAGTGCAGCTGGGCACTTTCTCTTCACTAATTACATATTACACCTACGTGAAAAAAATTTGGTAAAGGAATTATACATTTTCGATTTAGATATTAGTTCCACAATTTTATGGAAAAGTCTTACAAAGGGCATACAGGTTATGTCTTCATTATAGTAAGAATTTTGCTGAGAGCTTAAAACTCCAACAAAAATTTAAGTATTTGGGTAATTAAAATCCATAAAATGATTTTTCAGGAAAACAACTGATTGTTTCATTTGTAATAGCAGAGGTTCAAATTAATACTAAAAATATCAGTTTATCAGAAAATGTATGTGGTCATTTTTATGTATATAGATCACACAAAATCTGCTGAATATTTGTCTTCATATTGTTCTCTCTTGACTTTTTAATAACATTTGCATGAAGAATGATCCAAACTTTGGAAAATGTAGGTTCTTTCCTAAGCAGGTATTATCTTTTCTCTGTGTTATCTTATATTTCTCAAAGTGACTTGTCACATCGATATGTGCCCTTCTCTTTCTTGACCTTGTTGAAGTAGCATCACAATTTTTGGATATTATGTCTACTGCTAAGACAGATTCAAATTAATATTAGCCTTATGCTGATACTACATTTCTTGGGAAAAATACATATGAAACTTTGGGGTTTGAGAGGATGAAAATATTAACCAGATTGTACATCTCTTGAAATCAGTTTTATTTCCTCTCTCTGCTCCTCCTTCTCCTCATTCTTTAATTCTCCACTCTCCCCCTATTAATCTCGTGTCTCCATAACCTCATCCGCCCTTTATAATTCCCTAGTAACACTCAGGGAGGAGAGAACAAATGGCAAATAGTAAATATTCAAAGAAATGTTATTCTAAAACCTTGTGGTCTCACCTCTCTGATATGTAAATAATTTCAACAGAATCTGGCCAGGATTTTCCTAATGAGTCTGCTAAAATTCCACCACTTACCAAGAGCTCTTTTTAGTGGTGGATAGCAATCACATAGGCCTTAGTTTTACACTCTGCTTATATTTGTGGTGGTCAAACACATAATATGGCAGGAGAGCATAGGTAGCCCAAACTTGAAATAATCTAAAACAGTATGAGTAGGGAAAAATTATTTAATCCATAAATGACTTTCACACTGACTTGATAACATTATTTATTTTTGTCCATGAAATTTCAGGTGATTATTTTTCTTTTTTCCAAAAATGCTTATTTTCTCACCTTTTAAATGGTATGCAAAGTGGCTGTTTTCTTCCTCCACTTTTACCTTTATTTTATTTTATTTTAAACTTGAAGAACACATTGTACACCTACTAGATTTTGGGATACTGAGACTAAAGCTGAGAAAAGTGACAATCTCTTAGAAGAAAGACCTGAAGGAATCATTAGATACAGTTCCCAAGTCCATCCACCTCTCAGCCTGTCCTTTTTACTCTTGTTACTGTTGCTGTATATTGCTTTGCAATGACTTGAGGCATCAGAACAACAACCCTGCGAAAATCATGCAAAGGACTGAACAAAAGAAAGCCTCTTGTCTCACAGATACTCTGGGATCTGATTGTTCCCTGCAGTCCAGGTTGCTCCCTAATGTGCATTCTCATATCAATTCTCCTGAGAGATGAGCCCACCCTCTAATGGATCTCAATGTCAGGATGACTTGTGTGATACACGTCTTATATCCTCAGCTCCTGATTTCTTCACATTACTCTTCGTTAGAGCCAGCTTCTAGGTAAGATAATGCTCTCCTCCTCTTGCATTCCCACCCCTTCCTGATTTTAGTAGATGACTATCGGATGCCCCCCAATCTTTGCTTCGCCAAGCTCTGCACATTTAGTTATTTTAATCTTTCCTCATAAATCAGTCTGTCCAGCTCCTTAATTATTCTTGACAGATGATTTGCCCAATAGTTTACCATTAAATGTGGGATTGTTGTCTTGAAAGTATATCAATATAAGTTATTTTTTAAAAATCATTATTAGTACTGAGTCCTTGGAAACAGAAAGGAAGTGAGAGAGCCCCAATATATTCCTAATGAGAGCTAGGGCAAGAATTCCAGAGCCTTCTTAAATGAAAATGCACAAATTATTTCCTTGTTACCAAGAGCTTGAGCTTTCAGTCAACACAGAGGAAAGTATCTTCCCTACTTCATCCTAAAAAAGGATGGCCAACCATTGAGTGTTTCATGTAGTAGTTAAACCAAGAAACTTTTCTTAAAAACTTTTACTGCAACTCTGTCAAAGAATGAACAAATTCCGGTAATAAAAGCCAGCTACAATTCCAGGGAGAGAAAAGGAACAGCGGCATTTGCCTCACCTTCGTGTTTTGGCAGAGTACTTATGAAGGAGGTGGAGGCAAGCGGTAAAAGAACACTGTATTTTCTGTTCAGCATTGCGTATAAACTTCCCAACACAGCCTAAGAATTTTCAAAAGCTTTCTGATCTTTTTACAGCCTGACATCATATTCCTCTACAGTGACATCATAGTTTTTAAAGATAGGAATCCAATGGCACTAGTATCTTAAAATGTTCCCAACCCACCAAAATTTGGCATTTGGTGCTTTATTTAACAACCTTAAGTTTCCAAAGTTTTCTTTGGGTTTTGAAGACTAAACCCTCCATCCAGATAAGTTTCTATGTGTTTACAAACTGTGAGGCCAACCTTATGAATAGCACCTTATAAAAGAGGTCTGGCTGGTAGGGTGCTTTGACTGGAGGGCGGTTAGACGGAGAGTAGAAAAGAGACAAAACAGTCTGGGTTCAAGCAGGAATGCTTTCTTTTTTTCCTTTTTGGCCAGGTTCTGCAATTTGCACCTCCTTTCCCATTGCCTTCAGGTCTGGTCTGACCAATAATTTTCATCACAAGACCAAAAAAGAAAAAAATTCCAACTTTCTTCATGATACAGCAGGAGTTCCTGCTACTGGGCTAACTCTCCTTTATTTCTAAAATATGAACAGGCAAATGGAGATCCTTTGTTTCAGGATTTCAAGTAGGCCAAGTAGAGACCGCCATCCAAAACCTTTCTTCACAAGAGAGAGGAGCACGCCTAGATGTTGGGACTGGAAAGCTGAGATCTTTCTCACTCATGGGCCTGCTACAGCAGCCTCTCAAATTGCCTGTAGTAAACAACCCATTCATTGTTTTTGTGATTGAATCACTATGTGTCTTACTGAGCAGGACTTGTGTGCAGCTTTACTATGTGCAAGAACCCTACACAAGATTGATATCTCAACTGCTCTATTTCTTCTTCGTGGGGATAAAGGCATGGCTCATGCACTCGAATGTTGTGGCAATGTCATTGCTATAAGTTTCTATCAATTTACTTTTAACTTCTACACTTACCATTTCTTGGGACAGTTCTAAGTAGTTTCAAACTGGCACCGGGCCACTGTGCGCTGAGTAACACTGTACTAGAACAGGAGTTGGCAAACTATGCAGTAGGCAAAATCCCATCTGACACCTGTTTTAGTAAATAAAATTTGATGGGGACACTTATGAATTGTCCTTGGCTGCTTCCATGCTATCACAGCAGTTGAGTAGTTGGCCTATACGCCTGAAATATTTATTATCTGGCCCTTTAAGAACTAGTTTGTGAACCTCTGTTGAACTAGAGCCTTCTAAGTAACAAAAAAAGTGAAATAACGTTCAGCAAAGTTTATTCCACTCACCATCCTCACACTATTTCCTCCCTTCCAAGGATAGATGAGGTCTGAGACTTCCCACTAGCTACTTGGACTGGACTGGACTACACTATTATTTCCAGAAACAAAGATGGCAAGGCATTTGTTTTGAAATTCAGCACACAGCACACAGGCCTAGGGAGGATTTACACATCAATTATCAAAAAGAAAAACCTTTCTGGGCTATCTCTGTGTGTACGTATGTTTATTGGCGTGTGTGTGTGTGTGTGTGTGTGTGTATGTGTGTGTATGCTAGCCTGTGCATACTCACTTGTGTGCATGTGTACAAAACCATTCCAAGGCTGAACCAAATCACGAAAAGCTTGCTGTGACAATAACCAGCTAGAGCTCAATGACCATGTTCATAAAGAAGCCCTTTTGTTAAAGAAAGCCACTCAGGAAGAAGGCGGGAAGGGGAGGGGAAGAGGTGACCTCTGCCTTTAAGAAGTCTATAGCGCTTCAATCGGAAACAGCTGTGGCCAGTTTAATGCTATCGCAGGGCTCATATAGATGTGACATCACGCAGAACTAAAGCTTGGCCAAGGAGTTTTACTGGCAATATACCTTAGACTCTAAGGATTTGGTTACAAATTTGTATGTGGTGTATGTTTTTTGAATGAATCCACAACTGGGAACCAACACCATATCACATGCCCTTTTAGTAACTCAGAAGGCTGTAAACAGGGTGAATTTTTTTAAGCTCAGAATTAAAATCTTTATTAATTTTAAGCTAAAGGGAAATAAATGAATTTGCTATCATCCCAGTTTATTACATGTCTAACAAGAAAGATTTTCACAATCAGACCAGTATCCTGGCCAAGTAGGAGGAACTGGGAGACACTTTATATTCTAATTTCAAACTGCAGGGTATCCCAGGTGTACTGTATAGGATTTCCTGTAATTTACCAGCAAAATAAACAGGCTACAGGAATATATTTGCCATACTGTACAATCGTATTAATTACCCAGCAGGATAATGTGATTTCTTTGTGATAGAAAGAGATGTGGATCTACAGGAAAATCATTAAACCAAACCAGGAAAAACAGACACATTTCTATTGTTAAGCAGTTTGGCTTGATTCATGATTGGCGCCTGGGAATATGTTATTGGTAGCATTTGTCTCATACTCACTCAGTTTTCTCCCAAAAAGCAGAATGAAGTCTCCAACTGAAACTAGCAAACAAAGCTGAAAGTGCCATGCTGGCCACTCTGAGGGTAACCAGTGAATACGAGGCAAAGTGCCTTCTTTCAAGTAGCAGAATTTTGTTAGAGAATAATTCAGAGATACACTAAATTATAACAAGAATGGGAAGGAATCAGTGCTAAGTGGAAAAGATAATACATGCCAGAAAATTTCAGAGGTGGAGAGAACACAGCAAGCTGAAACGGTAACAGAAGGCTTTATGGGCAGGGCAGAATTTGGACAGGATCTCATAGAAGGAGTGTAATTCGGGCAGGACCAGAGGATGGAAATTCTAAGCAGTGAGGTGCAATGGAACAAGGAGGGATACAGGTTGAGGAGCCAGGAACGTGCAACAGGGGTTTGGGTGATAACTTGTGTTTAGATAGGACTCAGTGTGGGTTCATTATAACAACACCAAAAAGAACAGAGCGGGAGGGAACAAAGAAATCAACAGCTGTTGAGCATAGACTGTGCACCAGGTGCTTTATGAGCTAACTTAATCATAACTTTTTAAGGTAGGTATTATCATCTTTCCTATTTAGAGATGAGAAAACTGATGTTCACAGAGGTAAATAACTCACTCAAGACCATGAGGCAGGTAAGTGAAAGACTCAGGAATTTATAACCACATCCATTCTCTATCAGCAAGACAAAAGTTAACAAGTGCTGGGGAGGATGTAGAGAACAGGGAATCCTTGTGCATTTTTGGTGAGAATGCAAATGGCAACCAGTATGGAAAATAGTATGGAGATGTCTCAAAAAGTTAAACATATCACTAACAACCATATGATACAGCAGTCCCACTTCTGGGTGTATATCCAGAGGAAACGAAATCCGTATGTTGAAGAGATGTCTGCAGTCCCATGTTCACTGCAGCATTATTCACAATAGTGAAGACATGGAGTCAGCCAAAACATCTATTGATAGATGAGTGGATAAAGGAAGTGTAGTGTATACAGGCAATGGAATATCATTCAGCCTTAAAAGAGAAGGAAATTCTACCATTTGTGACAATATGGATGCACTTGGAGGACATTCAGGGACATGAAGTAAGTCAGACATGGAATGACAAATACTACGTGATACCACTTATATGAGGAATCTAAAACAGTCAGACACATAGAAGCAGAAAGTAGAATGGTGACCGTCAGGAGCTAGGGGGAGGCAGGTATTAGTCAAAGGGTACGACGTTTCAGCTATGCAAGATGAGTAAGTCCCAGAGATCTACTATACAGTGTAGTGCCTATAGTTAATGATACTGTACCATATAGTTAAAATTGTGCTAAGAGGGTAAATCTTATTTTAAGTGCTCTTATCACATGCATACACACTTACACATACAATTAATAATAATAAAAAGTATAGGAGGAAAATTTTGGAGGTGACAAATATGTTTACGGCATCGATCGTAGTGATGGTTTCACAGACATATACTCATCTCCAAGCTCATCAAATTGTATATATTAAATACATAGAAGTTTTTGTATGTTACTTATACCTCAATAAAGTATTTTAAAAACACATGTTTATTCCAGTGTGTATTTTTATCCTATCTTAAAGGCTGACCATCCTATCTTAAAGACTGACCACCCTAACTGCCCGTCAGAAACATGTTATAAAATATAAAAATATAACAAATATTTCATAATTTACCCCCAGGAGGTTCTGATGCGGTATCTTTGGGCAGGGACTTGGACTATTCTCCACAGATGTTTCTGAAGCCTAGGAAGTGTGGACTTCTGCACTTCACCTTGACTTATACTACTTTCCTTCCACCCACAAGAAGCTATTGCATCCATCGTGAAATAATCTGGTTACCGTCACCCAAGTGCCCTCCCCAACCTTTCAAATGTTCTCAATAACCTAAAATTTCTACTGACCACAGACTGAGATGAATCTAAAAAAGGAGTTTCTGGCCTCTGTTGTAGTGTAAAATGATGCCTTAACCTGGGCTTCACAGAAAACAGCCTGGAGCAATATCATATGTCCTTCTGTTTGATTGGAGAGTGAAAGACCAGGTAAGTGGAGTGAGGTAAAAGGGGAGGGGAAGGGAAAGAGAGTGCATCACTGAGTTGGGCTTTGCTGGGCCTCAAAGATGCCAGCTTGCTCTGCAGTGTAGACATTTTTCTAAAAGGAAGCTGGGTAGTGGCTGTGTATCACAATACTTAGTGAAAGGCAGGGGAGCATCTATCTGCTGGCTTTAACCCTTCCATTGATCAAAGGTTCACTCCATGGGACGTTAGCTTCCCCACATTTTGAGGTTGTGCATTTACAAGCTCTCGGCAGTCCTGCAGCATGGTATACATCCCCAATAGCAAGAAAGAGGACTGTGGGGGAGGAGGAAGAAGATGCACACAGAACTGTCAATGAAGCAGTAATTGTGTTGACAAAAGCTTTGCAGATAAACTAAGACAATCTGAAGTGGCACATGAAGGTGTCTGACTCATATAACAACATTTTTCTCTGAATTTAATGAAGAAGTTATTTCTAATAAATAGCACATTTGTTATACAGAAAAGATGGTACTAGAAGAATGAGCAATAAAGCATTGAACAAAAGTTTCCAAACGTCAAAATGCACCTTTCCTTACCCTCACAGGTTTTTCACTGGGATATTAGAGCCATGTTTTATCTTAACAAATGCAGGACAGGTAGACATAACAGGCTTTGGTAATTAAATGAGAAACTTTCCCATTCTGCATTATTTAATATCAATTAACATTCTACGGGAAATAAATTGAATGCTTTGTACCATACTGAAGGGAGGAGAAAGATCCAGAATAATGTCAGAATGTGTTTCTCCTCATTCTACCATTTTCCTCTCTTCTCTACTATGTAAGGATGTATACACTGTATAAGCAGAGACTACACATATTACAAAGATAGACTTTTTAGGATGTTCACAGACCAAAAAAAAAGAAAAAAAAAACTTCTTGATTAATTATTCAGAGCATAAACTAATGGTTCTCAAACTGTCACATGCATCAGAATCACCTGAACGGGTTGGTAGAACACAAAGCACAGATGTTCTCAAGAGTTACTGACACTGCTCTACCATAGAACCATACTTTGAGAACCAGTGGTGTAAACTAAACTGAGTCTATCACTTTTGACTACTGACTTGGGGATTATAGGAACATGTAGATGTTATTTGATTTTTCTGGGTAATTTAGGTCTGACCCAGCAATCTTTTGACTCAGGATTTTGCCATAAGTATATTAATGCTTTGCTACTCAGGGTATGGTTCAAGGTTCAGTAGAATAAACATTAGTTGAGAATTTGTTATGAACACAAATCCTCAGCCCCACCCCAGAAGTACCACATTAAAATCTGCATTTCGTGCAGATTTTGGGTAAATTGTGTCTACCTTGAGGTTGGGAAAGCACTGTGGGGATCCACTTCCTTGCCTTAGTAAGGTTAAGGCTGATTGCAAGATTGGGGAGATAGTATAGCATTTCTAAGTCATTCCTGAGTTCCAGGAACAGATGTGTGATTGGTAAAGATTGCCTTCACTCTAAAACTGACCTGAGAGCATTCCAAGTGTAGTTGTTTTTGTGTTTCTACACATAAAATAGCTGTTTGAAATTGTGATTATTTAATAAAAATCCTATCACAGTAACTTCTTGTTTCACGTCTTAAAATCCAGTGGTCTCTGCAACCAAAAAGGTCTGAGTTAAAGGTCAACCCCTATCTCTATCACGTACCTGAAGAGAGAGATACTATTTAAACCAGAGATTAGTAAGCCTTGTCTGTAAAAGGGTAGATAGTCAATATGGCTTTGTAGGCCATAAAGAGTCATACTGCTGAGCTGCAACTCTTCAACCCTGCTGTGGTAGCATGAAAGCAGCCATTGCACACAAACCAATGGGAGTCATTGTTCTAACGCCACTTTTGTTTTTTTTTTTTTTTTTTTTTTTTTAAACAAAAGCAGGTAGTGGGTCAGGTTTTGTCCATAGGCCATAATTTGCAGATCTGTATTTTAAACTTCTTAAGCCTCAGTTTCCTTCCCCATAAAATGACCTTCAAAAAAATCTATCCAGAAGGGTAGGTATAAAGACGAACTGAAATAATGCATACAGGAGTGTCTAGCAGAAGAGTTTAATGTTGACAATTTTGTGTTCCTTTACATTTCTCCTAAAATTCAGGTGCAGAAAGGTTAAAATTGATTTACCATTTTGGTTAGAGATATTCCAGTTATTTCTCTCTCTCTCTCTCTCTCTCCCCCTCCCCCCGCCCCACTCTCTTTCTCTGCCAGCATATCCCCCCAAGCAGTGGTTTGGAGGTAAGCCTAATAAAAGGGAGAAAAAGACACATAGGAAAATTGAAGAGAAACTGTTGAATTTTTGACTTGCAGCTTTTCTGATCTGTATCTTCTCTGGTTGCTCCAGATCCAAGAGGACTTTCCCCACTTTCATAAGGCGATCAAGTTTAGAGAAATGTAGCAGAGGCTACAGGAAAGTAAATGTTTGCATATATATGAGCAGCTGTGACATACCCCAGGAGGTTCAAGCCCTGATGAAACTGGTGAAAACACAGTGACTGAAGGTGAAAGGAGAAAGGACACAGTAGAAGGCAGGACGGACAAAAGCTCAGAGAAAAGGCAGTGAGTGAAAGAACAGAGAAGGATAAGACAGTAGGAGCAGAGCCAGACGTAACGGCCTTTCTTCCTGTGAAAGAAACTTCCTTTGAGGTCCTGTGCACACATGCCAATTTGACATTTCATCCCGAGAACCTGTGTTTGGGATGACCAATTGGCTTAAAAGTTACTAAAATGTAAAAGCAGAGGTGGATTACCTCCCTCCCCCTCATGCAAAGGCCAGCTCGTCTAGAAGGATCAACAAGTATTTTTCATCCCACTGTGAAGACTTGGCCCTGCAAATGTTCACATAGATGAGCTGAGCTTTGTCCTGCGGCTTCCTCCCACCCCAGAATGACTCAGCTGCCGCTAAAGAAAAATCTGTGTGTGAAATCATGTTTCCCTAACACTCTATTCTCCTCATATATCCACATTTAACCAAATACGAACCATTATAGATTTAACATTCTGGTTTTGAGCCATCCTGCACCCCATACTCGAGCCACCTTTCTTTTGTGTAGGGTGGGGTGGGGTGGGGGGACGAGTTACATGCTTCTTTTCAAGGTCATAAGGAAATTAAACGGAAGCCCCACCTCCCTTCCCTTTTCATATGCCCTGAACAATTCTAGAGAAATTTTCTAGAGAAAATAGAGCTTAATTTCTTGGAGGTGTTTTGTTGACAAGAAAATGGAAAGCATGTGTCCCTGCTTCGCTTATTGTACTTCCAAGTAATGAAAGTATTTAAGAAGGTACAATTATGATCTTGGCAAGCACCTGGGGCTCTTGGAACTGTTTTTTCACACTGAATAAACACTGCAGATAATCTGTTTACGTTACACTCTTCTGAAAATCTATCTACAACAAAAGGCCACAACCATTCTTTAGTTTCCTTTTCTTGAAAGGAAAAAAAATATATTGCACTAATAATTTGCTGAAAATGATTTCATTGTCTCCATTTTCACTCTAGCCAGAAACAAGTTTGAGTAAAGGAGTTTATGGATTTCTTTTTTCTGCCACTTTTAACTGAACAGAGCCATCCTTTTTCTTTTTTTCTAGTTATCTGGAATTCCTTTGTTTGTTTGTTTGTTTCAATGATCCTTGGTGACCCAGAATCACTTGCCTGCCCTGAAAAATTAACTATCATCTTTCTTTGAATAATGTACCCCAAATTCATTTCATCCTCTCAACCTAATTGATTTGATGAAATGGCACCCTTAACTATATTCAAACATGACACAGCCCCAGAAAGGAAGATGCCATCCATTTCTTTTTAGGCTAAAACATAAGGAGAAATGGTAACAAGCCCCTGAGTTAGGAAACACTAGCCAGAAAAATGCAAGTCTGCAACTTGATTTGGTCAAAATCTTTAAATTGTACAGATGCTATGGAGATTTATCTGCCTAATATAGGAGAATGCATCAGAAAATCTGAAAAGATGACACAGGAAGAAAAGAAGCAATGGCATGCTCATGTATTGTGCAATGTTCTGAGATGCAGTGAGTAAGTTACACAAAGGAGAGACAAGCCATACAAAATCACATTTGAAGGAGTCTCATTCTTACACAGAGCAATATAGGGCCGATGCCCAGCAATTCAAACAACTGTTTTATTTCTCAGTCCATAACTTTAAAGGGGAGAACACTATTGCCCCCATGTTGCGGGAGTTGAGTGTAGCCTTAATCCTTTCCGGGGTAGAGTGAAACTTTTTTTTTTAATTTGTGATCTCTGTGTTATTGAGATATGAGATTGAATGGAAGAAATTCATTCTTCCATTGAGATTCAATGGATTGAATGGAAGAAAGTCTTGCAGTGTATGTGAAAGTGGTACCCTGTGCTGCTGCTGCTTCTTGGTCACTTTCAGGAAATTTGGAAAGGGCACAAAGGGTATCCGTGCAGGAGAGAAACTTTTGTTCCAAAGGCCACCATGGATTCATCCTCTTGGGCAGTCTTTATCTCAAAGACACTTGAGGAGTAAGCTCTCTTAGCCCCCACTTAGATGTTACTGGCCCCTTGATCAACCATCAGGACCTTAAAACTCTATCTCTGTTACCCTCAGGAAATATGTGGGGGAATTGCAGAATCGCGGATTATGTTTCTAGTGTCATCTATCAGTAAAGACAGAAGAATTGAATTCTTCATCATCTAGTCCATCATTTTCAATTTGCAGGTGTGGAGACTGGGCTCTTGAGAGCTGAGGTCACACCATTAGTTAAAGGTTCAGGTTACCTCATGTGGTATCCCCCTGCTCCACCCAACTGCTTCCTTTATTCAATGCTGGGAGCCATTTAGCTCCTGGGGTCCCTAAACCTCTAACCACTAGGGGGCAAAACTAACCCAACAGTCTTAGTAATTCATCCCAGCGGAGCAGCCCTATTTCCTCCAGCCCCATCCCAGGAAGTCTCTTTTCAGCGATGTTTTGAATTAAGAAGTTGCAATAACATTCTCACAGTCCCTTTCAGCCCTGCGGGTTGGCCTCACCGAAGGCTAAAGGAATTCACAGCAGTCCCCAGAACAGCCTGGGGTCTGTTTCTCCCACAGTTATAAAGAGGGAAACCTATCATGAAAAATGACACAGTCTGGTTGTACCTTCAGTCCAACATTTATTGCATCCCAGACTGTTATCAAAGCAAAGAGAGGCAGAAGAGAGTCTAGATCTGTGTCTCATTCCCTAAGAGATCTATGTGGTGGGGACAGGCTGGTGTTCTTGCCTTTCATAGCAAAGAGAACAAAGGCAATCAAATGTGCTGTCAGAAAAGTTAGGATGAGGAAGTTCTTTTAAAGGAAATGTCCAGGCTGATGATAATTATGTAGCCTTTTGGTAAGTGTCTGATATATATCTACATGTTGAATAATAAATGATGATGATGGACTCTGTTACAAATTTGTCTTCAGGACATCTATGAGTTATGAAGAGAATTTATTAACCCATCCTATAGGTAAGATGTGAGGCAGAGAATAAGTGGCTCCCTCAATACCACCACATTGGCCAAGCCAGCCTTCTAATTGAAATAAAACTGAGGTCACTTAACTACTCTCTTTCAAGGCACAATGATCACAGTAGAAACATACCAAATTTTTCTTATATTTAATATAAGGTACACATGGAATTGGGAAGAATAGCATTTAATTTTTCAGATTCACTGCTGACCCCATATTACCTTCTTGGCTGTGTTTGAGGATAAATATTACAGTTTTGTAAACAATGTCACAGCATAGTAGCTTCATATTTGTTTTGATTTCACATGATGACATCATGCGATATAGGAGGAGTCTCTGAATTCTCAACTTGGTATAAGAAACATGAATTATGTAAGGCCTATTTTTGGAAAACATTGTTTTAAACTGTATTTGACAGTTTTCACTTGGCATAGGGACTTTCAGAGCAGAGACTCCAGATTGCATTGCAAATTATATTTATTTACTTCGATTAAGACTAATTAGGGGGAGGGAGTGCTCTCTGGTAGGGGAGGAAAGTATTTTAGAAGAGAGGGAATCTCTTCTGAGTATCATGCTGCCCCTTACTTTTCCAACTTCTTCCACTGCTTGGAGAAGATTCTACAAATCAGATTGGCTCTTTCTGCTTTAAAGAAAAATTTAACACACAAACACACACACACACACACACACAGAAGGAAAACCTGAAATGGAAAGAAAATTTTGCCTCTATTTTTATAGATATAAATAAAGAATACAAGGATGCTTAAATATTCCTCAACTTTCTCTTCTACTACTACTTGCCTCCAAAACCCAAAAACACCATTGAGGCAAACAGCATACACAAGGACACATGTATCCAGCATGCCACACTAAGGGAGGAGTTAGCCATTCTTCATGGAATACGCTTTTCTTCCATGACAATATTTTTTCTCTGACTCAATAATATAGATGTCACATTGCTAAATCCAAAAGAAAAAATTGCAACAGCTGGAAAAAATCCTAGTCATCGTATGCAAAACAGTGAAGGAAAGCCAAAGGAGTGGGGAAAAAAAAAACCCACTTTGATGGAAAAGAAAAACAGCAAGAAAAGAGAGAGACCTATAAAGGTGTGTCATGGGACCAACTTTAATCCCACGTCCTCTGCCACATTTAGCTTCTCTTCCATCAACCCGCCATATTTCTTCATGGGCTCAGCCACCAGCACTTTAGATCCTCCCAGGAGTCCCATGGCCCCTCAAAGGAGTGTACAAGTGGCACAGAGAGTGTGGTAACTTCAAAACATTAAAGGGAAAAAGAAGTCTCCTTCCACGCCATCATCATTTTTAAAAACGGCAATTGATGTCGCCTGAAGCGGAGGCTCGGAAACCCAATTATACCACATTTCATTCAAGTGTCAGAATTGGAATAATCGTGCCCAACAGCGAGGGTCCCTATGTGAAACGACGCTGCCACATTATCTTGTTTTGGCCCAATGTTTTCATAATTTCAGGCTTGGAGCAGAGCCCGGCGCTACTTTCTTTCAAGGTCTTAGCATCCCTCATCCTTTTTCGCAGCTCTTGCTGCTGAGCCCTGTTCTTTCCTCCTGCAGAGTCCCCTCTCACCCTCTCCTCCTCAGCACTGGCTGTCCTGTGGTACCAGTGGCTGCTCTGTTTACTGAAGAACATATGCATCATTGGAACATTTTCCACACCCCTTGGGCCAAATGTTTTCTGTACTTGGCCCTGAGCAGCCTTTTGGATTCTGTGATGAGGAGCCACTAAAAACCATGTGGCGGCCACTAACTCACATATTATAGCCTGTTCTGTATATTACTGCCATTGTTATTACTAGTCGCCTTGCCCTGAGAGTAATGCACACTTCAACGAGCTTTAATTATAATTGCTCTGCTTAGCAAAATGTTTTCCTACCAAAGGCCTCCCTGTCCTCCTTTATGGTCATTAGCAGTTAAACAGGCCGTATACTTACCTACCCAAAGGTTCTAGTCACACAAGAGGATGCTCTTGGAGGCAATAGCCTCCCCAATTCTGTGTGCAAAGAAGCACTAGACTGCCATTTACTTAGACTGTACTTCAGAAGATGGCAGCCACACCTCTGATGACTCATGTGAGGAAAGATGGGGTGTGTCTGCATGAAAAGATGACTTGGAAGGAAGAATGTATCTTTATTGATAACGACGGCCATTCCTGAGATCTTGGTAGCACATCTTCTGGTAGATAAAATTTGTCTCTCGACTGCCTTCTGAGGGACTTCCCAGATAGCTGCGCACTCTCTCTCTCTCTCTCTCTCTCTCTGTGTGTGTGTGTGTGTGTGTGTGTGTGTGTGTGTCTTCCATGCTCCTCTCTCTCTCTGGCACTTAATGCCTACCCACCAACCCTTGTCTGCTTGTTCTTGGCAGGATATTAAATACCAGTGCAGAACTTGGCCAACTTTCATTCTTGATAAATGATAATTTATCTTCTAGGCACTGTAATGTTGGTTTATATGCCTGTGTGGAGAAATAGGATGCCGAACTCAATCTCTTTCTTTGGAGTTCACTTCCTCCCGTCCCCCGCTCCGATTATTTCTGGTTACACTAGTCCTTTGGACACAGATGCTTGACTACTTACTTTGAATTCACTCAATTCCTGTGCATATCTTGCCTCAGGTAGCCACCCATCTCTTGGCCAGACTCTTTTAGATTTTACACCTCCCAAAACTTTATATACAAGTATTAACTTCTGCTCCTAGCTCATCCTATTTTATTTTGCCCTATAAAAATTTTATAGGATTGGGTGCTATAGGCTGAACATTTGTGTTTTCCCAAAGTTCATATGTTGAAACCTAATCCTCAATACGATGCTATCAGGAGGTGGGACATTCAGGAGGTGATTAGGCCATAAGAAAGGATACATCATAAGTGGGGTTAGTGCCCTTATGAAAGAGACCCCAGGGAGATACCCCATTCCTTCTGCCATGTAAGGACACTGTGAGAAGACTGCTTTCTGAAAACCAGGAAGCCAGTCTTCACCAAACACATCTGCTGGCATCTTGATCTTCTACTTCTCTGCCTTCGGAATTATAAGAAATGAGTAATTATTTATAAGTTACCCAGTCTATGGCAATTTGTTATAGCAGATTGAATGGGCTAAGACAATGGGTAAAATAATATAAAATTTACTTTGTTTCCCAGATGGAAAAATGAAGCATTTCATTTGCTTCAGATATATTTAAGTACTTCAGACAAATCAATAAGATGTTTTTAAGAACCTGATATATTGCAGACACCTTTTTATTTTTATTTTATTATGTTATTTTTTTGATATAGGGTCTCCCTCTGTTCTCCAGGATGGAGTGCAGCTCTCTGTAACCTCCGCCTCCCAGGCTTAAGCCATCCTCCTGACTCAGCCTCCCAAGTAGCTGTCACTACAGTTTCGAGCCATCATGCCCCACTAATTTTCTTTCTTTTTTTTTTTTTTTTTTTTTTTTGTAGAGATGGAGTTTCTCCATGTGGCCAGGCTGATCTTGAATTCCTGAGCTCAAACGATCAATGCCCCACCCCCTCCGCCCCAGTCTCCCAAAGTCCTGGGGTTATAGTTAATAAGCCACTGCACTCAGCATATTGCAGATACCTTTATCAAGTAATAGAAATGAAGTTTTCAGCAGAATACAGGGATCAGCAAAGTATGGTCCTTGGGCCAAATCCTGTTCACCACCTGTTTTTGTAAATAAAGTTTTATTGGAACACATCCATGTGTGCTTATTTATGTATTGTCTAAAGGAACTTTCCTGCTAAAATGGCAGAATAGAATAGTTGCAACAGAAATTCCATGGCTTAAAAAGCACAACATATTTACGCTCAGTCCCTTTACAGAAACTGTTTGCCAACTCCTGATCTAACAAGTTAGTGCTATTCTCTCCATTTCCAAGCAGATGGTCAGATCATATTTCATGACTGCTTTGACGTTAGAAGTGACCATGTGACCTACCTTGGACTGTAAAGTATGAGCAGAACTGATGTGTGTCTTTTCTACATGAAAATGTTTAAAAGCCTTTGTGTGAGTTACCATATCCTATTTTCTTATGTTTCTGCTGTGCAATTATTTGCTATGCTGTAGCTCTCATCAGCCTACCATGAACTGCAATGAACAGAGCCTCCTTGCCAATTGAAATTGATTGTGAAGCATAAGCAACAACAATAAAAATTGTATGAGTTTTGTTTTTGCCACAGCATAATCTATCCTGTCCTGATATGAGGTAAACATGTAAGCAAGTATTAATAATTTTCAATGAACACAATTAATTGAGAGAGCCTGATTAGGAGAGACTTTGCAAGGAAATATCTAAGCTTGGGTGGGGGTAGAGAGAATAAATAAGAATTTACTAGGTACCAGGTTGACATGGGAATTCCATGGCATGTGGAGAATCATGCTATGTTTGAGGAAAATCAAACTATTTTTATAGATAGGAAACAGGCCGGGGGCGGTGGCTCACGCCTGTAATCCCAGCACTTTGGGAGGCCGAGGTGGGCGGATCATGAGGTCAGGAGATCGAGACCATCTTGGCTAACACGGTGAAACCCCATCTCTACTAAAAATACAAAAAAATTAGCCGGGCGTGGTGGCAGGTCCCAGATACTCAGGAGGCTGAGGCAGGAGAATGGCGTGAACCCGGGAGGCGGAGCTTGCAGTGAGCCGAGATCGCGCCACCGCACTCCAGCCTGGCAACAGGCAAGACTCCATCTCAAAAAAAAAAAAAAAGAAAAGGAAAGAAAGAAAGAAAGAAAGAAAGAAAGAAAGAAAGAAAGAAAGAAAGAAAGAAAGAAAGAAAGAAAGAAAGAAAGAAAATAGATAGAAAACAAAGTGCAGGTGGAGAGGTCGAGAGTGATGAGGTCTAAGAGGTGATTAGTGCTTAGCTCATACATCCCTGTTTACCTAAGACAGTTGGTATACTCCTGCTGTCATGGTGTATTATTAATAGTTCTCCTTTTCATTTTCAAAGATATCCTAGTTTAGATGATAAATTATATGGTCACTCTACTTACATGTCATGATTATAAGACTGGCCTTTATTTTATAGGTGATGGGGAATCAGCAGGAAAGAGGCAGGATGCAGCTTACATAATCCTTTCACAGTCAAGTTTTTCAGAAATGGCTAGGTCATCTCAATATTCTCTGTATCCTTCTTTAGAAATAAGAATCCCCAGCGAGACTCCGTCTCAAAAAAAAAAAAAAAAAGAAAAAGAATCCTCATGCTACCTACCTAAAAGACAATGGGGCCTATGCTCCTTTGTGGCTCAGGATAGCCATGTGACAACAATCAGGCCAAGGAGACATGAGAGCATCACATGGAAATTCTGAAAGCTATCTTTACAGGGCATAGGGAGTACAATTAATTAGATGACAAGTAGAGACCCATAACATAGGTAATGCAAAGCCATATATTTCCTAGAGGGAACTTGAGTCCTTGGTGACTTAATGGAGCCACAACAGCAACCTTAGATTGCCTCCCTCCAATCCTCCCTTATGTGGGAGATAAATAAATTTCTATTTTGTTTAGGAAGTGTTGTTTTGGATGTCCTATCATATGATACTCAACAAATTGCTAGTCTATATAGTTCAGTCCTTCACCAAGAGTCAGTTATTGTCAATACAATGGGAATGTATAAGAGGCAACCACTTTGACCCAGATCCCAATGTCATCCCCTAATCTAACTTCACTAGGGAGTTTCATATTTTGGGAGTTATTGGGTTTTCACAAATAAAACTGATAACACTCATTGTTCTGCTCAGGGCTCTTCTCCATTGATTAGAGGCTGAAGAAGAGGACACTCTTCTGAGTCAGCAAGCTCTCCTTACAAATGTAGCTCTTGCATTTGGTTTTGTGCATTTTAAATAATTCAACTCAAAAAAAACTATTATATTTTAAAGTGCTCTTGGTGGGCTATGGAGTGTGAATAATATTTAATGGGATGGGGGGTAGGTATGGAATACAGAGAAAGGAAAGGGAGGGAAGGGAAAGCAAAGACATTTACTTCTGAAAAAACAACAGCATTTTAAACTAAATGGTTATCAAACATAAAGAGCTGTCCTATGGAGAGTTTCTCATTCCCATCTATGCTACTGTAATTACTCTGTAAAAAGAGCAAAAGCATAGTGTTTCCTTCATGCAAGAGTCTTGATCAGAAAATATATATATATATATGATTTAATATATACATACTAAAGCAGCCAAAAGAATAACCTAATGCAGGCAAGCAGTAAATGTAAAGAAACAAAAGTGGATCTAGCCAGATTATATATTAAATAAAAGGCAATGAATAAGCACTGAGTGAAATTTTATATGTGCACATTACACCAAACCAGTCAAAGATTCTGACCCCTGGCACTACAGAAATGATGCAGCCATCTTCTTCATTCTGATGCTTTCAATAAAATCATTCCCAAGAGGGCTAGGGAAAAAACTCTCTCTCTAAATAAAATCTGAAACCGTTGGTATTATAAAAAAGCATACTAATAATTGGATAGTGTTCAGAAGTCACTTTCATAAAGCCTCCCTTTTCACTTCTATCCTTGGGTTTTAATATTACCCAGAGAGTCCATCAGATCACTCCGGTTTTGCTGGAGATAGAACATTGTAGCATTGATTGGCGGCCTTGTGAGGTGCAGGTCAACAACATGCATATCAACAGAGATAACTTGATGGATAATGCACTCTGAGTTTCTAAACACAGCCCACTCACAGTGAATATGACGCTCAACAGCCTCTAATGCATATAAAGGAATACAGCTGGTGCCTGGACCCTTGGACAAGGAGAAAAAATGGGTTCTGAGATTAGGTGCCTTCAGCTAAAGTCACACAGAGAGCCATACATTGTGGGCTATATGTGGAAGAACTGACAGAAAGGTGTTGTGATGGTGAAGTAGGAGGTTCTGGAAGTTGAGGTCTTGTGAATGCCAATAAAACTACATGGGAATGTGAGATAGGCCCAGGATGTTAAGAGCATCCAGGATGGAATGGAAGTTTGCAGTCACAACAATTAGTACCAGCTGACAAGGTCTTTTAGAAACATGTCAGCAGAAAAGTCCACATATGATATCTCTTTTACACCTTTCCAAAGTTGGGAGAAGAGTGGGAGATGGAGGAGAAATGCTGAGGGGTCTGATCATTAAGCTGCAGGTCTGGAGGAACAATGGGATCAGCTGCCTGCTGAGCTTGGTCAGAGGGCTGTGGCTGATCTGATGCAGCCAGAGCAGAGGCTGCAGGAACAGGGGCGGCAGGTATAGGAGACTGTAAAATAACAGGAAACTGCCATGCTTCAGGATTCCTATATTCCGTTGCCTGAGAAATGGCCCTCATAAGAGGGGTGTCATTCTCAGGAATGTATGTAACCTGTTGCTTATGGGTAGTAGCAGCAGTTGTGACCAGACCAGAAGCAGAAAGGAAATTGGAGTTTTGAATAGAGAAGAAGTTGAGAGCCTTTAAGCCAGGCTGACACGCAGTTGCCTGCTGTGCAGGTCTTTCAGGGGCTTGAACTCCAGGCTGCTGCACTGACTCCAGGGCCTGAGTTTCAGGCTGGTGCACTGACTGCAAGTCAGGCTTCTCAGAAGCCTGATGCATAGAAAGAAAGGCAGAAATGAGTGCAGAGGTGGCATTGAGGGCCTCATTACCGGGCAGAACAGGGATAGGGTTGAGAGCCTCATCACCGGGCTGAACAGGCAGATGGTTGAGAGCCCTATAGCAGGGCTGAGACAGTACAGGAGGTTTTGGCTACAACGGCTGCTGATAGTGCATTGCAGAGGTATTTTTGGGACCTAGGGGAAGGGGATCCTTCACAAAGTCCTCATAAGGTAATACTGGTGGTGCAGTAGGCTCAGTGGGCTCTGATGTACTTGGTGGTGCCAAAGGAATATCAGAGTGGAGGTCCGTTTCTAAAATGACGGCCTCAAGTTGTGCAGCGTCCTCTGGAGACAGAGTACTGAGGACTTCCCAAGCTCCTCAGAGGGGAGGAAAGGTAGAGTACCCTCCATTCCCTCCTCCTGTGGCTGCAAGGATTCTAAAATGGAGCGAACTGAGGACCAAACAGTCCAAATGGCAGGCGGGATAACATGTCCCCCTCGATGAGCAGTTTTAAACTGTCGGCCCACCTCATCCCAGTCTTTAAGTTCTAAAGTTCCCTTAGTTGGAAACCAAGGGCAATTGAGATCAACGACCTCAAAGAGTTCAATCAGTTTGTCAGAGGAAACTGAAATTCCTCCTTCTTTCAGAAGGGTTTTTATGAAATTTAAATAGGCCGAGTACTTGGTACTGGCTTGTCCCATGGTGTCCCCGAGATACTCTGAGTGCCCAAGCTTACCACCAAGCTTAATGACCATAGGCCTCAGGAATCTGTCGTCAAAATTCCTCCACTGAGTCCCGCGCTCAAAGAACAACTTCACACAGCCAGGGGGAAACCCACCGTGGAGCGCCAGATGTAGGGGTCCAGGCCTACGGGGCTTAGTGGGTGTTCTCCCCGTGTGCGGAGAGGAGAGATTGTAATAAAAAAAGACACAAGACAAAGAGATAAAGAGAAAACAGCTGCGCCCAGGGGACCACTACCATCAAGAGGCGGAGACCGGTCATGGCCCCCAACGGCTGGGCTGCTGATATTTACTGCATACAAGACAAGGGGGCAGGGTAAGGAGGGTGAATCTTCTAAGTGATTGACAAGGTGAAACAAGTCACGTGATCACAGGACAGGGGGCCCTTCCCTTTTAGGTAGCGGAAGCAGAGAGAAGGCAGCATACTTCAGCGTTTTCTTCTATGCACTTATAAGAAAGATCAAAGACTTTAAGACTTTCACTATTCCTTCTACCGCTATCTACTACGAACTTCAAAGAGGAACCAGGAGTATGGGAGAACATGAAAGTGGACGAGGAGCGTGACCATTGAAGCACAGCACCACAGGGAGGGGTTTAGGCCTCTAGATGACTGCGGGCAGGCCTGGATAATATCCAGCCTTCCACAAGAAGCTGGTGGAGCAGTGTGTTCCCTGACTCCTCCAAGGAAAGGAGACTCCCTTTCACGGTCTGCTAAGTAATGGGTGTCTCCCAGACACTGGCATTACCGCTTGACCAAGGAGCCTTCAAGCGGCCCTTATGCGGGAGTGACAAAAGGCTCACCTCTTGCCTTCTAGGTCACTTCTCCCAATGTCCCTTCAGCACCTGACCCTATACCCGCTGGTTATTCCTAGGTTATATTAGTAATGCAACAAAGAGTAATATTAAAAGCTAATGATTAATAATGTTTATACTAATGATTGATAATTGTCCATGATCATCTCTGTATCTAATTTGTATTATAACTATTCTTATTCTATTTTCTTTATTATACTGAAACAGTTTGTGCCTTCAGTCTCTTGCCTCGGCACCTGGGTAATCCTCCGCCCACAGGTTCTGGAAGTTGAGGTCTTGTGAATGCCAATAAAGCTACATGGGAATGTGAGATAGGCCCAGGATGTTAAGAGCATCCAGGATGGAATGGAAGTTTGCATTCACAACAATTAGTACTAGTTGACAAGGTCTTTCAGAAACATGCCAGCAGAAGAGTCCACATATTATATCTCTTTTACACCTTTCCAAAGTTGGGAGAAGAGTTGGAGGAGTAGGATAAATGTTGACATTTTAATGCAAACAAGCCTACGGGGCTCAGTGGCTCAAGCTTGTAATCCCAGCACTTTGGGAAACCAAGGCAGATGGATTGTCTGAGCTCAGGAGCTTGAGACCAGCCTGGGAAACACGGTAAAACTACATCTAATAAAAAAATGAGCCAGGTGTAGTGGTGCACACCTGTAGTTCCAGCTACTCAAGAGGCTGAGGTGGGAGGATTGCTTGAGCCTGGGAGGTGGAGGTAGCAGTAAGCCGAAATCATACCACTGTACCCCAGCCTGGGTGACAGAGTGAGACCCCATCTCAAATTAATTAATTAATTAATTAATTAAATATTAAAATGCAAATGAGGGAAAGGCAAACCTTCAGTTTCAGATAAGCTGAGTTGACTGAAGTTAATCTTGCCAGCCTCACTGTTGTCTGCTGTCCCTTCAGAGGCACATGTGTCCTGCTTATAACTGCCCCATAAGCCAGAGCATGAGGCACTGCTCACTCTGTCACTCGATCAAATCACCTTGACATGCTCTCTGACTGCCTCACTAACGTCTTCCTTAAGTTTCCTCTTCCTCCTCCATACCTCTTGGGATCAGTGCTGCCATCCCCCATGCTGACCATGGAATTCATTCAAGATGGTACTGAAAATGCACTATTCCGGTCCACCAATTTCCAACTTGTATAGAATCAAATTCAAACAGACATCCACAGTAAGACAGATGTCATGGGCAAAATGCAATGTGTGTATGAGGACAAAGCCAGTTCTACAATGGTGGAGATGATGGAAATAGAAGCCTCCAGACCAAGCAGACAGGGAGAGTCACAGGCTGATTTTAGGTCTCGTAAGTTGAGTGAACTTCTGCCCTGGAAATATGGGCTTTCTTCCCATACGACACCCCAAAGAATGGGGTCCATCTCAATATACTTAAATTTTTATATTTTGATAATATGTTGTCACTGCCAGTGATACCACTTAGATAGGTTAAAAAATGAGACCTTTGTTCTAGAGAAGTCTGGAAACATGGAGGACGAGAAGAGGTGTTTGTGGGAGGAAGTAAAACACAAAATATTTGCATCTTTCTTCTTGACCATTCTCCTACACCAAAAGCTGTGGCCAGGTATTTCCTACTTATCTTAGTGCTCACAAATAGTATCAGTACTAGGTGGGACACATTTTAATTTTCAAAGCCAATAGTAAACAATAGTGTCTTCATATCTAGGATACTATGTTATTTTCACTCCTTCTATTCCTTGGGCAATCTGGCCCATTTATTCCTCTTCCTTTCAGGTATTCAGGATGTTTGTTAAAGTGAATAAGCTCTGGCTTCTGAAATAATAATGTCTGGAAGTAATGTGTCCTCAAGGGAAGGTTTTAATCAATTTTTCCATTGTTATTAGAGAGCTGAATCTATAAACTTCTGAGTAAAAAGGAGTGAGGAGCTGTCTTAACACAGTTTCCACTTGTTTAAAGGTGCACTTACTCTTGCTGAGGAAAACCCAAAGAAGCTCCAAGCCGCTCCCCCATGGACCCATCATGGACAGCTGTTTCTTGAGATATAGTTGTGTCAAGACTCCAGCTCCCGAACAACAGCAACAGCCAAGGATATCATCATTGTTTCTTCCTTTTTTTGGCCTTTACTCTTCCTTGTCAGATCTCATACAACTCAACCAAAAGGAAGAAGAAGAAAAAGGAGGACGAGGAGGAGAAGGAGGAGGAGGAGGAGAAGGAGGAGAAGGAGGAGAAGGAGGAGAAGGAGAAGGAGAAGGAGAAGGAGAAAGAGACCATTCTTCTTTTAACTTAATCAGATCAGAAAATGGACTTATCTACTTAGGTGAAGGAAGCCAAAGGGAAGCAATGTGTTGATGATGCTGGGAAAAGCACTAAGCACACCATAGTTGCTGTTATCTGAAGAGAGAAATGGATGTGCCCAAGGAGGAGGGCATGAGGAGGTGGGTAGAGACTGAACATGACAGCTTTGCTTCTGGTCATCTCCATCAGAGAAAATTGGGGCATAGAGCGATTTGTCAAAGATAGCCTTGGTGCCAAATAAAGGAGCTATGGAAAGAGAGTCTTGACACAATTGTATCTCAAGAAACAGCTGTCCATGATGGGTCATGGGGGTGCTGCTTGGAGCCTGCAGAAAAAGTGACTCCTGCTCTCCCTCCTCAGACTCAGCAGAGGGCCATGTGGACCTGAGGCTCCTTCTTTGTAAGATAATGCATTTAGACAAGAGCAGCATTTCCAAGGTTGTGTCCTTCACAGCAGAGCGTCCCACCAAATAATTAGTCTAAAGGGGGCACAAAGATTACAGGCCTAGGTGGGAAGTCAGACACCTTCCTCCAATTGATATCAAAGCACAACAATTTAGTCAAGTAACAATCTCTTAGCATTAGCTTCTTTTTCTGAAAATTGAGTTGGAAGACAAAAAATGAACATTAATTTCTCTAAAGCCCCTTCATCTTTAGACCTTAATGACACTGAAATATTGTCATTGGCTCCATATAAACATGTCTTGTTTGTGTCTGTGGGTGAGAATAAAATATTATCTTTCTAAGAGAGATTGGGGTCCTCAGTGGTTATATTTGCTTTTGCAGTTCTCCTCAAACAACAACAACAACCAAAAAAAAAAAAAAAAAACAACCAACAAACAAACAAAACACCTGGGCCCTTACATTCAGGAAAGGTATAGGCAGGAATTGTGTCATTTCAGGGAATAGCAAAACATTTTCTGATACTAAAATGGGAAATAGGAAAGTAAACTCACTACAAGAAATGTTTATTAGGCCGGGAGCAGTGGCTCACACCTGTAATTCCAGCACTTTGGGAGGCCAAGGTGGGCGGATCACGAGGTCAGAAGATCGAGACCACGGTGAAACCCCGTCTCTACTAAAAATACAAAAAATTAGCTGGGTGTGGTGGCGGGCACCTGTAGTCCCAGCTACTCGGGAGGCTGAGGCAGGAGAATGGTGTGAACCTGGGAGGCGGAGCTTGCAGTGAGCCAAGATCGTGCCACTGCACTCCAGCCTGGGCAACAGAGCGAGACTCTGTCTCAAAAAAAAAAAAAAAAAAGAAATGTTTATTTAGTTACTACTGTGTTCAAAGCTCTGAGTCAATTCTAATGATTTTAAACAATGCCCACAGTTAGAGCATGCCTAGAGAAATTCTGTAAGAGGACCCAATATTATGACTCCAATTTTACCAGTGAGGAAACTGAAGCCCCAGTCCATAAGGAGGCTTTCCCCAGGTTTTGGCCCTGGGTAGTGACTGAGCCAAGACTAGATTCCAGGTTTCCTGGTTTGAATGCTCTGTGCTTTCTACTTGATTGCTTCCTATTCAGATAACCATTAGATACCTTTCTGGGATAGGAGAGTTTACAGAAGGATGATTTACCTTCAAGCTAAATTCAGGCCAACCAGTCTTTCTTATTACTTTGGATGTTTTTTAAATATTTGATTTGTTTATCTAAATGGATCCATTTGAACAAAGGGTTTGAATTATTCAAAATGGTTTAACTCCTCCCCTGGGTTTTATTAATATTTAAGGATCAATGGCAACTTGGAAGGAGGAAGCTTGGAAATGGAAGGTAGATAATTCATAGGTCAGGTGAGAACTGGGTCAAGGACATGCTAGAATTCACTACTTTAGCCCTGACATCAAAAACTGGACTCATTGGTCTGATAAACATCACAGCCACCCAAAGAAGTGAAGAGATCTGCTCACCGCAGGGTTGCAGTTAGAAACGCAGAGACAGAGACTCTCTAAAGACATGGAAAGTTGATAACAAAGCCAATAACCACAAATGAGGCTTCTGCCAGCACCCTCGCTGGTTAACACAGATATCAACATTTCAGAAATGCTTTGCTTTCTCTTTAAAAATATTCTGGAACTTTAAAAAAGGAAAACAAACTTCTTCCCTCTAGGCAGGTGTGCATGCAGCATGCACGCACGCGCGCAAACACACACACACACACACACACACAGTCATTTAACAAGGATGAGAGGGCATGATCCCAAAGGCTTTCCAACCTCCTGTCCAAGGAGAATTCCCAGCTAGCCTAATCACTCTGGCAACAGCACACCTGAGCATTTCCCTTTTGGCACAAAGGAAGAAAAAGGAACTGGGAAGCTAGTTCTGTTGGACAAATCATATCTGAGACTGGAAACAGCCCATAGATGTCTTCCCGTTTAAGAGGCCTTAACAAGCAAGTTGGGGAAATCATCTATTCAAAGGTTTAAATGTGACTCGGCCACTGCTTTGATGTAGCTAAGTCGACGGAGTCTGCTCTCCATCAAATTTTTTCAAATAATAATAATAAAATTTGAAAATTATGATAATTATGTGTTCTGTACCCTGGAAAGGGGCAGGCTACAGTGAAGCATATTTTCCAATGTAATTAAGGCTTTCAACTGATCCCTCCCAACTGCAATTGTTATTTCAGAAGTGAATTAATAAATCATGTCCAGCCTGCTCAGAATAAAAATTTGTCTTGAGTATTCCTGTTGCAACCTGCAAGTTCTGATTCAGAGCAGGAGGAGAGAGACTAGATGAAACTTCTATTAGATCGGCCTATGCTGATTCCCAACCCTGGACAAACTTTTGGGGTAAAGGTTTCAGCTGGGACATCTGGAACCATTTCTAAGTTTTATTGCAAACAATATGCAAATAGTCATTCCCCTATGTTCACTTATAGCTCCCTATGCTAAACTTGAAGCAATTAATGCTGACTCCTGGATACCCAGGGGATTCAGATCTCCTGTGGTTTACACAGAGCACTTTAGCTATCGTGATGAATTAGTGTAAGGCCTGGTAATGCACCTTTGAGTATCTGAGGCTTTTTAAGTTTCTTGGAGGTCAGGCTTGTGGCTGTATAAAGTACATTTTCCCTTGGCACACCAGAGACTCTGACAACATACAAGGCTACATTTCTATTCCTCACAGGTTCCAGATCCAAATGTCCAAAGTCACCATTCGACTCCTTTGGGCAGTTGATGTTTCAAGCCTGTGATAATTCAAGGTAAATATTTACCAAGGCAGCCCAAGCAGGAACACTTTGCATGCTTAGTGAAAGAGCAATGTGTCAATTCAGGGGAGAGGTACCATTTTTCTTTTTGTCCAAACACAAGGTGGGTGCAAAACCCAGGGCAGGGCACCACTGATCAGAAATCCCCTCCTTGGATTGGGGTGGGTGCCTGCTGGGGGAGTTCTGCTAATCTCCCTTTAAAAGGAAAGGAGGGAGAAGGTGCACAAAACCCAAATGTCTCCCTGGTCAGTGTTATTTACACACATAGGTGATATAGTGAAGAGGTTCTGGGCTGACAGCCACAGGGCTTAGTCCCTAGTGATAACTCAACACTAGCTGTTTGGCCTTCCACGACTGTTTTTAATCCTTTTTGGATATGAGTTTCTCATTGCTAAATGAGAGCATTCTAGGGCCCCAATTTGATGGTCTCTTTCAGAAATAAAGCATGTGGCTCTACTTTCCTCAGCAGTGTATTTTTGCTAGTCTGTCATTTTCTGTTTGGTACAAAGAAATGCATCAATGATAGAGATTCAAAGATGCCCAACACTCTGTCCTAATCCGCTCCTCAGCTCTTTCAGTATCTCTTACCAACCTCTCCGTACTTTCCTAACTGTATGACCATTGGAGATTTTTTTAACTTATCCAAGTCTCTATTTCTTATCCATAAAATGGGAATAACAGGGCTTAATTTATGGAATGAGCATAATAATTAAATTTGTAACATGTGCATGAAATTGACAATAGGCATTTAGAAAGTGTTAGGTATTGACAGTGTGTATTGATTTAGCATTCCCTAGGATCTGCCCTGTGCATTCTTGCCTCTGTTTTTGGTCATTATGTTTGCGTTTTTATGCTGTCATAATAAAGTACCACAAACTGAATGGCTTGAACAATAGAAATGTATTGTTTCACAGTTCTGGAGTCTAGAAGTTCAAGTTCAAGGTGTCAATAAAGCCATACTCCCTCTGAAAGTGCTAGGCAAGAATCTGTTCCTGGCTTCTCTCTTAGTTTCCAGAAGGTCCTTGGCTTTGGCAGTATGACTCCAGTATTCACATGGCCTCCTTCCTGTGTGTCTGTGTGCAAATTTCTCCTGTTATTAAGCACACCAGTCACATCAGATTACAGACCCGGCCCACTCCAGTATAATCTTATCTGAACTAATCACTTCTGTAATAACCCTATTTTCAAATACTATTCACATTCTGAAATACTGGAGGTTAGAACTTCAACATATGAATTTCGGGTTGCGGGGGGCGGGGAGGGGGAAATCAACCCATAACAGTTCAGTCCTCTGTCTTCAATCAAAAACTTTCCTGATCCTCTTTGACATTTAAGCTCCTACTGCTCCTTTAAGACACAGATAAACTTCTTAGACCTTGTCTGACCATGTTCATCAAAGCTCAAAAGGGTTCTGCCTTCTTTAGAATTCTAATAGGATTCGTCTGTATTTCTTATTTGAAACTTAGTTTTAAGTTCCCATATGTTGTTAATTGTCGTTATTCCATATATATTTTATGTCTTTAACTAAAGGACAATACTATATATAGTTGTATCTTTTCCAGCTCTTTGTACACTTCACTGCACAGAGTAGAAATTTAACTATTTTCCATCAAGATAACAAGTAGTTGAAGAAACATATCCAGAAAAAAGTCATTGAAAATTTTACACAAATTCAGTGAAAACACATATCTGCCCTTCCTAATTATTCTACATATGTGATAACAGTGCTCAGAAACTTTCTGATCAAGATAATTGTCAAAACATCCCATCATATCTTGTTTGCAGGTGGGACACTGGCTTCAACCTGAAGGTCAGTACTGCTAAACTCTTGGTCGAAACCTGACCATAGGAAAGAAGCTGTCAAGAAGCATTAGTCTAACATTCTGGGACTCAGCATCAAGCCTCTCTTGTGTTAATTCTGACTCTCACTTTGTTCTGATAATTAGGCATTGTGTTCCTAATAGCCAGTCACCTGGGAACCTCAACTGTGGTGATTCTTCGGTGACAGAGAAATGTTGGGAACTCACCTTGTATATGATCTCTGTAGGCCTCGGCCTTGTTCTGGCTGGCTTGACAGTTCATCCTCTGCCTACTCCCAAGACTGAGGTTTTGTGTGATCCAAAGGCCTGCTACTTACTTACTGCTAAAGCACTTGCCTGATACAAACCTGCTGCCTATGATCCTAGATTTCAGAATACCAATCTTTTTGATAAATTCCTCTGTACTATGTTCTATCCAACTCTTAAAACAACTGAAGTGCCCCCTACATGGACTGCTTATTTTGTCAGCCTCCAAATACTACTGTAATGAGTATTTTCCTCTAAAAAATGGGGTCTATTTCACTTCCAAGATCATGCATCTGTGAAATTTAACCATGTCACTCTCAAGCTTCTTCTAAGAAATGGTCTAAGGAAGTTCCAGAGCCCCTAATGGCAAAACAAAAATCTGATGAGACAAAGCCATCTTTTGATGAGGACCCACTCTTTTGAGCTGTTTTTACTCACAGCACTTCTGACGTCAAATGAGAGGACTTTTATCCTCCTCATATCAAACACATATTGTCTTTTCCACACCAGTTTTTCAGTTCTCTGATTCTCCAACAACTGAGCGTCTTACAATTTAATTCATCTCTGACACAAACTACTTGGAGTTTGCACGAGACTCCAAAGGGTTAAGGTCTCAGTCCTACAAGACTGCCCTCACTTCAGATACCAGTCTTGAGAAGCAGGTCATCAGATAACACACACTTCTGACTGACTTAGCTACAAATTTGAGGATTCTCCACTCCCTCCAGCCCCCTGTTTTGATAATTTGCTAGAACAACTCACAGAACTCAGGAAAGCACTTTAACTACTATTACCTGTTTATCATAAAAGACACAACTCAGAAACAGCCAAATGGAAGAGATGCATAGGGCAAATTATGGGAGGAGTGGCATGGAGCTTCTGACCCTTCTCAAGGCAACCCCACCCTCTCAGAAACTGAAGTGTTTACCAACCCTTTTGAACCCCTTTATTTAGGGGTTTTATGGAGGTTTTATTATGTTGATGTGCTTGATTAAATCCTTGGCCATGAATGATTAACTATCTCCAGCCCTTCTTCCCTCCCCAGAGGCCGGGGGTTGGGACTTAAAGTTCAAACCCTCTAATTACACCTCATCCTTTTGGAGACTATTCCCCACCCTGAAGATATCTACACTTCATGTCCCCTCCTGCCCCCATGAGTAATATAATTAGCATACAAAGGATAGTTTCAAACATAGTTTTAGTCCTCAGGAGAGTCCAAGAATTTTAGGATTTGTGTACCAGAAACTGGGGACACAGATCCAATATTTTTTTTTTACTTTTAAAACACCTTTGTTGGTCCCAAATTCATTGTTAAATTTCAAATCAATAAAAAGTGGTTGAACCTTTCAAAGTAATACTGTGGACTAAAATGAAAAGCATGGATTGCATTTGATCAGATGTAGTAACTCTTCAGGTTGAGCAAAGCTGTGATCTTGAGGAGGCCACAGAAGCTGAGTCATGGGGATTTGGTGAAGTAGAAGATGCTGCAACCTGTCAAGTGCCAAATTTTTTCAGTTTGGTACTAATATAGGTATGGGAAATAAAGGAAGCTGGGAAGCTGCCATTTTCCTGCTTGTGGATTTAATTTAAATTGGGAGAAAGTGCTAAGCAGACTCAGGGAAAAGCCTTGCTTCCTCATATATGTGTTCACAAGAGGCATTGGTTGGGCAGTACCATTTAGTGGAAAAATCTTGACAAAAAATCAGTCTCATGTTTAGCTCTAAAGTATTGATCCTTAGAGCACCAAAAGCTGTTGACAAAAAAGCCATGGAAGAGCCATGTGAGAGCTAGCTGGCTATCCTTAATAAAAGGGAACTGATACGAATTATAAAACAGGAAACATTTATCAATTTTCAGCCACCTAAAGTGGTCTAATGAAGGCTTTCAACTTAGGGACCTGCTTTAAATTAGTAGTTAGTTTTCTAAGTCATTTGTCATATATAGAGAGAATATATATTCTCTCTATATATACAAGAATATATATTCTCTCTATATATACGAAAGATCATTGTTAATATTGTGGATGCTTAGAAAAAAGTACTATCTTTTTTATACTCAAATACTATCTTTTTTATACTGAATAATCAGTACTGAAAATTTATGCAAGAGGTTCCTGCTCCTCTTCATAGAATAACACCATTAGGCGGAGCAAGATGGCCGAATAGGAACAGCTCCAGTCTCCAACTCCCAGCGCGAGCGACACAGAAGACCGGTGATTTCTGCATTTTCAACTGAGGTACTGGGTTCATCTCACTGGGGAGTGCCGGACGATCGGTGCTGGTCAGCTGCTGCAGCCCGACCAGCGAGAGCTGAAGCAGGGCGAGGCATTGCCTCACCTGGGAAGCGCAAGGGGGAAGGGAATCCCTTTTCCTAGCCAGGGGAACTGAGACACACAACACCTGGAAAATCGGGTAACTCCCACCCCAATACTGCACTTTAAGCAAACAGGCACACCAGGAGATCATATCCCACACCTGGCCGGGAGGCTCCCACGCCCACGGAGCCTCCCTCATTGCTAGCACAGCAGTCTGTGATCTACCGGCAAGGCAGCAGCGAGGCTGGGGGAGTGGCGCCCGCCATTGCTGAGGCTTAAGTAGGTAAACAAAGCTGCTGGGAAGTTCGAACTGGGTGGAGCTCACAGCAGCTCAAGGAAACCTGCCTGTCTCTGTAGACTCCACCTCTGGGGACAGGGCACAGTAAATAATAACAAACACAGCAGAAGCCTCTGCAGACGCAAACGACTCTGACAGCTTTGAAGAGAGCAGTGGATCTCCCAACACGGAGGTTGAGATCTGAGAAGGGACAGACTCCCTGCTCAAGTGGGTCCCTGACCCCTGAGTAGCCTAACTGGGAGACATCCCCCACTAGGGGCAGTCTGATACCCCACACCTCACAGGGTGGAGTACACCCCTGAGAGGAAGCTTCCAAAGCAAGAATCAGACAGGTACACTCGCTGTTCAGAAATATTCTATCTTCTGCAGCCTCTGCTGCTGATACCCAGGCAAACAGGGTCTGGAGTGGACCTCAAGCAATCTCCAACAGACCTACAGCTGAGGGTCCTGACTGTTAGAAGGAAAACTATCAAACAGGAAGGACACCTACACCAAAACCTCATCAGTACATCACCATCATCAAAGACCAGAGGCAGATAAAACCACAAAGATGGGGAAAAGGCAGGGCAGAAAAGCTGGAAATTCATAAAATAAGAGTGCATCTCCCCCAGCAAAGGAGCGCAGCTCATCGCCAGCAACGGATCAAAGCTGGACGGAGAATGACTTTGATGAGATGAGAGAAGAAGGCTTCAGTCCATCAAATTTCTCAGAGCTAAAGGAGGAATTACGTACCCAGCGTAAAGAAACTAAAAATCTTGAAAAAAAAGGGGAAGAATTGATGGCTAGAGTAATTAATGCAGAGAAGGTCATAAACGAAATGAAAGAGATGAAAACCATGACACGAGAAATACGTGACAAATGCACAAGTTTCAGTAACCGACTCGATCAACTGGAAGAAAGAGTATCAGTGATTGAGGATCAAATGAATGAAATGAAGCGAGAAGAGAAACCAAAAGAAAAAAGAAGAAAAAGAAATGAACAAAGCCTGCAAGAAGTATGGGATTATGTAAAAAGACCAAATCTACGTCTGATTGGGGTGCCTGAAAGTGAGGGGGAAAATGGAACCAAGTTGGAAAACACTCTTCAGGATATCATCCAGGAGAACTTCCCCAACCTAGTAGGGCAGGCCAACATTCAAATCCAGGAAATACAGAGAACGCCACAAAGGAACTCCTCGAGAAGAGCAACTCCAAGACACATAATTGCCAGATTCACCAAAGTTGAAATGAAGGAAAAAATCTTAAGGGCAGCCAGAGAGAAAGGTCGGGTTACCCACAAAGGGAAGCCCATCAGACTAACAGCAGATCTCTTGGCAGAAACTCTCCAAGCCAGAAGAGAGTGGGGGCCAATATTCAACATTCTTAAAGAAAACAATTTTCAACCCAGAATTTCATATCCAGCCAAACTAAGTTTCATAAGTGAAGGAGAAATAAAATCCTTTACAGATAAGCAAATGCTTAGAGATCTTGTCACCACTAGGCCTGCCTTACAAGAGACCCTGAAGGAAGCACTAAACATGGAAAGGAACAACCGGTACCAGCCATTGCAAAAACATGCCAAAATGTAAAGACCATCGAGGCTAGGAAGAAACTGCATCAACTAACGAGCAAAATAACCAGTTAATATCATAATGGCAGGATCAAGTTCACACATAACAATCTTAACCTTAAATGTAAATGGACTAAATGCTCCAATTAAAAGACACAGACTGGCAAACTGGATAAAGAGTCAAGACCCATCAGTCTGCTCTATTCAGGAGACCCATCTCACACGCAGAGACATACATAGGCTCAAAATAAAGGGATGGAGGAAGATTTACCAAACAAATGGAGAACAAAAAAAAGCGGGGGTTGCAATACTAGTCTCTGATAAAACAGACTTTAAACCATCAAAGATCAAAAGAGACAAAGAAGGCCATTACATAATGATAAAGGGATCAATTCAACAGGAAGAGCTAACTATCCTAAATATATATGCACCCAATACAGGAGCACCCAGATTCATCAAGCAAGTCCTTAGAGACTTACAAAGAGACTTAGACTCCCATACAATAATAATGGGAGACTTCAACACTCCACTGTCAACATTAGACAGATCAACGAGACAGAAAGTTAACAAGGATATCCAGGAATTGAACTCATCTCTGCAGCAAGCAGACCTAATAGACATCTATAGAACTCTCCACCCCAAATCAACAGAATATACATTCTTCTCAGCACCACATCGTACTTACTCCAAAATGGACCACGTAATTGGAAGTAAATCACTCCTCAGCAAATGTACAAGAACAGAAATTATAACAAACTGTCTCTCAGACCACAGTGCAATCAAACTAGAACTCAGGATGAAGAAACTCAATCAAAACCGCTCAACTACATGGAAACTGAACAACCTGCTCCTGAATGACTACTGGGTACATAACGAAATGAAGGCAGAAATAAAGATGTTCTTTGAAACCAATGAGAACAAAGATACAACATACCAGAATCTCTGGGACACATTTAAAGCAGTGTGTAGAGGGAAATTTATAGCACTAAATGCCCACAAGAGAAAGCAGGAAAGATCTAAAATTGACACTCTAACATCGCAATTAAAAGAACTAGAGAAGCTAGAGCAAACACATTCGAAAGCTAGCAGAAGGCAAGAAATAACTAAGATCAGAGCAGAACTGAAGGAGATAGAGACACAAAAAACCCTCCAAAAAATCAATGAATCCAGGAGTTGGTTTTTTGAAAAGATCAACAAAATTGACAGACCACTAGCAAGACTAATAAAGAAGAAAAGAGAGAAGAATCAAATCAATGCAATTAAAAATGATAAAGGGGATATCACCACCGACCCCACAGAAATACAAACTACCATCAGAGAATACTTTAAACACCTCTACGCAAATAAACTGGAAAATCTAGAAGAAATGGATAATTTCCTGGATACTTACACTCTTCCAAGACTAAACCAGGAAGAAGTTGAATCCCTGAATAGACCAATAGCAGGCTCTGAAATTGAGGCAATAATTAATAGCCTACCAACCAAAAAAAGTCCAGGACCAGATGGATTCACAGCTGAATTCTACCAGAGGTACAAGGAGGAGTTGGTACCATTCCTTCTGAAACTATTCCAATCAATAGAAAAAGAGGGAATCCTCCCTAACTCATTTTATGAGGCCAACATCATCCTGATACCAAAGCCTGGCAGAGACACAACTAAAAAAGAGAATTTTAGACCAATATCCCTGATGAACATCGATGCAAAAATCCTCAATAAAATACTGGCAAACCGGATTCAGCAACACATCAAAAAGCTTATCCACCATGATCAAGTGGGCTTCATCCCTGGGATGCAAGGCTGGTTCAACATTTGCAAATCAATAAACATAATCCAGCATATAAACAGAAGCAAAGACAAGAACCACATGATTATCTCAATAGATGCAGAAAAGGCTTTTGACAAAATTCAACAGCCCTTCATGCTAAAAATGCTCGATAAATTCGGTATTGATAGAATGTACCTCAAAATAATAAGAGCTATTTATGACAAACCCACAGCCAATATCATACTGAATGGGCAAAAACTGGAAAAATTCCCTTTGAAAACTGGCACAAGACAGGGATGCCCTCTCTCACCACTCCTATTCAACATAGTGTTGGAAGTTCTGGCTAGGGCAATCAGGCAAGAGAAAGAAATCAAGGGTATTCAGTTAGGAAAAGAAGAAGTCAAATTGTCCCTGTTTGCAGATGACATGATTGTATATTTAGAAAACCCCATTGTCTCAGCCCAAAATCTCCTTAAGCTGATAAGCAACTTCAGCAAAGTCTCAGGATACAAAATTAATGTGCAAAAATCACAAGCATTCTTATACACCAGTAACAGACAAACAGAGAGCCAAATCAGGAATGAACTTCCATTCACAATTGCTTCAAAGAGAATAAAATACCTAGGAATCCAACTTACAAGGGATGTAAAGGACCTCTTCAAGGAGAACTACAAACCACTGCTCAGTGAAATAAAAGAGGACACAAACAAATGGAAGAACATACCATGCTCATGGATAGGAAGAATCAATATCGTGAAAATGGCCATACTGCCCAAGGTAATTTATAGATTCAATGCCATCCCCATCAAGCTACCAATGTGTTTCTTCACAGAACTGGAAAAAAATGCTTTAAAGTTCATATGGAACCAAAAAAGAGCCCGCATCTCCAAGACAATCCTAAGTCAAAAGAACAAAGCTGGAGGCATCACGCTACCTGACTTCAAACTATACTACAAGGCTACAGTAACCAAAACAGCATGGTACTGGTACCAAAACAGAGATATAGAACAATGGAACAGAACAGAGGCCTCAGAAATAATACCACACATCTACAGCCATCTGATCTTTGACAAACCTGAGAGAAACAAGAAATGGGGAAAGGATTCCCTATTTAATAAATGGTGCTGGGAAAATTGGCTAGCCATAAGTAGAAAGCTGAAACTGGATCCTTTCCTTACTCCTTATACGAAAATTAATTCAAGATGGATTAGAGACTTAAATGTTAGACCTAATACCATAAAAATCCTAGAGGAAAACCTAGGTAGTACCATTCAGGACATAGGCATGGGCAAAGACTTCATGTCTAAAACAACAAAAGCAACAGCAGCAAAAGCCAAAATTGACAAATGGGATCTAATTAAACTAAAGAGCTTCTGCACAGCAAAAGAAACTACCATCAGAGTGAACAGGCAACCTACAGAATGGGAGAAAATTTTTGCAATCTACTCATCTGACAAAGGGCTAATATCCAGAACCTACAAAGAACTCAAACAAATTTACAAGAAAAAAACAAACAACCCCATCAAAAAGTGGGCAAAGGATATGAACAGACATTTCTCAAAAGAAGACATTCATACAGCCAAGAGACACATGAAAAAATGCTCATCATCACTGGCCATCAGAGAAATGCAAATCGAAACCACAATGAGATACCATCTCACACCAGTTAGAATGGCGATTATTAAAAAGTCAGGAAACAACAGGTGCTGGAGAGGATGTGGAGAAATAGGAACACTTTTACACTGTTGGTGGGATTGTAAACTAGTTCAACCATTATGGAAAACAGTATGGCGATTCCTCAAGGATCTAGAACTAGATGTACCATATGACCCAGCCATCCCATTACTGGGTATATACCCAAAGGATTATAAATTATGCTGCTATAAAGACACATGCACATGTATGTTTATTGCAGCACTATTCACAATAGCAAAGACTTGGAATCAACCCAAATGTCCATCAGTGACAGATTGGATTAAGAAAATGTGGCACATATACACCATGGAATACTATGCAGCCATAAAAAAGGATGAGTTTGTGTCCTTTGTAGGGACATGGATGCAGCTGGAAACCATCATTCTTAGCAAACTATCACAAGAACAGAAAACCAAACACCGCATGTTCTCACTCATAGGTGGGAACTGAACAATGAGATCACTTGGACTCAGGAAGGGGAACATCACACACCAGGGCCTATCATGGGGAGGGGGTAGAGGGGAGGGATTGCATTGGGAGTTATACCTGATGTAAATGACGAGTTGATGGGTGCAGCACACCAACATGGCACAAGTATACATATGTAACAAACCTGCACGTTATGCACATGTACCCTACAACTTAAAGTATAATAATAATAAATAAATTAAAAAAAAAAAAAGAATAACACCATTAAAGAGTAACTATCAGAACAGGGTGCCAAGATGGCCGAATAGGAACAGTTCCAGCCTCCAGCTCCCATCGTGAGTGACACAGAAGATGGGTGATTTCTGCATTACCAACTGAGCCTCTGCTGCTGATACCTAGGCAAACAGGGTCTGGAGTGGGCCTCCAGCAAACTCCAACAGACCTGCAGCTGAGGGTCCTGACTGCTAGAAGGAAATCTAACAGAAAGGACATCAACACCAAAACCCCATCTCTTTGTCACCATCATCAAAGACCAAAGGTAGATAAAACCACAAAGATAGGGAAAAATCAGTGCAGAAAAGCTGACATTTCAAAAAATCAGAGCGCCTCTCCCCCTCCAAAGGAACGCAGCTCTTCACCAGAAACAGAACAAAGCTGGATGGAGAATGACTTTGACGAGTTGAGAAAAGAAGGCTTCAGTCGATCAAACTTCTCAGAGCTAAAGGAGGAACTACAAACCCAGCGCAAAGAAATTAAAAACCTTGAAAAAGGATTTGATGAATGGATAACTAGAATAACCAATGCAGAGAAGTCCATAAACGACCTGATAGAGATGAAAACCATGACACGAGAACTACGTGACAAATGCATAAGCTTCAGTAACTGACTTGATCAACTGGAAGAAAGAGTATCAGTGATTGAAGATCAAACCAATAAAATGAAACAAGAAGAGAGGTTTAGAGAAAAAGAGTAAAAAGAAATGAACAAAGACTCCAAGAAAGATGGGAGTATGTGAAAAGACCAAATCTATGTCTGATTGGTGTACCTGAAAGGGATGGGGAGAATGGAACCAAGTTGGAAAACACTCTGCAGGATATTATCCAGAGAACTTCCCCAACCTAGCAAGGCAGGCCAACATTCAAATTCAGGAAATACAGAGAATGCCACAAAGATACTCCTTGAGAAGAGCAACTCTAAGACAGATAATTGTCAGATTCACCAAAGTTGAAATGAAGGGAAAAATGTTAAGCGCAGCCAGAGAGAAAGGTCGGGTTACCCACAAAGGGAAGCCCATCAGACTAACAGCAGATCTCTCGGCAGAAACTCTCCAAGCCAGAAGAGAGTGGGGGCCAATATTCAACATTCTTAACGAAAACAATTTTCAACCCAGAATTTCATATCCAGCCAAACTAAGTTTCATAAGTGAATAGGAAATAAAATCCTTTACAGACAAGCAAATGCTGAGAGATTTGTCATCACCAGGCCTGCCCTACAACAGCTTCTGAAGGAAGCACTAAACATGGAAAGGAACAATCAGTACCAGCCATTGCAAAAACATGCCAAAATGTAAAGACCATCGATGCTAGGAAGAAACTACATCAACTAATGAGCAAAATAACCAGCTAACATCATAATGACAGGATCAAGTTCACACATAACAATATTAACCTTAAATATAAATGGGTTAAATGGTCCAATTAAAAGACACAGACTGGCAAATTGGATAAAGAGTCAAGACCCATCAGTTTGCTGTATTCAGGAGACCCATCTCATGTGCAGAGACACACATAGGCTCAAAATAAAGGGGTGGAGGAAGATCTCCCAAGCAAATGGAAAACAAAAGAAGTCAGGGGTTGCAATCTCAGTCTGTGATAAAACAGACTTTAAACCATCAAAGATCAAAAGAGACAATGAAGGCCATTACATAATGATAAAGGGATCAATTCAACAAGAAGAGCTAAGTATCCTAAATATATACGCACCCAATACAGGAGCACCCAGATTCATAAAGCAAGTCCTTAGAGACTAATGAAGAGACTTAGTCTCCCACAAAATAATAATGGGAGACTTTTACACCCCACTGTCAACATTAGACAGATCAATGAGACAGAAAGTTAACAAGGATATCCAGGAATTGAACTCAACTCTGCAGCAAGCAAACCTAATAGACATCTACAGAACTCTCCACCCCAAATCAACAGAATATATTCTTCTCAGCACCACATCACACTTATTCCAAAATTGACCACATAGTTGGAAGTAAAGCACTCCTCAACAAATGCAAAAGAACAGAATTATAACAAACTGTCTCTCAGACAGCACAATCAAACTAGAACTCAGGATGAAGAAACTCAATCAAAACCGCTCAACTACATGGAAACTGAGCAACCTGCTCCTGAATGACTACTGGGTACCTTATGAAATGAAGGCAGAAATAAAGATGTTCTTTGAAACCAATGAGAACAAAGATACAACATACCAGAATCTCTGGGACACATTTAAGCAGTGTGTAGAGGGAAATTTATAGCACTAAATGCCCACAAGAGAAAGCAGGAAAGATCTAAAATTGACACCCTAACATCCCAATTAAAAGAACTAGAGAAGCAAGAACAAATACATTTAAAAGCTAGCAGAAGGCAAGAAATAACTAAGATCAGAGCAGAACTGAAGGAGATGGAGACACAAAAACCCTTCAAAAAATCAATGAATCCAGGAGCTGTTTTTTTGTAAAGATTGACAAAATTGATAGACCACTAGCAAGACTAATAAAGAAGAAAAGAGAGAAGAATCAAATAGACATAATAAAAACTGATAAAGGGGATATCACCACCTACCCTACAGAAACACAAACTACCATCAGAGTATACTATAAACACCTCTATGCAAATAAACTAGAAAACCTAGAAGAAATGGACAAATTCCTGGACACATACACTCTTCCAAGACTAAACCAGGAAGAAGTTGAATCCCTGAATAGACCAATAACAGGCTCTGAAATTGAGGCAATAATTAATAGTCTACCAACCAAAAAAAGTCCAGGACCAGACGGATTCACAGTCAAATTCTTCCAGAGGTACAAGGAAGAGCTGGTACCATTCCTTCTGAAACAATTCCAATCAATAGAAAAAGAGAGAATCCTCCCTAACTCATTTTATGAGGCCAACATCATCCTGATACCAAAGCCTGGCAGAGACACACACAAAAAGAGAATTTTAGACCAATATCCCTGATGAACACTGATGCAAAAATTCTCAATAACATACTGGGAAACTGAATCCAGCAGCACATCAAAAAGTTTATCCACCATAATCAAGTGGGCTTCATCCCTGGGATGCAAGGCTGGCTCAACATACACAAATCAATAAACGTAATCCATCATATAAACAGAACCAATGACAAAAACCACATGATTATCTCAGTAGATGCAGAAAAGGCCTTTGACAAAATTCAACAGCCCTTTATGCTAAAAACTCTCAATAAATTCAGTATTGATGGAATGTATCTCAAAATAATAAGAGCTATTTATGACAAACCCATAGCCAATATCATACTGAATAGGCAAAACTCGAAGCATTCCCTTTGAAAACTGGCACAAGACAGGGATGCCCTCTCTCACCACTCCTATTCAACATAGTGTTGGAAGCTCTGGCCAGGGCAATCAGGCAAGAGAAAGAAATAAAGAGTATTCGGTTAGGAAAAGAAGAAGTCAAATTGTCCCTGTTTCAGATGACACGATTGTATATGTAGAAAACCCCATCGTCTCAGCACAAAATCTCCTTAAGCTGATATGCAACTTCAGCAAAATCTCAGGATACAAAAGCAATGTGCAAAAATCGCAAGCATTCATAAACACCAATAACAGAAATAACAGACAAACAGAGAGCCAAATCATGAATGAACTCCCACTCACAATTGCTTCAAAGAGAATAAAATACCTAGGAATCCAGCTTACAAGGGATGTGAAGGACCTCTTCAAGGAGAACTACAAACCACTGCTCAGTGAAATAAAAGAAGACACAAACAAATGGAAGAACATTCCATGCTCATGGATAGGAAGAATCAATATCGTGAAAATGGCCATACTGCCCAAGGTTATTTGTAGATTCAATGCCATCCCCATCAAGCTACCAATGACTTTCTTCACAGAACTGGAAAAAACTACTTTAAAGTTCATATGGAACCAAAAAAGATCCCGCATCTCCAAGACAATCCTAAGTCAAAAGAACAAAGCTGGAGGCATCACACTACCTGACTTCAAACTACATTACAATGCTACAGTAACCAAAACAGCATGGTACTGATACCAAAACAGAGATATAGACCAATGGAACAGAACAGAGGCCTCAGAAATAATACCACACATCTACAGCCATCTGATCTTTGACAAACCTGACAAAAACAAAAAATGGGGAAAGGATTCCCTATTTAATAAATGGTGCTGGGAAAACTGGCTAGCCATAAGTAGGAAGCTGAAACTGGATCCCTTCCTTACTCCTTATACAAGAATTAATTCAAGGTGGATTAGAGACTTAAATGTTAGACCTAAAACCATAAAAACCCTAGACGAAAACCTAGGCAACACCATTCAGGACATAGGCATGGGCAAGGACTTCATGTCTAAAACAACAAAAGCAATGGCAACAAAAGCCAACATTGACAAATGGGATCTAATTAAACTAACGAGCTTCTGCACAGCAAAAGAAACTACCATCAGAGTGAACAGGCAACCTACAGAATGGGAGAAAATTTTTGCAATCTACTCATCTGACAAAGGGCTAACATCCAGAACCTACAAAGAACTCAAACAAATTTACAAGAAAAAACCAAACAACCCCATCAAAAAGTGGGCAAAGGATTTGAACAGACACTTCTCAAAAGAAGACATTTATGCAGCCCACAGACACATGACAAAATGCTCATCATAATTCGCCACCAGAGAAATGCAAATCAAAAACTACAATGAGATACCATCTCACACCAGTTAGAATGGCAATCGTTAAAAAGTCAGGAAACAACAGGTGCTGGAAAGGATGTGGAGAAACAGGAACACTTTTACACTGTTGGTGGGACGTAAAGTAGTTCAACCATTGTGGAAGACAATGTGGCGATTCCTCAAGGATCTAGAACTAGAAATACTATTTTACCCAGCCATCCCATTACTGGGTATATACCCAAAGGATTATAAATAATGCTGCTATGAAGACACATGCACACGTATGTTTATTGTGGCACTATTCACAACAGTAAAGAGTTGGAACGAACACAAATGTCCATCAGTGACAGACTGGATTAAGAAAATGTGGCACATATACACCATGGAATACTATGCAGCCATAAAAAAGGATGAGTTTGTGTCCTTTGTAGGGACATGGATGCAGCTGGAAACCATCATTCTCAGCAAACTATCAGAAGAACAGAAAACCAAACACCGCATGTTCTCACTCGTAGGTGGTAATTGAACAATGAGATCCCTTGGACAGAGGAAGGGGAACATCATACAATGGGGCCTGTTGTCGGGTGGGGGGAGGGGGGAGAGTTAGTAGTAGAAGATACACCTAATGTAAATGATGAGTTAATGGGTGCAGCACACCAACATGGTACATGTACACATATGTAACAAACCTGCACGTTGTGCACATGTACCCTAGAACATAAAGTATAATAATAATTTTAAAAAAAGAATAACTATCTCACCAAGGGAGAGTTGATGGCAGAGGCTGAAAATCCTATGAGGATATGGTTCAGGCAAATATACGAAAGGATGCATAAAAAATCTACACCCCTGTTGGGGATCGAAGTTCTATTCCAACGCAAAATGAAAAAAACAATCCACATCTTCTATGTTCCAATGTAATAAAGTCTTGCTTGTCTAGTCAGAAGAAATAAAGGCTCAGCAAAACCCCACAGCCAGCCAAGATCTCAGGTAGAAGTTAGATCAGAACAGGTGAGAGACAGTGAATGGGCATTGACTTTAATTTATAAGAAAACCAAGGTGGGAGAAATATGAAAAATTTAAATAATCTCTTCAACTATGTTTATAACTTTCTTTTCTCTTTGTTTTTTGAAGTTGATTGATTGAAAACTCCTGTGAGCCGTTTACCAACCAAAAAAAAAAATTACTTACATTAAACTTGTGAAAAATACCAAAGAGAACAGCACTAATAACTTCTTATCTTAATAAAGTAAAAAAAAAAAAAAAATTTAAAATCTACTTACATCTTTGCCAGATTTCTGGCTTATTCGTGTTTTTGCTTTTTCCCTATGTAAGTGTGACCTGAATCTGATACAATATGTTTTCACGTGTGTTAACATAGATATAGGTTTGATTTCATCATCAGAAAAACCAAAAGCAGTAGATAAAACTGTTGTTTTTCCTCAAAGGTAAAAGATACAAGTTCATTTGTGTGCCATACCCCATTCTGAGGCTGGTGTGCTGTTGCTGCTCTGAGGTTGCTATAGTTTGTGTGACCTCCAAAATCTAGGTGCTGCCAATATGATAATATTAGGAAGTGGGACCCCTAAGAGCTTATTAGTCCATGAGGGCTTTTCCCTGGTGAGTGGGATTAAATATCCTCACAAAGGGGTTTGATAGAGGGAGCTGGTGCCAGCTTGCTCTTCTGCTCTTTTGCCAAATGAAGACACAGTGTTCCTCCACTCCAGAAGATGCACCATTTAAGCAGCCATTTTGTAAGCAGAGAGATGGGTCTCTAACTGACTGGCACCTTAATCTTGAACTTTACAATCTCAGAAGTGTGAAAAACATATTTATGTTCCTTATAAATTACTCAGTTTCTGGTATTCTGTTATAACAACACAGAACAAACTAAGACAGAGATTATCGCAAACCAGAATGGTGCTCTGGACGTTAGAAATCCCAGGTTCCTTCTCAGTGGTTACTTTGTTATTTCTAGGTTGTTACTCTTTTTCAGAGTTGAAGATGACTTGCCACCACATTACTCTCCAGGCAGCACAAAAACCAAAAGGGGAAGGAAGTGCACATCTTTCTACAAAGGCACACTGTAGGAATTGTATACCTCACTTTTCCTTACATGCAATTTGTCAACATTTAGTCACGTGGACCCACCTAGTTATGAAAGAGACTGGCAAATGTAGTTCTCGTTTCAGGCAATCATACAGCCAGCAGAAAATCTGTAACCTCCTCTTTATCTTTGGTTTTCAGTAGTTGGACTGTGATGCACCTGTCCATGTTTTCCCTCATCTCTTATTCTGCTTGTGGTTTTCTACGCTTCTTGATTCTGTAAATTTATGTCTTTTGCCAAACTTCAAAAATTTGCAACCATTATTTTTTCAAATAGTTTTTTTAGCCTATCTCTTCTTTCGTAGGACTCCAATTACATATACGTTTGACCCTTTGTTATTAAATTACATTTCTCTGAGGCTATACTTATTCTTTTCATCTTTTATCCTCTCCATTCTTCAGCTTCTGTTGACCTATATACAAGCTCACTGACTCTCCTCCGTTGTCTCCATTCTTCTGTTAAGCCCATCCAGTTAAATTTTAATTTTATATGTTATAGTTCTTTTAATTCTAGAATTTCCATTTGATACTTTTTTAAGTTTTTATATGTCTGCTGAGCAATCCTTTTTTTATTAATTAATTACAAGCCTATTGTTCTTTACACCATTGGTCATAGTTATAATTATCCATTAATTCTGATATCCTAGCCATCAAAGAACCATTTCCATTGAGTGTCTTTTCTCTCAAGAATGAGTAATTTTTGACCAGGCATGGTGGCTCACGCCTGTAATCTTAACACTTTGGGAGGCAGTGGATCACCTGAGGTCAGGAGTTCGAGACCAGCCTGGCCAACATGGCAAAACCCCGTCTCTACTAAAGATACAAAAATTAGCCGGGGGTGGTGGCAGGTGCCTGTAATCCCAGCTACTCAGGAAGCTGAGGCACCAGAATCACTTGAACCTGGAAGGGAGTGGAGGTTGCAGTGAGCCGAGATTCTGCCTCGTCACTACAGCCTGGGCAAAACAGTGAAACTCCGTCTCAAAAAAAAAAAAAAAAAAAAAAAGAAGAGTCAACTAGTAACATTTCCCTGGTTGTTTATATGTCAAGTAATTCTAAAATGTATTCTAAACATTGTAAATTTTTAAATATTTTTATGAAGATATTGTATTGTTATATTTCTCCAGATATATACATATTTTCATTTTAGGAGGCAATTAAGTTGTTCAGACTCAAACTAAAATTCTCTCTTGAGCTGCAGGTCAAATCCCAGTTCACTGCTTTTATTTTTAGCTGGAATTTATTCTGTCCATGCGTGGTTCAGAGTAAAGTCAGAGGTTTAAGCAGAGTATATGCACAGAAGTTGGAGTTCTTTTTTTTTTTTTTTTTTTTTTTTTGGTCTCTCTTTTCTTTGATGAAGCACTACTTTCCAGTTACTGCATCTGCCTCAAACTCTTTCTTTAGTCCTTAACGTCAGAGAGCCTGGTTTTCCATCAGTTTTAAGTGCCTTGCTCAATGCCAACTGTGGCTTGCCCTCAGTTTAAAAGTCATAGCAAATGGAAAAAATCAATCAGTCTTTCTTTTATTTTTATCATGTCACTTCACTCCCAAATCTGCCTGCTTTGTTCAGTCTCTAGTACATTTGAGTCATTGTCTCTCTGTTTTTTTTTTCCCACAGTTTATAAGTGTTATCTCCAAAAGTGTCAGGCAGTAGGAGCTTGTTCAGCCATACCAGAAATGGAAACAAATCTAAAATTTTGACTGAAAGAAAAGGGAAGCATACTTATTGGGAAATAACTACCAGTATCTACCACAAGGGCCTTCCCTACATTTGAACTTCTTCTACAGAACACTCTTAAATTTATTTCATTCTCAATGTTCCAAAGAAATTTATCACTGACTACTTCATGTTGAGATAAAAAGGTTTGTTTTGTAATGCATGTGTTCCCTAAATTTGTTATATAAAACTAATTATTTAAATAAAAATCTTAAGAACTTTGTCTTGCATTTTGCAGTGAGATAGTCTTGCAAATGCTGTTTCTTCTTATGCACACAATGGCTTCACTGTTTAGATAGAATGTACTAGCTGACAATCATAGTCCCAGAGGCCAAAGCCTTTCTACTTATGATCAACCTTAAGTACAATCAGAGATTGAAGATCGTGATCCGTGATGTTGCTAACACTGAAATGATGTGGATAGGCTAAGAATAAATATTAGCGTTTTCACTAAATGACTTATCGTTTATAGTAATACATGAAACAAATCAGCCAAAGAGTACTGATTACCTACTATGTATTGAGCACTGAGTTACATAGGTCATAAACACACATGGGACTCAGTTGTCACTCTGAAAGAGTCTTCTTTGATAAGTCCTTCTTTGATAAGTTGACCACATGGTTCTGTTTTTAATCGATAACCATAGATAAAATATGTTACTATTAATTTTAATTTCCCAGAACTAAAAGCACAATCTGCTGGATGTGATACTTGCATATGCCTAGAAGAGTTAGAGTTGGCTTGCTTTCTCTCTCTCTTTCTTTCTTTCTTTCTTTCTTTCTTTCTTTCTTTCTTTCTTTCTTTCTTTCTTCCTTTCTTTCTTTCTTTCTTTCTTTCTTTCTTTCTCTCTCTCTCCTTCCTTCCTTTCTCTCTTGCTTTCTTTTTTCTTTTTTCTTTCTTTCTTTCTTTTGTTTCTCTTTCTTCCTTGCTTTTTCTTTTTTTTCTTCTTTCTCCTTCCTTTCTTTCTCTTTTGCTCTTTATTTCTCTTTTTTCTTTCTTTTTCCTTCCTTCTTTTCTTGCTCTCTCTTTCTCTTTCTTTCTTTTTCTTTCTCCCTTTCTTTCTTCTTTCTCTTTTTCTCCTTACTTCCTTTCTTCTTTCTTTTCTTCTCTTTCTCTTTCTTTTTTGTCTTGCTCCTTTCTTTCCCCTTCCTTCCTTCCTTCCTTCCTTCCTTCCTTCCTTCCTTCCTTCCTTCCTTCCTTCCTTCCTTCCTTTTTGTTGTCGCAGGAGTTGCAGACGGTAGGCAGGTTTTCACAAGATATATGAATATTGGAGATAAAAATGAAATAAGTTTACCCAGCTGAAATAATTCTGTGTTACTATAGGCAAAAAGGCCCATCTACTTCTTGGTGAGATCATTCCAAAGTACAGAAAAATGAAGTGAAAATTATTTAGTTTTTTTTTTTCAGAAAAATAAAAGAGCGCTTACAGAAAAACAACTACTAAAATACAGATGTTAAGAGATGGAGAACAAATAGCACATCTCTGTTTTTCTAATGCATTTAGTCTCATGATCATCTCTGTTTTTCGAATGCATTTAGTCTCATGATCATCTAACTTTAAGAATTGGAAAACTATCTGCAAGGATCTAGGCTGCATCATAAAGCAGCGGGGCATACTGGCTCCCAGTGAATAGGTTCTAAACCTGTGAGGTCCCTTATCTTAAGGTACTCCGAAATTTATAACCTTGACAAGAAATGTATGAATGACTAAATGTGTAAGTATGATCTGAGAAATTTAAATGTGATAAAAAGTACCCATTTTCAAAAAGAAATGAGACTCAGTGCGTTCGTTATAGTTAAGAAATGAAAAATTACATATAAAATTAGTGCCTTCAGTTTTGTTTTTTCCTCTGTAAGATGGGTTTAACAACTCGTTCCATTGGGTTGCGAGGATAAACAAATTATTTAATATATATAAAGAGGTAAGAACATCTCTCAGACATAATGAGGACATTTTAAATATTAACAACTATTACTATTAAAAAGAATGAGCTGAAGATGGGCATCTGCATTACTTTTGTTTTGATATCCGGGAACTCGGTTTGAAAACCTTCTAATTAATATAGCTGAAAACATAGATTTTTCAAAGAAATTTTAAAAATAGGATGTAGCAAAAAATTAGGTATATTATTTATTCATGATTTGAAAAAACTTATTGCCCATGTAACGTAATTGAACATTCTCCTGAGAGGCTGGATAACAGAGTGGTCAAGAACCAGGATATTAGAGCCTCTTCAGCCAATCATAAACTTTGTTACTTTGGAGCAAGTTACATATAAAATTAGTGCCTTCAGTTTTGTTTTTTCCTCTGTAAGATGGGTTTAACAACTCGTTCCATTGGGTTGCGAGGATAAACAAATTATTTAATATATATAAAGAGGTAAGAACATCTCTTAGACATAATGAGGACATTTTAAATATTAACAACTATTACTATTAAAAAGAATGAGCTGAAGATGGGCATCTGCATTACTTTTGTTTTGATATCCGGGAACTCGGTTTGAAAACCTTCTTATACTAATGTCAGTTCATATATGCCATATTTTCTTTGTATAAAGCAGACTTCAGGCCATTTATCTGCAGAAAGCATCTATTCTACCCATTTTGCCATTATTTATCGTCCCTATGTCTGTGGGCTACACCTTTTACGTTTTATGAGGCATATCAGATTTGTCATCTGTAGAAGGCTAATCCTAATGTGACTAACAGAATTTGTATTTTATTCACTAGAGCCTAGCACAGTGCCTGAAACATAGTGTTATCACAGGAGAAATAAAGAATAACATTTTACCTGCAGACTATGGGACACTGAATGAGATGCTCTCTTGAGAGTCCTTTACTCTTCTAAGATTTATAACTACTTATTAAACATTTCTAATGGATTGAAATTAAATTTGACTATTTCATTTTAAATAATGACAGTATTCAAAATATGTGTTAGCCCTTGCCTACCAACCATCAACTGATGGCGAACATTAAATTACTTTCCAGCAGTAGAGATGAAACTCAAATGTTGTCCACAATCTATTTCCTGGTTTTCTTAGTTACAAATGAAATGGCTTATTGCAGATATCCAATGTCTGGACAAGAAACAGTGTTTCTTCCACTGCAGATCTACTAGACCAAAGCAAGATTTTAACGTCATTTAATGTTGCATCTTTAGAGTATTGTATTCTGGCCCCTGACACGGGAATACTAACCTTTTAGCAATTCCCAATTGCCAGAAAAATATAGGTCCCCTGTGTCTGGGTTATGCTTAAACTCCATACAGAAATATTTGTGCTGGGGTCAGTGTGAATAATATGATGACATGTGTATGTTATGTGTGCACACCCAAATGTGCACATTTCTGGTCAATGTATAAACAAAAGGGCAAGAGGACTCACAGTCCTATCTAGACAAAACAGAAAATAACTCATTCTTGAAAAATTTTTGAGATCCTCTAAATGATTTCAGGACCTGAGAAAAAATACGAAAGGCAGCAATACAGCCACTCTTCATACAACAGGATGCTCTAAATATTGAGGTTTCATACTTTGGCATTATAATGGGACATAATTGATCATCATTAGGAGGCTTAGTGGGTCTTAGGAGAATCATTCCCTCCAATCACAGGATTTAGGAGATGGGCAAGAGAACGATCAAGAGTGACTTGTTGGCCAGGCGCGGTGGCTCAAGCCTGTAATCCCAACAATTTGAGAGGTTGAGGCCAGGCGGATCACGAGGTCAGGAGTTCAAGACAAGCCTGGCCAACATACTGAAACGCTGTCTCTACTAAAATTACAAAAAAATTAGCCGGGCATGGAGGCAGGCCCCTGTAATCCCAGCTATTCAGGAGACTGAGGCAGGAGAATCGTTTGAACCCAAAAGGCAGAGGTTGCAGTGAGTGGAGATTGCGCCACTCCACTCCAGCCTGGGCGACAGTCCTTCTCAAAAAAAAAAAAAAAAAAAAAAAGAGAGTGACTTGTTTTCTTGCTCACATGACCAGTTATTCATTTGTTTAGGCTTATTCATTTATTTATACACTCAATTCATTATTTACTCTTATTCTACCCATTCATTTCCTCAAAATATTAAATGGATATAACATTATTCTTTTCTTGCATCCTTAAGGAATTTACAGAGTATTAGGACAATGAAACTTGATGATGCTTGTGATTTTCCTGATATTTCAGTGACTGCTTCTAGCTAAAGCTTATGTGTTTCTCCTATAAAACCATTAAAAATATAATGTAAGTGTTTACTTATTAATTTGGAAAGATGTTGCCACGTGGTACAATAAAATATACATAACAGTAGATTTTTCTGTGTTGTTAGATTAAATTATTTTTTTTTAGTTTGTTCATCTCCATTTTTGACACTTAACATTTTGAAACATTGGGTACTCACCTTATCTTTTCAGAAAAGCATGTTCATTCAACATGGAGCAATAATTTCATACTTCAACATGTACCTTTTAATGTACATAAATACATTAATTAACTAATCTTAAAAGCTCCCATAAAAATAAGACATATTACCAAGAGGAAATTACAGGTTTTTGTTGTTGTTTGTTTTTGTAAATAGGTCCCATCAGTAACAATAGAGGCCAGAAGACAGCGGATTCTTAACTTCAGTGAATTGAGGTAAATTAACTTTCAACCCTAGACTTTTATGACTAGCTATACTTTCTTTCAAATATAGGGACAAAGTTATTATAGTTTTATCCATACAAAGATTAAAAGTGCTTTTTCCCACACAGGCCCTTATTAAAAGAATGACTAACATATGCTTCTGCAATATATATATATATAAATAATATATTATCTAAAATATAAAATAAATATACATATATAATAAACTGTAAGAAAATTTTAGGAGAAAAACTAAATTGTGAAGAGCACAGAAATTGACTGAAGTTATCAATAATTTAAGTTTATATCAATCATTTTTAAAATCCCCATTTTTAGGGTAATATAAGTAAAATTATGATTCTAGACTATAAAATCAAGAAGAGTAAGATATTTATTGGCTAGCTAGATTGTGCTAGAATTATTCTAGTACTTTAGGACAAAAATAGAAAAAAAATGAGTTAATATAGACATATTTTAAAATTATAGTCATGTAAGTAGGTTACAAAATTAATGACACTCATTAAATAAATTCAAATGCAATACATAAATATCAAATCATCATAGGAGAAAAGTATATGGTGAAGACTGGAGATAAATATGAAGAACTTCTTCAATCAAACAGAAGTAAAGGAAAAAAAGAAAAGGATGGTAAACAGCTAGCACAAAATATAATGGTAAGAATAATCCAAAATGTATCAGTGAGCAAAGTAAATACAATAATTAAATTGTATGTAAGCACAAATGCATGAAGCACAAATGCACAGTAAGTACATAAACTCTTACATTAAAATACAGAGATTTTCAGATTGTATTAAACGGGTAAAGGTACATATTACTTGAAAGAGAGCTCCTCAACAAATCCATGTTATAAATTTAAAGGGGGAAAAGGATATGCAATGTAAATACTAGCCAAAAAGAAGGTGGTAGCAATATTAGTATCTGACAACCTAAAGTTTAAGGAAAATAAAACCATAATAGGTTTAAGAAGAGTGCATTTTAATAAGGAGCAAGCCACCAAAAAAGATTCAGCAGCCATGAAGTTTATTCACCTAAACAGATTAGCTAAGAACTCGACAAAAGAAAAGAATACCAACAGTGCCAACATGCAATACAGTGTCTTTTGTCTAGCCAGGCTTATGGTCTGCTGCTAGAAGGTCTCATAGTTAGGGAACCAAGTTGCAGTCACCTTCAACCTGTAGAGAGTGTGAATCCTGGGGCTGGAAGGGGATAAAATGCTTTCAGACTGGTACTTTTGGGTAAAATCTATGTCTCCAATTAAGAATAGGATGGAATAGGATGGTGAAGAGAAGAGAGAGAAAGGGAGACAGGGGAAGAAGGGAGAGAGAGAAAAAGGAGGAGGTGAATATACAAGCAATTGAAAACAAATTTTTCATAAAGTGCATTAACCCCATGTTAATGCATCAGCCCATAAAGGTGAATTTATCTCTGCTGAAGAGAACAGCTGGAGGTTAGGTGATATCCCATTGGGGAAAGCATGAAATATTGAGTCAGGACACGGTTGGTATTGGACACTATTATAACACTGTTGGATTTTCCAGATATTCATTTCCCATAACTTGCCCTTTCCTTCATCTGAGCTCTTCTCAGTTAAAGGTGTCTTCAGAAGGCAGGCTCAGAGGCATTAGCTACTGTCAACCTTGGTGAAATACATGCAGAATGTATGACTGGCCTTCTTCCACTGAAGTTCAAGGCCCCTGCTAAAACACTGCCCAGAACAATTTTAGAGTCCCTTCAAGTTTGCTTTATAATCTATCATGTCAAAAAAAAATAGACAATTCAGCTGAAAATGAAATCAAAGTTGGCCTGGAACATAGACACAGACTTGGAGGGTCAAGCTGATATTAAGCCAGCAGATGAGCTTGGTTTCTGAAGAGCAGAGGTGGGCACCACTGTGTTTTGGGGACTAAGTATCTATGCTCAAAATGCATAGCTCTTTCTCCCAAATACCTTGAGACATCCAGACATGCAAATGTACGCCCTGATACACTCCAGACACCACTGAAGAGATACTGGAGTGACACCACTATGGAGAAATGGAGCCCACAAACATTTGGAGGGACGTGGCCAGGCTGCTTCAGTGTGGAAAATAACTTTAGCACATGTTCCATTTTATATATAAGAAAACAAAAGTTCAGAGAGGTTAAGTGACTTTTTAAAAACACTCAAACTGGCTAGTAACAGCTAGGAATAAAACTCCCAAACCAAGGCTCTTTTTCTAAATTGACTGAGGGAATCTCCTAACTCACAATAATGGCCGATGGGGAAAATCAATCCTAATATTTCAGCTTGCTAATTTGGCTGATCCTCAGAAAGACATTCAGATAGTGGTAGGACGACTCATTTGATGCATGTACCCTTTCTCATTCTCGCCTTGTGCACCTGGTGACAAAGCAAGGAGTGAGTTTATGCTGGGATTATGGATTCTATCTGAATATGGTTCAGTGTGTCAATAGGCAGTTGGTTAATAGTCTCAGTTTTGAAATAAATGCTTTTTAATTTTATAACGCGCTTCAGTGACTGATTCAAAAGATATTTGATAGCATTTAATAGTTAAAGCATACTTCAAAAGTCCTTAATGTTCTACTAGAAATATAGCCCAAGCATAGGGACATTCTGATTCTGGGTGTGGGCTCCCTGTGAATAGGAAGATGTTTAGCAAGAAAGCCCTTAAATGCTTATAGGCTTTGCATTCACTATTGAAATGCAAGCCAGACATAGAGCCAAGTCAGCAAAATAATGATTACCGCAAATGGGTGCGCTAAGTTGGGTTGTTAGCAATTTATCCAAATTAAGAGTTGGGGCTTTATCATAATCACTAGAGAAGTATGCCATTCACAGCATCATTTATTTTCACATGTGATGCTCATCCTAATTTCTAAGTTTACCACCATCGTCTTCCAAAATATAAACATATATTCAATTCATAGCTCACTTCAGAGGGTTCTGTCAAGTTAGAAGGTAATCTACAATAGAGTATAACATTTTCTTCCTTTCAAGAAGCCCTCTAAAATTTAAATTTTATTTAGATCTTAAGAGTCTTTCGGCATTTTCTCTTACTCAATGTTTTATTATTATTCATGCCATCAGCTAGGGTCATTGACAGCACGCTCAAATAGAAGAATGTTTAAAAGCTTGAAATGAGGGACAATCCAAAGGGCAGGAATGTGGGAAACCCAAGGCTTTGTGTAGCACTTTGGGACTAGCCATAGTTGGGAGCTATTACCACTCCTAAACCTAAATGGGCAAAGAAAGGGGGTGATTATAGAACCCAGAGAGGCTGGCCACAGCTTGGAGAGAGAGCTGTTCAACAGGAACTGTGGTCTTCAGCAGAAAAGCACAGTCAACCCTAAGTGACCCACAGGGAAGGAGCTGAAGGAATAAAATATCCACCCCACTCTTGACTTGCTGTCAGATCTCTTGCAGATCCTGCTACTAGCCAAAGACAACTACTAGCCAGAGAGGGAAGGATTCCATTGAAGTACTCCACATATCGATCGACTTCCTCTGCCCAGAGCAGGATAGAGAGGGATAGAGAGTGCATCTGGGCAGGACTGGGGGTGGAATTGAAAATATTCAGCATATAGATACTGTTTCCTTTCCTGCAAGTCACTTTAAGTCCTTTGCATTTTTCTTGACATTCGAATTGTTATCTCTGGAAAACTGAAGAACCATTTCTCTTGCAAGTTGTTGAAAAGCCAGAAAATTCAGGCTGTCCTGTAGACTAGAGCCCTGAAAAATCAAGCTAAACATATTCACAGGTCATTTTTGAGATACCCTTTCCTTGAAGCCCAAGTATCTTTGAACTTTCCTGTATTTCTCTCCAGTGACCTTTCAAAATGGGTGACTGGGTGAGCCTACTTATTAGTATTCATGAGCTCTGCTCAGAGAAAGGAAGATGTAGGGATTATTTACTTGGATAACTGGGTATTTTTTTATTTATTTTAGCCAGGCAAAATGGGAGATAAGCCTTATTTTTTTTTTAATGGGAGAACCACAGTAGTCACTGGCATCTGGTTCACTGCCTTGAAAGTATTGGGAGGTTCCAGAAGACAGATGACGCTAAGATCATCAGCCCCTTGGAGCACACATGTCAAGTATTTGAATTTCTTTGAGGTCAACATCAAGAAATGAGAGGCAGCTTGGAATCTAAAAGAAGAGCCAGTTTACTAAACGGCAAATTGCAGGAGACGCAGCCTGGAGAGTAATCAGAGAGTGAGGAGGGGCATCACAGCGCTGGGGAGTCAGGTGGAAGAGAAAAAGAATGTTGTTGATATCGGTGCTAAAGAAGAAAGATCCTCAATAGTCAGCAGGTCTCTGAGCTAAGCTCTAGGGTGTGTAGTTTATTGCCATGGCTCCCTTTTGAGTAGTCTTTCTGTGTAGGCATATGCCTTGCCTAATTCCTGACATTTAACTTCTTGAAGTTCGCTGGAATTACTTGCATCAATCTGAATGGCTACATACATGCTAGAACACTTGGAACACAAAATAAAGACAGATTTTCTTCTGTACTGATGCTCTATGAGTACAGGAGCACACACAAAAAAGAGTCAACATGCAAGAAAAAGAAAGGCTTATTAAATAAATGAGTGAAAGGGAAATAATTTCCAAGTTGTCTTCTTGCCTTTGCAAAAATGGGAAAAAAAAAAAGGAAAATCAATTTTTTAAGTCTTATGGGATGTTTTTATCTCAATAGGTGACTCTTGCAGGTAACACCAGTTGTCCAACCTCATCTTCTGTGTTCACTTTCTTCATATTTCCAATTCAGTGCAGAGGGAAGTTTAACTTGGAATACCAATGCTCAAACTTGAATGATAAATTATGAATATATATGTATATATGTGTGTGTGTGTGTGTGTGTGTGTGTGTGTGTGTGTGTATTTCTCCTTTCATGGCTACCAGGCCCAGTTAGCCTAGAAAATCATTGCCCTATGGGTTATAGTTTGGACTCTACTTCTAATGTATGTATGATTTTGTGTAAGTTAAGTTTCCTCATCTGTAAAATAAGGGAATAAACAAGTTAGTTGATAGGCTCATACACAGTAAAACCATACAACCAAAAGTGATTGTTATTGGACTTCCAATCTGTCATGTAAGGACGTTAAAGGTTACTATCCATCCTAACAACAATTTAAAAAGCTGAACAAATTGAAGAATCATGAACTCTTCTTAAGTGCGTCAGAGAAATGAGGTCCCAGGCAAAAGTGCTGCACTCAAATTTGCAGAACCTGAAATAGATGCAATAGATGCAGAAAATCACCACTTAACAGAGCAGAAACCCACAAGCAGAAACCACCACAGGAAATAACGCCAGGGCAGCAAAACATGAACAGTAATGGACAGATCACTGAAGGCTCATGGTAGACAACTCTCAGAGTTTAAAAGCTCCAAGGCAACAAATACTGCATGGCTCTACTTATGTGAATTATCTAAAAGATCAAACTAATTGAAACAAAGAGTAAAATATTGATCGCCAGGGATTGGCAGGGAGGAGGAAATAGGGAGTTGCTGTTCAACAGGTATAAAGTTTCAATTATGCAAGATGAGTAAGTTCTAGGTATCTATAGTACAATATTGTGCCTGGAGTTAAAAACAACACATCATGCACTTACAAGTTTGTTACCAGCAGCAGAAGTTATCTGAGTTACCAGTGGTAAATCTGGTCGGGTCTGCAGGAAGCTCAATTCTTGCCTCCTCAGAAGAAACAATTCAGCTGAAGGGGCATAAGGCAGAAGAAGAGACCCAGGCAAGCTTTAGAGCAGGAATGGAAGTTTTTTCAAAGCTTTAGGGCAGGTACAAGAAGAAGGAAAGTACATTTGGAAGAGGACCAAGCGGACATCTTGGAGGGCAAGTGTGTGGTTTGACCTTTTGACTTTGGGTTTTACATGCTGGCATACTTCCAGCATTTTGCCTCCTAGTTCCCTTGATTCTTTCCATTTCCCTTGATTCTTTCCATTTCCCTTGATTCTGCCCATTAGGGTGGGCTGCCCGCATGCATGACCACTGGAGTTGTCACACACTCACTTGAAGGATTCGTCCCTTTTCTGGTCGAACGCCCCAGGAAGGGCATATACCAGTTAAACTCTACCATTTTGCCTCTTAATGCACATGCTTGAACCCACTCGCCTAACTCCTGACATCTTATTGGGAAGCTGCCAATCACCAGCTATAGGTGTTTTTATCTACTAGGAAACTGCCTTTCCCTGGCACTGACTGTGACCAATTATTATTTTAGAGAGGCGTTGTGACAACTGCCTGACCATCACCTGATGGTCGCCTGACATTCCTGGTGGGGTCGGTGGGAGGCAGGCCCTCTCCTGTCCCGCTCATGCCTGGCTAGCTACCTACTGTAACAAATTTATGAAGAGGGTAGACCTGAAGTGTTCTTACAAAAATTCTTTTAAGGCATCTGAAAAAAAAAAAAGATATTAAAAAAATACCTCAAGGGTATTTTTGATACCAGTCATAGGGGAGCCTCTACATTTTTATGTGTTTGACTCTGGGAGCTCTACCAGGTCATTACAGTGAATATTTGAGAAAAATTTTCTAGTGTTTCTAGCAGTGGGAGGGGAAAAGGAACCATTTTGAAATACTCCAGAGCATCCTGCTCTTCTTAGCAAGGCTTGCCCTCAGGAGAAACTCTTACCAGAGCCAGTGTGCTGGGGTTTCCATCAGAGCCTGAATGACCTGGGGGAAAGGAAATTCACAAATCAATCTCCTGCCAGTTCTCCTGTCACACCTAATCTGGAAAAAATACTAAGAAAAACTGGTATAGTTCACAGTTCAGGTGCATAGACTTACCAAAAGACTGAGACCCAACTGAAGCACACTTCACCTCTCCTGCACCTTACCATTACATTACTAGATGCCTATTTGCCACAGTTCCTCTTATCTAGTAGGTCAGGTCCAACTTTCAGCAAAACAATTACAAGGCATACTAAAAGGCAGTTCAAACAGTTTGAGGAGATCAAACAAGCATCATAACTAGAGTGAAATATGGCAGGAGTGTTGGAATTATTAGACCAGGAATAAGAAACATGAATCCAAATTAAGCAAATTAAACCCAAAGTACACAGAGTAAAATAGATAATGAAAATTAGAGCAGAAATCAATGAAATTGAAGGGAGGAAATTAATAGAGAAATCAACAAAGCCAAAAGCTGGTTGAGATGCCAATTTGAGTGGGCTAAGGGATGCCCAGAGAGCTGGTAAACATTATTTCTGAATGTGCCTCTAAGGGTGTTTGGGGAAGAGATTAGCATTTGAATCAGTAGACTGAGGAAAGAAGATCGTCCTCATCAACGTGGGTGGGCATCATCCAATCCCTTGAAAGCCTGAATAGAATAAAAGATGAAGGAAGGGCAAATTTGTTTTCTTTCTCTTCTGGAACTGTGACATCCATCTTCTCCCACCCTTAGACATAACTCCAGGTTCTCAGCCCTTTGAACTTGGAGTCTCATACCAGTGACCCTCCAAGTTCTCAGGTCTTTAGACGCAGACTAAATTACACCATCGGCTTTCTTGGGTCTCCAGCATGCCAGTGGCATTTTGTGGACTTCTCAGCATCCATAATTATGTGGCCCAATTCCCATAACAAATCCCCTCATACATCTATTAACAAAAAAGAGATATAGAATAGCTCCTATGACTCCCAGAATGTATTATATGACTGAGGTTACAAACATAGCTAAAGGAAGCCTGCACAATTTAGGGGAATAGTAGATCATCCTTCACCCTAAACAAAGAAGTGTTCCTGAGGGAAATGTTGGCAGATCTCATCCAAGCAGAATGGAAGAGAAAAGACAACACAACAAGCCGAAGTGAATATGATGATGCTACAGTGACACCATAATAGTAACTGATGTTCAGTGAGTGTTGACTATAAGCCAAACTCTATACTAAGAGCCTAAATTGTGTAACTCATTAAATCCTCAAGTCAAGGGCAATCATAGACATGAGTATTCCCACTCTATTGATTAGGGAACCGAGGCTGAAAGATATTAAGGGCCGTGTTCCATGTTGTACAGCTAGTAAATGGCAGAGCCAGAATATGGCTTAGTGGTTATAACAGAGCTCTGAGGTCAGTGTGTATGGATTCAGATCTCTGCTCTCCTATAATGTTAGCTACATGACCTTGGGCAAGCCATTCAACCACTTCCTAAATCTCAGTCTATCCACATGTACAATGAAGATGCTGATAATATTTGCTTTTTTTAGGTTGCTAGGAAATACTGCACGTATTGGGGGATAGGTGTTCACAAACGCAGTGCAATTGTAAATGCAGAACAGCAAGCAAAGCCTATTGTGGAGTTGCATGCCTCACGGTGCTAGATCCTGTTGCCATTAAATGTTCATATTATCTTTTAATTTCCTTTGATCAAGTTCTGTGATTGCCAGTCAGTATTCTAATAATTCAGCTTCTTTTCTGATAGGAAAGAATGTGTTGGTGGGACTTTGGTCAGCCCAAGCACCTGATAACTTATCTGCTTTAAAGTTATATTAATAATTAGCATTCCAGCATTATTAATCACTTGCACCATTGAGTCAGACACTGTCAAGATCCACTTTGGGTGCCTGAAAAGTCAGACAAGGGCAAAAGGTTAACTCACTAAAGAAAACCTGCTTTGGGGGACCATGTAAGGATGATAGCAAGGTCTTCCCATGGAAAGCCTCCCCTCTCTTATTGTGGAACCCCTTTAAACATCTACTAAAGGCTATTGCAATAGTATAGGTGGACAAAACACCCATATTCAAGGTACCACAGGGATACTGAAAATTTTGTCCTGAATCACAAAACTAATTTCACTCTCTATGGCAGTACTCAGAGGTCTCTCTCAAAAGCCAGATGCTCAGAGTCAATGCTGAGCTCTGCATCCCTCCCCCTTCATCATTCATTGAGTCCATTTAACAAACAGCTTGGGCAACCCAGTGTTCAATAATTGGGACATGTGGGGATTTCAGTTCCCTGGCTTAATATCATATATTAAAATAGCCACCTTCCCCTTTTAAATTTCCTGGCTTGCTGCATCTCCTCCTTCTTCAGTCCTTTATTTATCTATTTTGTAAAAATTGTACAATGCTACCAATGAGGCCTGAACCCTATGAAGCAAAGAAATCTGAATTTTCTTACTGATGCATGTAAAATCTTAGATGTTTGGATTCTATGCCACGCTGTGCTCCGTGGGGATCAGGAAACAAAGGGGTGAAGGACAGTGGCTGCCTAGTGTCTTAATAGGATGCAGATCAGCTGAAGAGCATCAGACCATCAAATCCAGGGTCTGCTGCAACCGCACACCTTTCGTCAGGCTTGGAATGGGCCGAGATGAATTCGGGGCTTTATTGAAAGATCATACAGGATGACTGCAAAATCCCATTACTTGTTGATTAAGTATTGATTGCCTCAGTATTAACAAGCCAGCTAATATGAAGTGACCTCTGAGGCCAGTGGTTTTGTGGGAGGGGGAGGACAATTTACTAAAGCAGGCAGGCAGATGAATAAGAGGGCCAGATTTGCTCTTGGCTTTTAGCTTCGGTTAAAATGTCACACTCGATAGTGCAGATCAATGCCCACTTTATTTCCTCACAGCCGTCTTATTACCATCATGAGGCTGCCTCCTTTGATGCTTTCTAATGACCCTCTGAACTGCCTGTTCAGCTCACCCTCTGCTTTCAACTAAAAGGAAGGCCCTTCCTGCCCTCTTGCTACTGATGGAGAGGCCATGGATATGAGACTGGGCCAAGAGGACCAGTCAAGCATTGTCTAGGGTCAGTGGTGCTACACTCATTGCACTTTTCTCCTTGTCCTTTGCTTTCCTTTGAGTGTCTCCAACATCAAAGCTCGGCTCCTCTTTCCACAATTCCAAATAATGTCAAGGCGGTGAAACAAGAAGCTTGGCTCAAAACTCCCACCCAAGGCCACCATGTGGGTCAGCGGGTATATGGCTTCATTCCCTAGGAAGGGCACTCTCACTTACTGTTTGAAATCTACCCTTCCCATCCAGAAACTGATGTCTTTGATAATAAGCAAAAATAAGTAAGTAAACAAATAACAAACAAAATCTGCCCTTTCTTCAATCAAGCAGACTCTGATTTTAGAAGCCTACGGCATGAACCAGTCAAAAGAACATCAAGCAATACTCCACTATGGAAATCACAGTTTACATTTCAATCTATAGACAGGAGCTTTTGTGAACACAATCTACTCTTTTAGAGAGGTGTTTGGCTTCTATGCTGCAAAATACTCTGCTGACTACTTAGTGTAGCTTTCTCCGAGTATAAATATTTTATGTGCCGGGCTGTGTAGGGATTCGTCAATGCCCTCCTATTGGCCAGAGGTCTGACTCCAACTTTCTGCGTCAGAAAGAAAAGGGAGAAGTGAGTCTAGTGAAAAACTTTCTCTCTGGCAAACATACTCAATTGGTCTCTGAAATGAAAAGGTTTTCAACACTGGATGGCTAGAGGGAGGAATGAGAGTACAGAGAAGAAACTTCAAACTCTCTAAGGCTGCTATTCAAAGCCAATGTCGACCTGAAGATGAAAACCATAATAATTTCTCTGGGGCTTTAAGAAACTGCCTCAGTAAGTTTTGTTGCTGCAAAATTCATAATTTAAAGGCTCTTTCTACCTATTCCAGCCTAAATTGTGTGAATAAAGATCATTTCTGTCTTTACTAACTATATCAGTCTTTTTCTCAGGGTCTTACCAGAGGTCCCTATAAGGTCCTGTAATGTAGAGTCACTCAGAGTGTACCACAAACACCGCCATTTCCCTTTCTCCCTTTCCTGTCTCTATTATTTTCTGCTCTTACAGGAAAATCTACTAAATGCCTCCCCCACTTGTCCTGTTTCTCCACTGTTTCTTTCAATCAACTAGTCACTAAGTATTTGTTAATGAAAACCACATATATATACTGTGCAGCAATAAGTTGGTATTCAAAGGTTAAGTAAATAAACTCAAAATAATAAATTTTGAGCCATTTTTAATTGAATTCATGAATTTTCTGCTTGTTTCTGTAATACATGGAGACTGATTCTCTACTCTCCAAAAGTTTAGAAAGCATAATAAAAAACCTATCTTGCATTCTTTCCTCAGTCTCATGACCACCAGTGAATTTGCTTGAAAGCCATTTGAAAGAAAGAGCTCTTTAATGAAAGAAATTTTTGGAATAAGACATAAATCTTAGAAAAGAACATTTCATACTTTATAAACTCAGGAACCCCCACATGAAATGAAATTCTATTTAATCTTTCTGTATAACTACCCTTGCCTTGCCTTGGAGAATTCTTTAGCTTATAGAAGATCTTAATGTAAGGTACAGTGCAGGAAGAAACCATAACTGGTCTCACCAAAAGTTTACATAAAGCTATGAAAAATAGCTACATAGCAGGATGTGAATGGCAGTGAGGCCTAAACAGAAAACATCCTTAATTTTTTTAGAATTGTGTCATATTCTGCTTTCATTCCCACCCATAACTTCCCACAACTCATTCATGGTATGGGAGGGAGAATGCAGAACTGGATGAGCTTTAGAATCTTACTCTGGATGGCAGTTTCTATGGATTAGCTGTTTCTTTAAAATCTAAGGAACTAGGACACCAGAAGGATGCATAAGACATCACAGTAAGATTTGAGTTTCACCCCTCTCTGTGGTCTCCTATTGTGATGGACTGAACTACAAGGATTCCTTTGCCATTATCAATTTTAGATCTTGGTGAACCCAGGTTGTGTGACTTCTTCAGCCACTTTCTGCTAAGCTTTTATATGTGTAGGTTCCTAACATTCTGATTGGCAAGTTGTAAGTGGAAAAAGTCTCAGTGGGAAGATAACTTAGTTATTAGCAAGTGATGGTATAAAATATGGGAAAGCAACCTTGGACTTCCATTCAAAATCAGCTAGCAAATGAGTTTTATCTCCTGCCAACATCAATGGATCAGAGGAGGCTGCCTAGATTATGATGTTGAAAAAAGTTCAGTGATGGCCTCAGAGCAGAGAGCAAAGAACAAAGAATATTGTGGTTGCATTCGCTATCTATTGTTGCATGACAAATTACCTCAAAGCTTCATAGGTTAGAACAACAAACACTTATTTCTTAGTTTCTGCAGGTTAGGAATTTGGAAGCAGCCTACCTGAGTGGTTCTAGCTCAAGGAATCTAATGAGTTTGCTTGCAAGATATCTGTAAAGGTGGTAGTCATTTGAAGGCTTGACTGGGGATGGAGCATCTACATGTGTGGTGGCTCATCAACATGGCTGTTAGCAGCGAGTCCTTTGCCAGCTGTTGTCCAGAAGCCTCATTTTTTCATCATGTGAGTTTTTTTCCACAACGTGACAACTGACTTTCCCAGGACTTGTTATCAAATATGCAGATGTAGGGATAAACATAGGCATAGATAGATGATAGATGAGAGAGAGAGAGAAAGAGAGAGAGAGAAAGAGATAACAGATAGATAGATGAATATAGCTTTTATAACCTGTCTCAGAAATTATTGACCATCACTTTAGACATATTCTGTTGATCACACAGACCAACCATAATGTGGGCCAACAAGGAAGCTGGCTGCCATAGTGTTCAACAAGCTATATTTTTAATCGACGAGGAAATGGAGAGTAATAGTATATGTTATTTGTTGACTCTGTCCTAGAGGTTAGTATGTAAGCATGCAAACATGTAGCATGCAGCATGCAAACCTCATGTAAGGTTTTTTATAATTTCATGCAACAGATTAAATCTTTACCTTATTCTATTGACCATAAAATGGCAAAATAATTTATCTAGAAAAAATGTTTACATATGTATAATCTATCTCCTTTCTATTAGTTTAGGTGCACTTTACTTACATCTTTAACAAATGTTTATCAAAAGGTGACTACTTAGCACAGGCACTCAACTAGGTGCTGTAAAAACATACATAAAAAAGATGTATGGCACCTGAGTCAAGGTGCTCTATCTAATGGAAACCAAGAATCTTAGCAATATGGCAATATAATACAGTAATATATCTACAGCCAAAGATGATTAAGACTCTAAAATTTTTGAGTAAAGTGATTTCTTTGAGTGACTGCCAGACTCAACTCACATCTTGATTTCTGATCTCTTCTCCTTTAACTGAACTTTAAACTAGTTTACTAGATTTATTCTGAAACAAATGTGGCCTTATAAGCTTTCACAACTCTCAGTTACCAACAGGGCAAAAGCCAAACAAGCACTTTTTTTTTTTTTTCCTGGCAACCTTGGAAGAGTTTTAGGTAGTCTAAGGCATCAAAAAGCACAAAATAGTACGCATTCACAGTGTTGATTTTCTGGCTGGATGCGGTGGCTCACGCCTGTAATCCCAGCACCTTGAAGGCCGAGGCGGGTGGATCACCTGAGGTCAGGAGTTCCAGACCAGCCTGGCCCACATGGTGAAATCCTGTCTCTACTAAAAATAGAAAAAAAAAAAAATTAGCCAGGTGTGGTGGCGGGGGTCTGTAATCCCAGCTACTCAGGAGACTGAGGCAGGAGAATAGCTTGAGCCCAGGAGGTGAAGTCTGCAGTGAGCTGAGATCATGCCATTGCACTCCAGCCTGAGCAACAAGAGGGAAACTCCATCTCAAACAAACAAACAAACAAACAAACAAACAAACAAACACAGAATGCTCATTTCTGTGGAAAGGTCTATGGATGTTTTCAGATTTCAAAGGGCTCTGTGACTTTCAAAAAGTTTAAACACTACTACATAGCCTTTACAATGGTCAAAGTTCAGAACACTGACAATGCCAAATATTGGTAAGGATGTGGAACAACAGGATCATTTATTCACTGCTGGTGGGAATGTGAAATGTCACAGCCAGTTTGGAAGACAGTTTGGTTTCCATACTCCTTCATATTTAGCCAAAGGAGCTGCAAACTTATGTCCACATGGAAATCTGCACATGGATATTTGTAGCAGCTTTATTCCTAACTGCTAAAACTTAGAAGCAACAAAGACATCCTTCCATAGGTGAATAAACTGTGGTATATTCAGACAATGAAATGTTTTTTAGCACTAAAAGGAAACAGACTCTCAAACTGTGAAAAGACATAGAGGAAACTTAAACGCATATTACCAAATGAGAACCAATCCAAAAAGCCTATAAACTATATAATTTCAACTATCTGGCATTCTGAAAAAGGGAAAATTATGCAGACAGTAATTTTCCAGGGATGCCAGAAGTTAGAGGGCAGAGACAAGGATGAGTAGGTGGAGTACAAAAGATTCTTACATCACTACCCTGTATACTATAATTATAGACACATGTTTTTCTAACTACAACACCAAGAGTGAACCCTAATATAAACTATGGACTCTGGGTGCCAATGATGTGTCAACATAGGCTTATCAATTGTAACAACTATACCACTCTAGCAGGGGTTATTGATAAAGGGGGAGGCCATGCATCTGTGGACAGGGCATATATGGAACTCTCAGTACTTTCTACTCAATTTTTCTGTGAACCTAAAACTACTGTAAAAAAAAGAAAGTAAAGTCTGTTAAAAAAAAAAAAAAAAAAAAAAAAAAGGTTAGGCACCAGTGCTAAGAAATATGTTCCCTTTCTAGGAGTTGCTTTATGAAGATCTTCACTATTTACCCAGTCTTCCTCAGCAATCTCATTTTCTAAACTCTCACAGCGCCCTCCAATCATCTACTATATGCTTCTGAAACTCTGAAACTCCGAATCCTTGCCCTGACTCCTGACCCAATTCTGTATTTCCCATCTCTTTGTGCCTCTACATGTACTGTTCTCATTTATGGGATGTATTTCTCCCTCTTCCCTTCCTAAATATCTTGTCTTCTATAAATAGCCCCTGGTTTTTCCTGACAGAATTTGTTGTACAGTCCAAACATAAATATATATACACACACACATATATATAAATGTTATATATATGCTAATATATAAAATACATATTATATATATATAAGTATAAATATATATTATGTATTTATATTATTAATTATATATTATAAACATATAAGTATAAAAATATATGTAAATGCTGGCCTATATTTAAGTGGTATTTTCTAGGCACTGTGCAAGGCACTGATCCCAGACTCAAGGATTAATACAGGGAAGAAGATATGTAAACAAATGACTATAATTTAACGTGATAATATAGATCATGTAGAACACATAGAAAGATGAGTGTTCATACAAAAGAGGAAGTACTTCTTTCTGCAAAGGTGGAGCATGAATAAAGATATTCCAATGCAAGATGTAACACAGGATTTGAGTAGTGCTTTAGAAAGGTAAGGTGGAATGTCCTTTGGGGCAGAGGGAACAGCAGGGGCAAGCAGGGAGATGTGAAATAGTATCGTGTCTTGGTGGAGTGTTTTGCACCTGCTCTTGTAGCCTTTACCACACGGCATTTATCGTTGTAATGTGACTGCCTCTTCCCACTTGACTGTGAACTTTATGAAATCATGTCCTAGTTCTTATTATCTTGTCACCTCCACTGAGCTGGTACTCAGCATAGCCTTTTGAATGAATGATTTCATAAAATTCTCTTTGCTTTCACAATACATAATTTAAAAGATAAATAAGAACTTTTACATTTTTATGCTCCTCAGTATCAATCAGGTCTGCAGCATAAGAAGACACACCTAAAATGAGATTCAAAGAGGCCAAATACTTTTCCTTTAGCAGGTGTATCATATGCGATAATGGTCTGTATTTGGGCATATATGTAGCAATAGCAATGGTGGTGGTGGGATGGGGGGGGGTTTGGGGTGGTTGGCGGTATGTTTCAATTGGAAATTAGCCTTCAGCTTTTAAAATTTGAAATCCACACTCTGTCCTTGAAATTCAGCACTCAGGAACTGGGTAGAGTGGGTGGATATAATAAGTGAATGCCTTTTGAGAGACTCAGTAGGCTTGGTGAAGGAACTGAGAGATGGTTATAGTGGGAAAGAGGGTGGGCAGTGTTCTATGTTAACAATCTCATTTAAATGGCTAGAATTTTGTGGCAACGAAACTCAGTATATGCTTATGCTAGAGTATGGATGATGGGGTGGATGATGGGGTGTATGGGGAAAGGAAAGTTGGGGTGGTATGCAGTTATAAGGTCAAAGAATGTCGCCTTTTAAAATACAGAACAGTTTTAAAGAATTAAACTAAAAACAGACAATGTGAGAGGAACAAGTTTTTGCATGGCATTCCCAAGAAGAAATAATACACTACACTTGTTATGCATTACAGTCTGTGCTCAAAATGCTATTTCAGCATTCTAGGTATTAAAAAAAGAACCTTATGTGGTCTTGTGGTGAACGACTGTGAAGGATTATTTAAAGTAAACTGTAGGGAAATATAAAACAAACCCAGCTAATTTATCACAACAGTGAAGATGCATAAATAAGATGTTTATGAATAACAAGGACAGCTTACCTATTATTTCAAAAAAAATTCATTTTTAGTAGAAAATGTGCCACATTTTATTTAAAGGAGAATGACCCCTATTTTTTCCCCCACAGCTTTATAGCCTCTGGTACAGCTTTACTTATTACTATGAATATAACATGATGACTATTTTGGAAATGTTTTAATTACATGATGACCCTCTGGGAATTTTGGCTTGAGGGATAGATATCGTCACACTCAAGACTAATATTGGCTTAATCCGGGGAGCTCAAGAACTCAGCAAATGTGATTGCCGATCAATTGCCAATCAAAGAAGAAATGGCGAGCAAGAAAGAAGTTAGACCCAAGTACCCTGTGAGTCTTTTATTAACAACATCCAGAATTTTATGGAAGAAAAATCTCTGAATCTCTCTGGCCAAGTGTTTCAACAAGTAAACATCCTACACAGTTTTTCACAGGAGGCTACAGTTATAGGCTTGAATTATTATCTGTGCTTTGCTTTGTAGTTCTGAAATTGGCATGTCAATTAATGCAGCACTGACTGTCAGTTGTCTACCCAATGGTTCCCCTTTTCTTCTGTTCACACAGTTACTATATATAAAAATATATATATACACACACACACACATATATATATATATATATATTTTTTTTTTTTTTTGAGACACTCTTGCTCAGTCGCCCGGGCTAGAGTGCAGTGGCATAGTCTCGGCTCACTGTAGCCTCCACCTCCCGGGTTCAAGCAATTCTCTGGCCTCAGCCTCCCACGTAGCTGAGACTACAGGCACATGTCACTATACCCAGCTAATTTTTGTATTTTCAGTAGAGACAGGGTTTTGCCATGTTGGCCAGGCTGGTCTTGAACTCCTAAACTCAAGTGATCCTCCCACCTTGGCCTCCCAAAGTGCCGGGATTACAGGTGTGAGCCACCGCGCCCAGTCAGATACTGTATTTCTTAGTCTCCCTTGCAGTAAAGTTGTGGGCATCATCACAGATTGATTTCAGGCCAGTGTCTTGGTGCATTAAAACTCTCCAAGTGATCCTTATCTTGTCTCTTTCTGATATACAGGGTGATTGGAGAGGTCTTCAAGAACCTAGAGAGTGGTGGAGCCACCATGTGGAGGGAACTTGATTCCTAAATGACTACGAAGGACTTCTTTTCACTCTAACATAAGCAAGAAGCCATCTTTACTGTGTAAAGTCACTCTGATACCAATTTGTTTGTTAATGGTTAGCACACTCTCTCTAATTGTTCCCAATGCAAACTGCTTTCTGTATCTTTTATAGATATTTGTGTTTCTTAACCAAAGTTTTAGCTGGCCCATATTTCTGCACCTCATCAACAGGAGAAAATAAGTTAGATGAAAAGAATGTTTATATTATTGAGAAGTGTAAGACAGGATAGGTAGCTAAATCATATGAATACCCCTTTGAAGGACACTATTAAATATAATCAAATCATAGATTCTATCACCACATTTGGAAAGGGATAGTTGAAGAAAACAACATATAAGTATTTCATATTGATTAAAATGAAAAATATTCTTATTTCATCAAACATAGTTTGATCAAACATGACAATATACCATGAATGGTCTATGTCAATAATCACTGATCTGCTTCTCATTGTCAAGTGAGATAACCAACACTTAAAAAAAACTGCCTAGGGTTAATTATTTGTTTCACTACAGTAACTATTTCTCTCTCTTTCTCTCTGTCTCTGTCTCTCTCTCTCTCTCCTCTTTCTATCTCACTCCATATATATGTGTGTGTGTGTATAAAAAGATATGCATACAAAAATATTTATATATTTATATATGTAAATAATAACATGTTACATACCTTTAATGTACAAATTACAACTTATTCAAACTAAACTAAACTAAAATAAAATAAAATAAAATTACCTGGAAACTCTTGTCATCATAAAAACAATTTAATGCTGCTGGAAGCAAGTTCACTTATCCTAGCTGCATAATCCTGAAAACCCCAGGTAAGTTTTGGGTACTTGGAGACATTGATCTTTTGCAAATTTGAGATGCCAGCACAGCCCGTGTCTCCTTTAAGTGAATCATACAATGATACAAAATAAGATGTGGCAGTCAAAAAGATGTTTGTTGAATACTCTCATTATTCACCTTCCACTAGAAAGGTCACATAAATGAAAGCCTTATACCTTTTTCCCCAACACATCTATTACAAACTCATCAGGTTAGGAGAGGGAGCCTTCACCAGTTAAAGAGGCTGCACACAAAAATTCATAGAAAGGACAGATTTCAATACATCATCTTCAAGAAGTGATACTCTCAGAGATTTGCACCACTGCTCTTTTACAAAATCTTTGATTTGCTTTTGATATGCATTTTCACCCTTTCAAACACAACCAGATCTCAGTATATATCACATTTTTAATGAGAAGAAACAAGCAGGTGTTGATGTGTTATATATAACTGCAACAATTCCAACTACATTTGTCTAATGGGTATGAATATCACTTTTCAACAATACACTAAAGAAAATGAAAAATAGAATAGAAAACCATCCCTGTATTTGGCAACTAGAAAAGACATATTTAAGTGGAAGCTTTCATTTATTTTGGAAGACTGCTGGAAATCAGCAACATTTAGAGATTACTGAGAAGACATTAGTGTGAATCAAGCGTGTATTATTAAAAATCTGCATATTATTTAATAATCCATGTTTACCTTCTTGAAAGCATTCATAAGTATGAAATATGTATTCCTTATTATATATTATTGATGGGCATTTATGTTCCTGAAGTCCATGCACATCAAAGTGAAGAGTCTTTTTTTTCTTTTCTTTTTTTGGGGGAGGATAGGGATGGAGTTTCGCTCTTGTTGCCCAGGCTGGAGTGCAATGGCATGATCTTGGCTCACCACAACCTCCACCTCCCAGGTTCAAGTGATTCTCCCACCTCAGCCTCCTGAGTAGATGCGATTACAGGCATGCACCACCACAGCCAGCTAACTTTTTATTTTTAGTAGAGATGGGGTTTCTCCATGTTGGTCAGGCTGGTCTCAAATCCCCACCTCAGGTGATCCACCCACTTCGGCCTTCCGAAGTGCTAGGATTACAGGCATGAGCCACCACAGCTGGCTGATGAGTCTTTATTATAAATGCTTCAACTACTATTTTATCAAAACATCTATAATCACACTATATGCACTTTTACATGTGGAAAGGTTGACATAGCTATATGATTGTAATCTTTGCTCACCATTATCCAAAACCCCAACTTGTACCAAGTCAATGGCTACAACAAATAAAATCACCACCATCATAATAAACAAGAAACCACTTACTAAGTTTGTATTCTCCATAAATAAACTGTTTAGCAGTAGAGGTAGAAAAGTTGTTCAATGTGGTCCATACATTCAAGGAAATTACAGATTATTGAAAGATAAAAATTTGCATGAGAATAATAATTAGCAAGATAAGTAGCCTTTGCAATTTCATCAGTGTCATAGGTTTCCTAACCAAGGGTTATTGACAGCAAGTCTGGACAGATCAGGAAAAGTCAGACCTCATATAAAGATGGGGCACACACTAGGGCAAGCGTGCATATCAGAGAGTGACTGAGGAAGGTAAGCCACTGGCTTCATGGAAACCTAAGTGCTTGGAAGTGGAGTCTCACCATGAAGAATACGGTTGTGGGTGGGACTCTTCTTCCTATCAGATCTTTGGGAACCACTGGGATTAAGTCACATAATGAATGGTCAATAAGGCAAGGACTTAGTTTCTTTATTTTAAAACAAGATCAGAGTGAGACCAACAGCATGGACACTCATCTAAAATAATGGACAAGTGTCCCTGAGTGCAAAGAATGGAGGGATGCAAGCATCAAAAGCCAAGCATAATTTTACATCAATAAATCATTAGTGAAAAACAGCATTTTAAATCAAAGATTTTGACTTCAGTGAGAAGACAGAATTTGAATAGGACTTTGAGGGAAGGACAAAACTTAGTTAAGCACAGTATAGAAATCTGAGAACTGCATGAGCAAGGGTTAGAAGGCAGCAGTTTATATGGGATATCTACGAAGTGTTAACAAAAATAAAATGAAGTAGGTTGCTTGCAAAGTCTGTAGTAAGAAAGTTGAGAGGCTGGTACAATGGAGAGTTTTGATGTTAGAATAAAGTGCGTAACTTAATCAGGTAACGGAAAACCATTAAAATTTTGTGAGCAATGTGCAGATGTAGGTAAAAAGTCTAGAGAATGGAAAATACAGTTGGTCTACAATAGATTAATTTGGGGGTAGAGTCAGTGATATCAAAGAAAATAGAAGTTAATGGACTGATATGAGAAAGTCATAAAGGATTTAGCAAAGCACATGCTATGTCCTACGCCAGGACACGCAGAGTCCTTTCCTGCCAGGACCCTGCATGTCCTGGCATGTTTTCTGCCATGCAGAGGACACGCAGAGTCCTGGCAGGAAAGAGATAATTTAAAGTTATCCCCAAGGATTTGATTCTAGGAAACTGGAAGACTGATGCAATGACTGAAGTGACAAGGGAACAGAAGGGAGCAGAAGATGGGACAGGGTACAGTTGGTGAGATTAGTGTTAGGGATGTGGTATTTTATACAATAGTCTACTTGTCATGAGGCTGCATATTTCCCCTCTGCCTTCAATGGCTAAAGGGGGGCATTTCTTTCATCCCTTGAACTCAAAAAGAAGAATCAGCATTAATAAAGTTTTATAAATAATGAGGAAGAGAAAGTGCAATTAATTATTCCCTGATATATGGAATTAGTTGTTCCCTGATATATGGAATAAATAGCTAGATTTTAATACTTTTAATACCAAAATGAACTGCCTGTAAAGAGAATAAAATATGATTTTTCCCTGAGGTCTCATATGAATACATATATTTCCAGTAGCATAAAATTTCTCCATTTTTTCAAAGTCTGGACTCATAAAACATTTAGGTATGTACTAGTAATCTAATTACCATTTAACCCAAAGAAGTAATCTTATCACTTTTCAATCCAGTGCTCTTCACTGCCTTCTACTCCCACTTCAACCCCACCTCAATTCTTTATCTTCAAGTTGGTTAGCTCCGATGCAATAGTTGACTGGTATCACCAGTCTTAATTCAATTAGTTCTCATAAGAATGTAAATAAAATAAAACTATCTTACAAATGGTTACCAAAATGTACCAACGTTCTAAAAACATTGTTACCCAAGAATACCCAACAGTTAAAGTTCATTGGGCCTAAAACAATCACTATTATACACGTATAGAAATTTGAAACATATTAATATTTTCCAGAGTGGGTAGAAAGTTTTGAATTTGCTGCAAGGGAAGACCAAGAAACAGGAGAGAGCGCCACCTTTTGTGAAACCTACTAAGTGCCAAGCACAGTACTGGCAGCTACACACCTTATATCATTTAATCCTCTACCATTTTCTTTTAGTTATGTATTGGTAAGAATACGATGAATTATCTTTATTAAAGTAACCACTCCATATAATATAATACACCCATTTTAAATGTATAGTTTGATGGGATTTAATAAATGTACATATCCATGCGAACAAAACTGTAATCAAAGTTCTAAGTTCCCTCAAATTTCCCAAAACAACTGTGCTCATATTCAATTTTCCCACAACCCTGGCCCTAGGCAAACACAGATTTGCTTTCTCACAGTATATACTAGTTTTGCCTGGGCTAGAATTTCTTATAAAAGAAACATACAATGTGTGTACTCTGGTGTCAGATTACTTTACTCATCATAATGTTTTCTGAGATTCATTCATGTTACTACATAGTTCAGGTTGCACAGTTCATTCTTTGTTATTACCAAGTAGTATTCCATTGTATGAATATACAACAATTTGGTTATCACTCGCTAGTTTTTTGACATTTGGCTTGGTTCCAGTTTTTAACTGTGATGAATAAAGCTGCAATGAACATTTATGTACAAATCCTTGTGTGGATACATTTTCTCTTGGGTAAACACTGAAGTGTGGAATTGCTGGGTCATATGGTAAATGTATATTTCACTTTCTAAGGAACTGCCAAACTGTTTCCCAAAGTGATGATAAAATTTTACACTCCCATCAGATGTTCAAGAATTCCAGTTGCTCCACATCGCTGACAACATTTGGTCTTGTCAGATTTTTTATTTTTATTTTTAGCTTTTGTAGTGGACAAGTAATGTTGCCTCATTGTGGTTTTAATTGCATTTCTCTTATGATAATGATTATGAAGATTATGATGAGCCTCTTTTCATGTATTTATTGGCCATTCAAATATCTTCTTTCATGAAGTTTCTGCTCAAGTCTTTTGAAAGTTTTTGATTGCCTAAAAAAATTAATTGGATAGTTAATATTCTTACAGTAGGTTTATAAGAGTTTTTATACATTCTGAATAAAAATATTTGCAAGGACCAGGCGCCATGGCTCACATTTGTAATCCTAGCACTTTGGGAGGCCAAGGTGGGCAGATCGCCTGAGGTCAGGTGTTCAAGACCAGCCTGGCCACCATTGTGAAAACCCGTCTCTACTAAAAATACAGAAATTAGCCAGGTGTGGTGGCACACGCTTGTAATCCCAGCTACTCGGGAGGCTGAGGCAGGATAATCACTTGAAATCAGGGGCAGAGGTTGCAGTGAGCCAGGATCATACCAACTGCCCTCCATCCAGCCTGGGTGACAGAGTGAGACTCCATCTCAGAAAAGAAAAAAAAAAAGTTTGTAAATATTTTCTCTCACTTTGTGATTTACCACTTCATTTTCTTAAGAGATCGTCCAAAGAACAGAAGTTAGAAGTTTGTTTTTATTTTGATAAAATCTAATATTTTTAATGAATATATGTGCTGTCTAAGAAGACTTTGCTTAACCCAAGATCATACAGATATTATCCTATGGTTCTTTCTAGAAGTTTTATAGTTGTAGCTTTAGTTTGAGGACTATAATTTATTTTGAATTAAATTTTATAGATGATGTAAAACAAAGCTAATGGTTCATATAGTTTTACATTTGGATGTCCAGTTGTTTCAACACAATTCGTCGAAAAGATCATCCTTCCCCATTGAATTAATTTGACAACTTTGTAAAAGATCAATTGACCACAAATGTGCGATTTATTTATAGACTGTTCTGTTTATCTGATCTACATTTCTATCTTTAGGCCAGTATCTACTTCCTTAATTACTATGACTGTATAGTAAGGATTAAATTGTGAAATGAGATACTCTATAAGTGCTATGGACTGAACTTTGTCCTTCCAAAATCTATATGTTGAAGCTCTAACCCTCAATGTGACTATATTTGGAGTAAGGAAGTAACTAAGGTTAAGTGATCATAAGGGCAGGACCCGGATCCACTACGATTAGTGTCTTTTTAAGAGGAGACACCACAGAGCTTGCTCTCTCTCTCTCTTTCTGTCTCTCTCTATCTGTCCCCCCACGTAAGGACCCAGTGGAAAGGCAGCTCTCTACAAGCCAGAAAGAGAGCCCTCCCCAGTAACTAAATCAGCTGACAACTTGATCGTGTACTTCCCAGCTTTCAGAACTGTGAGAAATAGATTCCTGTTATTTAAGCCACACAGTTTGTGGTATTTTGTTTCGGTATTATAATAAAAATTCTGCAATATTATGCCTCTAGTTTACAATCACTTTGATTACCCTATGTCATTTGCATTGCTATGTAAATTTTATTAAAAAGTTACCAATTACTACCAAAAGGAAAGGTGGCATTATTTTGATGATGACTATGTTAAATCTATAAATCAGTTCAAGGATATTTAACATATAATTTCTATTGGCCATTCTGATGCATGAACATGATATATCTCTCTCCATTTGTTTAGGTATCCTTTCATTTATATCTGTAGTGCTTTGTAGTTTTCGGAATATAAATCTTCCATATATAAAAATTTATCCTTAATTATTTCCTGTTTTTGTCATTGTACTTTGCTTACATATAGAAACACAATAAATTTTGTATATTAGTTTGTATTCTAGACTGTGTTAAATTCACTTCAAGTAGCTTTTTGGTAAATCTCTTAGAATTTTCTAGGTATACAATCAAGTAGTCTGTGAATAAAGACCATTCTCCCTATTCCTTTCAAATTGTATGTCTTTTGTGCTTTCTTGTGTGTGTATATGTGTGTGTGTGTGTTGCTTTGTTTTGTCTTGCACTGATTAAGACTCTCAATGTAATGTTGAATATAAGTGATGAGAAAGGAAATTCTTGCTTAGTCTCAATCTCAAGGATATAGTTTTTTCACCATTAAATAAAATATTATCTTAAGATTTCCTGATACATGCTCTTTATCAGATTGAAGAAATCCCTTCCATTCCCGGTCTTATGACTGTATCATGAGTGGATATTGAATTTTGTCAATTATTTTTTGCAACTATTATGATTAACACACACACACTATTTACCTCATTTATTGTGGCAATATGGTGATTTTGTATTGACTGGTGAATATTCAACTAACCTTGCACTTTTGGGATAAAGTTCATTGGGTCATCTTGTATCATACAGTTCATATAATTGCTGAATTAGACTTGATAGCATTTTGTTTAGGAGTTTTGAATCTACATTCTTGAGGAATAGTGATCTATAGTTTGTTTTGGGTTTGTTTGGTTGTTTGTTTTTTTGATAACGTCTTTGTTTTGGGAGTCATGATAATGATGGTTTCAGAGCTGTGTTAGAATACGTTCTCTCCTTCTCTAATATTTGAAAGGGTTCATATAAAATTGGTGTGATTTCTTTCTTAAATGATTGACAGAATTCGCCAGTGAAGCTATCTGGGTCTGGAATTCTTATTTTAGAAACATTTTTTAAATTACCAATTCAATTTTTTAAACACATATATTGCTATTTAAATTTTCTATTTATTCTAGTGTCAGTTTTTGGTGATTTCTGTCTTTCAAACAACTTCTGCATTTCATCTAAGTTGTCAACTTTATTGACTTAATGTTTCTTATCATATTGTCTTAATATGCATTTATGAATTTAAGGTCTATAGCAACATCACTTTTCTTTTGTGATGCTGAAATTTTTCCCTTCAGTCTGGCTGGTGCAAATGAATGTCTTCCAGCCCTGTGTGGATTTTGGGGATTGCTCAGCTTGCTGTAACCCAGTGGTTTTTCTTTGCCGAGCCTTTTATAGCTTCCCTCTTTGCAATATCCAATCAGAAACTCATGACGAACCCTAATAGATTTCTAGAGCTCTTTCTCTGTGTTTCTGCCCCCTCTGCACTGCTCTGTATTACAAGTTCTAACCACCTCATCCTCTTACATTCCAAAATCTGTCTCCTCACCTCAGTGATAAGACTCTTCTCTGTGATTTCTCCTCCCCTTCTCATGGTTTGTTATATGCTTCCTGGCAGAAAGCCATGTGAGTTCGGGTCTTACCTCACTTCCTTCCTTTTCATCAGGGATCTCAGTTGTGTGTTGTCTGTTGTCCAACATATAAAAACAATTATTTCGTATAGTTTGTCCAGGTTACCTGTTGTTTGTTTGAAGTAAGCGTACGTCTAGCACCAACTAAACTGCAATGACCAGAAAAAAATAGTGACATATTACAGATGAAGGGCACTGAGGCAGAGATTTAATTTTTGCACTGTCCGTAGCTAATAAGTATGACTAAACCTCCAACTAGGTTTTTTCTACTTTACCATGCTGCCTTTCAACTAACTCAACAGATATTTATTGGACACCTATATAGCATTTTGCTAGACTTGAGAGAAATGTGTTTTATAATCCATTCCCTGAAGCTTACTATCTAATTGGAGTAAAAAGATATTCACATGAAACCAGATAAGGCAGTGAATTATATAATCTGTGCTAGCAAAGTTTAAGGAGGATGGGAGACAATACATTTTGCATAGTTGTTTTAACAGGAGAAAATGATGGCATGTAACTGAAGTATAAACAAAACAGTGAGAGAAAATATAAGAACACCTAGAAAATATAATCCAATTCAATGGTTGACATTCATGAGAACTTTCTGATTCTAATACATCTTGATAGCAACCATAGTGGTTTCGTTGGAGCCCTGCAAAGCCATTTTTGTCTTTTTATCTTCTTTGTGACCCCCTAAAGAAGTCTATTTAAGAATTATTTAATATCTCCATCATAAAACAGAGATCCTGAAAGCTCATTTATTTTAATCAGGTTAAAGAATTTAGTAGTAAAAACTAAGCAAATATTAGCTTCAGAGAACAACTTGAAATGTTTTAAAGCAACAGATCCCACAGAAAACAACTAAGGGCTCCTAAAAATGTCAATGTAATTCAATCAATTATGTAAGATTTGATTGATTTAAAGATGCATTTCATAATTTGAGATATTGGTATATGAAGAACCCAGCCCTATAAAAATAGCCACTTTGGGAGGCTGAGGTGGGCAGATCACGAGGTCAGGAGATCGAGACCATCCTGGCTAACACAGTGAAACCCCGTCTCTACTAAAAATACAAAAAAGTTAGCCAGATGTGGTGGTGGGCGCCTGTAGTCCCAGCTACTCGGAAGGCTGAGGCAGGAGAATGGCATGAACTCAGATGGCAGAGCTTGCAGTGAGCCAAGATTGTGCCACTGTACTCCAGCCTGGGCGACAGGGCAAGACTCCATCAAAAATAAATAAATAAATAAATAAATAAAATAAAATAAAATAAAATAAATAAATGAAGCAATATCCCAAAATGGAGCAAAACGTAAAAGTGGGGAGAGAAGAGTTGGCCTCTAAAATTCATTACTATTAAATGTCAAAATGTATAGCTCATTGCCAGAAACAAGAGATATGCCCAATACATAGCACAGTGCCATGAGTATGGGATTCTTAAAAAAATAGCACCCATCCCGTATATTGATAATTGCTGTGAAACACACAGAAAGAGACTTTCAGGCTATTTTCCAGGTCTGTTTTGTGTTTCCGGAATTTGCAGCTTTTCTAGGTGTTACATGTAGACTGTTTTTCTTTTGTTTTCCAGCTCTCTAGTTGTTTCTAGGTGTTGGGAGTTATTTGATTCTAACTAAAAGTGAAAGTGGTTTGTTGACCTTCAGGCACACAGACACACAGAATTATTATTTGTTCTTGGAACATATCAGTCTATTATTATTTACATAAGACAAGAAAGAATTCCAAAGTGGAAGTAAAGAGAGGAAAACTAAAACGTACATAAAAATGGCTCCTGGAAGACCCATCTCAAGTGCAGAGACACACATAGGCTCAAAATAAAGGGATGGAGGAAGATCTACCGAGCAAAGGGAAAACAAAAAATCAGGGATGCAATCCTAGTCTCTGATAAAACAGACTTTAAACCAAGAAAGATCAAAAAGAACAAAGAAGGTCACTACATACTGGTAAAGGGATCAATTCAACAAAAGGAGCTGACGATCCTAAATATATATGCACCCAATACAGGAGCACCAAGATTTATAAAGCAAGTCCTTGGAGACCCACAAAGAGATGTAGACTCCCACACAATAATAATGGGAGACTTTAACACCCCACTCTAAACATTAGACAGATCAATGAGACAGAAAGTTAAAAAGGATATCCAGGAATTGAACTCAACTCTGCACCAAGTGGATCTAATAGACATCTACAGAACTCTCCACCCCAAATCAACAGAATACACATTCTTCTCAGCACCACATCACACTTATTCCAAAATTGACCATATAGTTGGAAGTAAAGCACTCCTCAGCAAATGTAAAAGAACAGAAATTATAACAAACTGTCTTTCAGACCACAGTACAATCAAACTAGAACTCAGGATTAAGAAACTCAATCAAAACTGCTCCACTACGTGGAAACTGAACAACCTGCTCCTGAATGACTACTGGGTACATTACGAAATGAAGGCAGAAATAAAGATGTTCTTTGAAATCAATGAGAACAAAGATACAACATACCAGAATCTCTGGGACACATTTAAAGCAGTGCGTAGAGGGATATTTGTAGTACTGAATGCCCACAAGAGAAAGCAGGAAAGATCTAAAATTGACACCCTAACATCACAATTAATTAAAAGAACTAGAGAAGCAAGAGCAAACACATTCAAAAGCTAGCAGAAGGCAAGAAATAACTGAGATCAGAGCAGAACTGAAGGAGATGGAGACACAAAAACCCTTCAAAATATCAATGAATCCAGGAGCTGGGTTTTTGAAAAGATCAACAAAACGATAGACCGCTAGCAAGACTAATAAAGAAGAAAAGAGAGAAGAATCAAATAGACGCAATAAAAAATGATAAAGGGGATATCACCACTGATCCTACAGAAATACAAACTACCATCAGGGAATACTACAAACACCTCTACGCAAATAAACTAGAAAACTAGAGGAAATGGATAAATTCCTGGACACATACACCCTCCCAAGACTAGACCAGGAAGAAGTTGAATCCCTGAATAGACCAATAACAGGCTCTGAAATTGAGGCAATAATTAATAGCCTACCAACCAAAAAAAGTCCAGGACCAGACGGATTCACAGACGAATTCTACCAGAGGTACAAAGAGGAGCTGGTACCATTCCTTCTGAAACTCATTTTATGAGGCCAACATCATCCTGATACCAAAGCCTGGCAGAGACACACACAAAAAGAGAATTTTAGACCAATATTCCTGATGAACACCAGTGCAAAAATTCTCAATAAAATACTGGCAAACTGAATCCAGGAGCACATCAAAAAGCTTATCCATCACAATCAAATGGGCTTCATCCCTGAGATGCAAGGCTGGTTCAACATATGCAAATCAATAAATGCAATCCATAGTATAAACAGAACCAATGACAAAAACCACATGATTATCTCAATAGATGCAGAAAAGGCCTTTGACAAAATTCAACAGCACTTCATGCTAAAAACTCTCAATAAACTAGGTATTGATGGGACGTATCTCAAAATAATAAGAGCTATTTATGACAAACCCACAGCCAATATCATACTGAATGGGCAAAAACTGGAAGCATTCCTTTCGAAAACTGGCACAAGGCAGGGATGCCCTCTCTCACCACTCCTATTCAACACAGTGTTGGAAGTTCTGGCCAGGGCAATCAGGCAAGAGAAAGAAAAAAGGGTAATCAATTAGGAAAAGAGGAAATCAAATTGTCCCTGTTTGCAAATGACATGATTGTATATTTAGAAAACCCCACCGTCTCAGCCCAAAATCTCCTTAAGCTGATAAACAACTTCAGCAAAGTCTCAGGATACAAAATCAATTTGCAAAAATCACAAGCATTCCTATACACCAATAACAGATAAACAGAGAGCCAAATCATTAGTGAACTCTCATTCAAAATTGCTTCAAAGAGAATAAATACCTAGGAATACAATTTACAAGGGATGTGAAGGATCTCTTCAAGGAGAACTGCAAATCACTGCTCAAAGAAATAAAAGAGGACACAAACAAATGGAAGAACATTCCATGCTCATGGATAGGAAGAATCAATATTATGAAAATGGTCATAGTGCCCAAGGTAATTTATAGATTCAATGCCATCCCCATCAAGCTACCAGTGACTTTCTTCACAGAATTGGAAAAAACTACTTTAAAGTTCATATGGAACCAAAAAAGGGCCCACGTTGCCAAGACAATCCTAAGCCAAAAGAACAAAGCTGGAGGCATCACACTACCTGACTTCAAACTATACTACAAGGCTACAGTAACCAAAACAGTATGGTACTGGTACCAAAACAGAGATATAGACCAATGGAACAGAATAGAGCCCTCAGAAATAATACCACACATCTACAACCATCTGATCTTTGACAAACCTGACAAAAACAAGAAATGGGGGAAGGATTCCCTATTTAATAAATGGTGCTGGGAAAACTGGCTGGCCATATGTAGAAAGCTGAAACTGGATCCCTTCCTTACACCTTATACAAAAATCAATTCAAGGTGGATTAAAGCCTTAAATGTTAGACCTAAACCATAAAAATCCTAGAAGAAAACCTAGGCAATACCATTCAGAACATAGGCATGGGCAACAACTTCATGATTAAAACACCAAAAGCAATGTCAACAAAAGTGAAAATTGACAAATAGGATCTAATTAAGCTAAACAGCTTCTGCACAGTAAAAGAAACTACCATCAGAGTGAACAGGCAACTTACAGAATGGGAGAAAATTTTTACAATCTACCCGTCTGACAAAGGGCTAATATCCAGAATCTACAAAAAACTTAAACAAATTTACAAGAAAAAATCAAACAACCCCATCAAAAAGTGGGCAAAGGATATGAACAGACACTTCTCAAAAGAAGACATTTATGCAGCCAACAGACACATGAAAAAATGCTTATCACTGACCATCAGAGAAATGCAAATCAAAACCACAATGAGATATCATCTCACGCCAGTTAGAATGGCAATCATCAAAAAGTCAGGAAACAACAGGTGCTGGAGAGGATGTGGAGAAATAGGAATGCTTTATTTTTTATTTTATTTTATTTTATTTTTGAGACAGAATCTTGCTCTGTCACCCAGGCTGGAGTGCAGTGGCGCGATCTCAGCTCACTGCAAGCTCCACCTCCCAGGTTCACGCCATTCTCCAGTCTCAGCCTCCTGAGTAGCTGGGACTACAGGCGCCTGCCACCATGCCCGGCTAATTTTTTTGTATTTTTAGTAGAGACAGGGTTTCACCGTGTTAGCCAGGATGGTCTCAATCTCCTGACCTCGTGATCTGCCCACCTCGGCCTTCCAAAGTGCTGGGAATAATCCCACAGATTATAGACGTGAGCCACTGCACCCAGCCGAAATAGGAACGCTTTTACACTGTTGGTGGGACTGTAAACTAGTTCAACCATCGTGGAAGACAGTGTAGTGATTCCTCAAGGATCTAGAACTAGAAATACCATTTGACCCAGTCATCCCATTAGTGGGCATATACCCAAAGGATTATAAATAATGCTGCTATAAAGACACGTACACACGTATGTTTATTTCGGCACTATTCCCAATAGCAAAGACTTGGAACCAACTCAAATGTCCATCAATGAAAGACTGGATTAAGAAAGTGTGGCACATATACACCATGGAATACTATGCAGCAATAAAAAAGGATGATTTCATGTCCTTTCTAGGGACGTGGATGAAGCCGGAAACCATCATTCTGAGCAAACTATCGCAAGGACAGAAAACCAAACACCGCATGTTCTTACTCATAAGTGGAAATTGAACAGTGAGAACACTTGGGCACATGGTGGGGAACACCACACACTGGGGCCATCGTGGAGAGAGGGAAGGTGAGAAGGATAGCATTAGGAGATATACCTAATGTAAATGATGAGTTAACGGGTGCAGCACACCAACATGGCTGCACAGTCTGCACATGTCCCCTAGAACTTAAAGTATAATAATAAAAAATAAACAAATAAATAAAATTTAAAATTTTAAAAAATGGCTCCTGGAGCAGAAGTGATGAGCATGCATTTGCCTCTAAACCTAAATGTTTGATAAATTATCTTTCACTGAATTTTAATTTCTAAATTAAATGTAAAGAAAAATATTGTTGAGGATCATTTCTATACTGACCTGTGTGATACATGTGATGGCTTATCACTATCACTTTTTCCTGAAAGCGCTAATTAAGGATCGTGATAGGTAGAGAAAAAAAATCACTATAGTCCTTGTAGTCTAAAGTGGACAAATGACATACACAGAAATCATACACATCTTTTCCAATGGTGGTGACTAGAGTAGACTGAAAATGGACTTTGGATATGTATTGTTCAAGATTCTCCTGCTTGCAACTTTATATATGTATTGGTCAAGATTCTCCTGCTTGCAGCCATAAGGATGCCCTTTACGGTGAGGAAAGTTTGACTAAGGTCTTTCCTTTTGGCTTAAGTAGCTGGGAATGTTTTGAAGCCAGCACACGGTATTGGGAGCTCAAGGACCATTGCTACCATCAGTCCACACTTCCACTCTTCTCTCATTTCTGTTTGTCAGCACTAGGAAACTTGAACAGCCTAAAGTAGGGTTCCTCAAATCAGTACTATTGAAATGTGAGGTTAGATAATTATTTGTTGTTGGGGCAACTGTCTCGTGCACTTTAGGATGCTTAGCATCTTCCCTGGCCTCTATCCCCTAGATAACAGTAGCACCTTGCTCTCAAGTTTTGAAAAACACAGGTGTCTCCAGAGGTTGCTACATGTCCCCTCAGGGAAAAAGTTGCCCCCAGTTGAGAACCACTGGCCTAGAGAATAATAACACAGTTTGCATAAATTCAAATTATATCACTTTCTATCAATGTAACATTGAGCAAGTGACCTTACCTCTTTGCGCCTGAATTTCCTCATCTCTCTAATAATAATTATAACATTATATACAAGATAAGGGTATTGTGAGGTTCAAGTGAGAAAATACAAACAAAACTCTTAGAATAGTAATTTCACACAGTTAGCCTTCAATTAATGTTAGCTCTTAATACAAAAGTAAGGTTCTCTTCAGATGGTAACGAAATAGCTTCTGGTAGAACCAGATTCAACAGAAGTAGCTTAATAACTCTAGAGGAATCAGCAGCTTTTTTTTTCTCCCAGTGTATCAGCTAGTCCAGCTTGAGTCATATGACTCTGTCTTGGACAAAACACAGTGGCCTTTACTGTACACAGTGGTGTACTTTAAATGGCTAGGCTTGGGTCATACTCCAATCCTATCACTAAATGGAAGAGACTACTCAAAGAAGAGAGTTAGAAAAGTATGATGGCAAACAAAATACACAGTTACCATAGTTCACTGCAGGGTATAAAATATTGTGCAAGTAGATTGCCTACTGTGTTAGTCCATTTTGCATTGACTAGGTAAGAAATGAGCATAATATGTATATATACACATAATATATATATTATGTATATACATAAGACTAGGTAATTTATACAGAGACTAGGTAATTTATACAGAAAATGAATGCTAACTGTGTGCAAGTACTGTTCTAAGATTTTTGTTTGTATTTTCTGTATATACATATTTTCTGTAGATGTAATTTATACAGAAAAGAGGTTTATTTTGGCTCATGTTTCTGCAGGCTGTATAAGAAGCATGGTACCAACCTCTGCTTCTGGTGAGGCCTCAGGAAGCTTACAATCAGAGCAGAAGACAAAAGGGGAGTCAGCATATCACATGGAAAGACAGAGAGCAAGAGAGAGAAGTGGGAGATCCCCAACTCTATTTAACAACGAAATCTCTTGTGAACTCATTAGACAGGAAGAGCACCGAGCCATTCATAAAGGATCCACCCCCGTGACCCAAATACCTCCCACTACGCTCTACCTTCAACACTGGGGATGTCATTTCAACATGAGATCTGGAGGAGACAAATATTCAAACTGTGTCACTTACCATGGCAATTGACTCATGGGTCATGGAAACCCAACCCCATTCAGGTCTGGGTGAATCTTCTACAGCACAGATCGGTAAATTATCAGACCAGACAATGTCAAGGTATGGCAGGTAAGTGTCCACTTGAATATGTGTCAGGTGCAGACTTGCTATCCCAAAACCACAGGCAGTGCAGACTGGTTGGAACAGAAGGAAAGATATGGTGCTTCTTTACCAGTTTTGCAATGGGAAAGACAAAGCTTCAAACTAATGATCCAAAGGTTCTGTTCATTGAGTTATTCCCAGATGATAGATGCTTTACATGTGTTATCTCAAATAATACAACATCTCTACATGGAAATTGAAGTTGTTCCCATTTTTAAAATGAAGAGACTAAATCTTCTCTAGTAAGGGTAAGTAAATTCAGAGAAGGTTCACAGTCAGTACAAGATGGAGCCAGAATTCAAACCCAAGCCTGCCTGATTCCACAGCCCATACTCTTTATCCACACCACGCTATCTTAGGGTCTGACTGAGAATTCAGGAAAGTTAAGTTGCCAGACATCTTTTGGGGTACATACTAAAGAAGATGGGACATTAATTAGGTCTTTTCTGTTTGGCAAATGAGCCCAACAAGTACTGCTGTGTGAACTCCCCAAATTTCACATATTGGAGAGTGGAGGACCAGGTATAGAAGAGACCTCCCTGCCAGAAGTTTACTTCTCTTGCCTTATAGGTGTCTTTACTATTTGCATGTTCAAATCCTGCCCATTGTTTAACGCCTAGCTCAAATGTTGCCTCTATTCAGGGGTAGACTGAGACAAATGGACACCATAACCAGCTAATAATTTAGTGCTTTTTCAAATACCAAATTTTAAGTAATCAAATTTGTTTGTCTTTTTCTGCACATTTGTAAGATGGATTGAATGTGACACAACATTTCAACTTCATTGGAATTGCATCTTACGTTGCAGCACCTTTCCTCTGCTGTTTGTATTAATAAACAGCTAGCACTAGCTATTCATACTGGTAAAGTGTTTGTCCAGGTAAATTGTATAACCACCTATTGTTCTATTATGGAATTTCAGCTTCCAATGACTATGATGTCCAAAAGCTGCTCTTGGAATTGGAGGCAAACCTGGGTTATACCTCCCAATTTGCAAAAATCTTCTAGTAAAGTTGGAATAACAATGTTACTTTCCATACTATAGTGATGCTTTACTTTGTAGTAGTTGGGCCAATTTACAGTGTGAAAGTCTGCAAGGAGTTTCCTGCAGTGCCAACTGGTACTATCTTTCTGATTTAGAGCATGCTTTGTAGATTGGTCTGCCCATGACTATCCAGTGCCACCCTTTATCTAGTTCTGCCTCACCCCACCAATTGCCAAAGGCAGAGATGATGTCTTCTTTCTCTGTTTCTTGGTTACCCAGTATGCTGTGCCTCAGTTTATCTTTTCCTGTTATCAACAGCCACTAGCTCCTCACACTTTAGCATCTGTCACTGTAACTTGATTGCCAGCCTCATACCTTGGCCTTTTATTTCTATTTTTCATGGTACATAGATAACTGTGAATATTTGTCAGTTTCATTTTTTATCATAATTAATTTGGACATTTTATGTATAAAAAACAGAATTTAAGTTTATTCCTGTTGAGTATTTTGCAATATGCAATTTTTTTTTAACAGAACAACTAAAAAGAAACTGAGAATGCCCATTTCAGCACAAAGCTGAAGTTTAGCCACAGGCATGAACTGGTATGGGGGGATATTTGCAGTGGTTCTGTTTTTGTTCACGTTATTTTTTGAGAAAATAAAATCCCCATATTTATTAACATCAGATTAAGCTACTTCGACTGCTCATGTCCCCTGACCAATTTGCCAGGGCCTGCTTTGCTGTTGGCTGTGTGCAAGTCCAGGCTATGGGCTTGGTCACTGTACTGTCTTTTTCTTTGGCCTGCTCTTCCCGCTGGCATGCAATGGGAAGCTAGCTCAGATTCCCAAAGTCTAGCCAAGAGTGGAGTGGTGGTGGCCATCATAAATCGAATAACAGCTAATTCTCTGTACCATTCCATCTTCATTATGCAAACAGTTCCAATCTTAACTGCAGGCCCCCAGCCCACTCTGAATGTAGATCACCCATGTCATATGATTTTCCTAAAAAGAGAAATTACACAGAGATGGCAGGTGAGGATATGCAGAAATACCTCTTGCCTTTGGTGGGCGTGGGTGATGTCTGTTGCTTGCGTAACTCGTGACATCTCTTGGCTTTATCAGGACTGTGTAACTCCCCCTGGAAACCTACCTTTACCTTAAATCTGATTCTCCTTCCATCCCCCATAGATAGATGACCCATCTCCAGGCTCTGTTGAAGGCTACCTATCTATTGGCACAGGTGGTGTTAGCACAATCCAACTGAATCTCAACTCAACTGCCTTTGAAATCCCTTCCAAAGAGGATAAAGGAACTTTTGGATCTCTGCGATGACATGCAGAATATAAGAGTGAGTAGAGTGGATAGATGCCTTACAATAAGTATCAGTGAAGGAGCTTTCCTTGTAATGACCATTCACTTCCATTTGTGAAAGATGAGTTGAAGGACTTCTCTCTGCCTAACCCGGCCAGGCAACCAAATTTACTTTCATAAAGTTGCAACAAAGGTTGGTAAAGTAGGGTTAGGAAGGAAGGATGTAGGTGGAAGAGAAAAGCAGCCAAGAGGCAGTCTATTCTAGAGTCCCAACTGGGAATCTGGGCAATATTTCCTCTTACTTAACAATAATCCCTATACTACTGTACACATCTGCCTTCTCCAAACTGCAGTCCAAACAAGAGCCATCTTGACCCTTTACATCTAACAGCTTTCTTTTCCCCCACATTTCAATCTCCCTCTTTCCACCATTATCCAGAGGTAGAAAGATTTGGCTCCCTGACCCCAGTCTCAATCCTTCCTCTTCTGTCTGCATTCCCTTAGCTTAAACTAGTGTGGTAGAATCTTCTTAATCTGGCTTCAATCTCATGTCTTGCTAGAAAGTCAAGAAATCTCTACTTCCTGCCTTGGGGCACTACACCACAGGGCACAGTCTGAGGGGGAAAAAAAGGCTGTAAGGGCAAAACATTTTCAAGGTGGAAATTAAAATATATGAGGATATCTGCAAAAATATTTCCTCTATTACAGACTAATTTCAGATCACTTAGCTGGCGGCATGCTTTGGTCCAAACTGGCTCAGGAACTGGTTACAATGGAGCCTCTCCATAGAATGCATCAGTTCTCTCCTGGGATAGGGCTAGAGAAGGCCATAAGTGGCCAAGGCACAGTATGATTTTAAAAACACCAGTATTTCTGGACATTATTTGGAAGAGGCTCAGGATTAATCATTTCATATAATTATTTCTTTTCATTCATATTATAACCCTGTGAAGTGAGTTCAGTTGTTAATTCCAATTGTAAAGATAGGTTAAGAAACTTGCTCAGGGTTCCAGGGCCGTAAAATGAGAGAGCGTAACTCTAATACCTGTTCACTCAACCACTCAATTTCACTTCCTTTCAGGAATGCAGGAAGATCTCATGGTAAGGGTGGGAAAGAACAAAAAACTCACATACACTGAGTATCTATGTGCCAAGTCCTATTTAAACAGTCATTTCATGTAAGTCTCAAAATCCAGGGAGGTAAGTGTTTCTATTAACCCCTTTTACAGATAAGGAAAGTAAAGACCAGTGAAATTAAGAAACTTATTCAAGGTCATACAACTGAAAACTGTAGGACTGGTGTTGAACTTGCACTATTTGCAGAAGGTCTACATTTTTGCTACTATTGCATGCAGCTTTTGGAAGACAAAACATTGCACCACCATATATTACAATATGGAGGCTAAGTCATACCATCCAAGTACAGAGTAGTGTGTATGGCACTGTTTGTTCCATCCAAAGAATGGCTTTTCATACGTGAAGGAAAATAGACTCTGTGAGATCTCTTAACTTGGGAGTTCTTAACTTTGCTACAGTCTTTGGTTGTTGTCCTGAAGTCCAAGAAAATATACATATTATGTATATAGATATTATATACACATATATAATATATACTTATTATGCCCAAGTCATATACGATCTGTGGCTCATAGCTAGTTAAAAAAAAAAGTCACTATTTTCAGAGTGAGTAGGACAAGAAGCAGAGTGTACTGACTGAATGCTTTACATAAAATAGAGAAAAAAAGAACAAAAGAGTTGCTACTCCCTTGTTTTATACAAATATAACCACCAAAAAGAGCCCAACCATAAAGGGTTTGGACTACACAGAAAGACGTGGAAATACTGCTCCAGTGTGTGCCAAGGATCTGTGCCCAGGCAAAGGGAAACTGAAGTGTTGCAACTGGTTTTGTGGGCCACAGGCTGGGTGAAAATTGCTCTTACATGTATGTGTGTTGGCCTGGCTGTGCAAAAGAAAGATGCCCTTTACTTTCCTATGCCTGTTCTGAGAAAACAGCTCCAACTTATGTTACATTCATGTGTATAAATGTTGGTTCCTTGGGAACAGTATAAGCATCATGAGAGCAGGATATTTTAATTCTTGTAGAAGGACCAGGTGAGCAGATAGATGCCTTTCAATAAGCATCGGTGAAGCTCTCCCTGCAATGGCCATTCACTATCATTCCCCTCTAGCAACTAAAGAGATGTGTAGTACAAGGAAGGTAATTTTTTAATTCAGTGAATAGCCACAGAAACTCAGCCATAAGTTATGAATGTGTCCTTCCTTCAAAGGTTCCTCCAATGTTTCTCTTGCAATCACTTTCATATCGTCTTCTTCATCCTCTTCTTAACAAACCATCACCCTTTTCCTCTACATTTTACCTTATTACCCTTAAACAAAAGAGTTATAGAATGTGTGCTCTCCCCTATATGTAGCCCACCCCCCAGCTCCCTGTAAAGCCTGGAGCTACCTCTCTGTACTCTGGCTTAAGTATTTTTGTCCAGTAAGTGTTGAGGAAATCAAATGGTCCTGATATAGCTATATGACTGCTCTCCATTATACATGAACCAGGAAATAGGGAAGGAAGATAGAAAAAGTGTGGTGGGGGTTGGGCCTGGTGGCTTACGCCTGTAATCTCAGCACTTTGGGAGGCCAAGGCTGGCAGACCACTTGAGGTCAGGAATTCAAGACCATCATGGGCAACATGGTGAAACCCTGTCTCTACAAAAATTAAAAATAAAAATATCCAGGCATGGTGGTGTGTGCCTGTAGTCCCAGCTACTTGGGAGACTGAGATGGGAAGATCACCTATGCCTGGGAAGCCAAGGCTGCAGTGAGCCGAGATCACACCACTGAATACAGTCTGGGTGTCAGAGTAAAACCTTGTCTCGAAAAAAAAAAAAAAAGAAAAAGAAAGAAAAGGAAAAGACAAGAAAAGAAGAAAAAAGCAGTGGGGAAAAAGAGGTGAGAGGATAAGAAACAGTTAAAACAATAATTAGGGTTTGGGAAATACAGACGTTACTAAAAGCTGAAGAAAAACAAAGTATTCTAACCCTTAAAATGATGGACAGAATATAGAAGAGTGTTGCAGTTTATGAAAACACAAAAAAAATTTCAGTACAACATCCAGGAGATAGGGTGGGGAGAGACAAATATAATACTATACTGTAATGTTATTCTTTCAAATACTAAGAAAAAAAAATAGCATGATATGATCAGAGAGAATAGATTAAGTTTGAAGACGGCAGACTGGGACTGAGTTACTGGGAAATTAAAATAATTTAGGAGAAAGGAACCAAGTCCCTCTTGCTGTCTAATATGGTTTGGCTCTGTGTCCCCACCCAAATCTCACCTTGAATTGTAATAATCCCCACATATCACGGGAGGGACCCAGTGAGAAGTAGTTAAATCATGGGGGCAGGTTTTTCCCACGCTGTTCTCATGATAGTGAATAAGTCTCATGAGATGCGACGGTTTTATAAAGGGAGTTCCCCTGTGCATGCTCTCTTGCCTGTATGTTGTGGCTTTGCTCCTCCTTCACCTTCTGCCATCATTGTGAGGTCTCCCAGCATTGTGGAACTGTGAGTCAATGAAACCTCTTTCCTTTATAAATAATCCAGTCTTGGGTATGTCTTTATTAATAGCTGGAGAACAGACTAATAAACTGATCAACTTCCTATGACCATTTCTTGCTTCCTGAATCTGTTGCATTTCTCTTTCCATGTCTGACTTAGTGACACACCAATGTCATGAGGCTCTGCATTTGGAGTCCTTGTGCCACATCCCAGGAAGTATGCTTAGGGTACCCTGATCACAGTGCTTCTAAGATCCCCCATTCAGCCCTGCCTCTTTTATAGGAATCAGGCCACAAGTACATGAAGCATAGATTTAAATATTTAAATTATATCAAGCTAACAAAATATTGTAATAAGTACTTTATCTCTTTTTTGTTAAGATTTGTTTTTAATAACCTGGAAATTTAGGCTCAAAATTAAAATTTTTGGATTCTTTGTAATTCCTCTCTGGAACTTGGAGATCCAGCGAAGGCTGTTCTTCAGTCCCCAAATCCTGCCTCATGACACAACACCCTCGCTTTCCATACAGACTGCATGTCACACCAGACTTATGAAGACTCTCCTCTCTGCACATCCAAACTTCTTTGCATCTTACCCCTGCAAACAGCCACTGTTGGCTCAACTTAACCACTCCAGAAGTCTAGATGTGCACTTACCACCGGTGTAGTCTGCCCACAGGAAGGAGCGGTAAGGGGAATGGTCTATGCTGGCCTTGGAAGCGGGTTCAGGGTATGTGAAACATGGTCTGGAAGTGAGAGCATTTGCTTGAACCCACTCCTGTAGCCCGGCAAAGGCAGGGCAGAGGGCAGAGGGCTGCCTTCTAAAACTTATCTGAGGCCTTTCTTGTCTCCTGGTTTAAAGGGGAGCACTGCTCCTATAGTCATTAATAAATGTTTTCCAGGCACTGAGCTGTGGACACCATCATGCTAGGATGAAAAACATGAATAGCAGTGCAAGGGAGACACAAAGTGGGGCAATTGACTCTCATACCTCACAAATCTCTACCCCTCCCAGGTTCTTTGTCTCAATAAATGGCACCACCATGGAGACCCATGACCATCAGAACCTGGGAATCACTCTAAGCTTCTACTCCTTTGCCACTATATGGTGATCCATCATTCCATCCCCCAAATGCCTCTTCACCTAGATTGTTGAGTGTGATCTGTGTTAGAACATTTTTTTCATTATTATAAAGGAATACCTGAGAGTGCATAATTTATTAACAAAAGATGGCTCTGCAGGCTTAACAGGAACTGTGGTGCCAACATCTGCCTCTGGTGTGGGCTTCAGGAAGCTTACAATCACGGTGGAAGGCAAAGGGGAGGCAGCATGTCACATGGCCAGAGCTGGAGCAAGATAGTGATGGTGGGAGGTGCCACGCTCTTTTAAACAACCAGATCTCATGTGAACTGACTGAGCAAGAACTCACTCATCACCCAGAGCATCCTCTAAACCAATTCTGAGGGATCTGTCCCATGATCAAACAACCTCCCACCAGGCCCCATCTTCAAATCTGGGCATGACATTTCAACATGAGACTGGGAGGGGACAAACATACAAACCATATGATGATACTATGCAGCTGATGTATGAGCCACAGTTTGTGGAGTAACTGAGCATTGTGGAAGCTCAGAGAAAGGGCCCATCCTGTCAGGCTGATGTAGTGAGGGGGAAAGGTGGGACTAACACATGTGATTTATAATGTTACTTGTAGTAATCTTGTACACTTTCATGTGGAAGTGATTGAATCATGAAGCTAGAATTAGTCTTGGATAAGAGAGGAGTAGTAAGGCCATCTGAACCTGTAAGAGAGAAAAGGGAATCAGGCCTTCATATCTTATTTATTTTTAGGGTAGCTCACCCCTAACTTTAACCTGAGCCAACTCATCAATGGAAACACACAAGTATACTTTCATAAAGGCATTTTTAAAAATCCTACTTTACATTTCTTCCTTTGTACTTACATTCCTCCAAACCCTTAACTGGTTGGCCTATTGGGTTATCTTCAAGACTCTCTCACCTTGCAGGGCCCTTTAGGAATCCCTTTACAGCAGTGCCTGCAGCTTTAAAAAGGCAACTCTGAGCAAACCTGGAGGAGCAGGCTTCTGGCTTGGCTACAGAGATGTGAGAACCTGAGTGTGATGTCAATCTAGCACATGGACAATTTTAAGTCAACCCTGATGTGTATTCAGCTGCCTAGCTCTAAATAGAAGTCTTGTGAGCAACACAGAACCTCAGCTGTTTTATAACCATCCTCCCAAACTTCAAAGCGCTTGGCCCAGCTCAGCCAATGGAATCTGGTATATATTTTTAATTTTTATTGTATACTCCTCATGTCCATGCAATTGGAATAAACTGTAAATTAGGTGTTATAGCACTGTAGTTTGGTTAGATGCGATGGTTTAGAAATGTAGCTTTAGTTTGTTATAATAGCTGCTTTGCTTTGTTGTGACAGTAGCAATAAAATAAAGTTACTACAATGTAAAATGTGGTAACCAACCCAAACTACTGAAACAAAGCTACAAATCAGAGATGGCCCAACTCTGAGAACTTTATGTGCAGAAGCAACAATGCATTTCCATCTCTGAACACGTAACACAGGGAACCCTGGCACAGCCATCAGTATTATCTGGGTTCAGATATTTACCTTGGGTTAAAACATGTTCCCCTAAGCCATGTGGGGTGAAAATCCTGTTGGAATACAGAAATACTCCATTCCATTTACATCACATGGAGGGGAGACTCTGTGGAGCCTAGGCTGGTGTTCAGGTATACCTGGGCATGTGTGAAGAACTAGTATGTTGGTCAGGGCCTCAAGAAACTGATTTCTGAAAAAAGTTGGCTGAGAAAGTGGCTCTTTTGCTTTTGTTGTTTCTTGGTTTTGTTCATTTGGTTCTTAGTTTTTGGGGTGTGTGTGTGTGTGTGTGTGTTGTTTGTTTGTTTGTTTTTGACAGATGCCTGAGAAGAAAGTCTGAAATTGAGTGGAAATCATGGGACTTTTCTCAATTTTGGTTTGATTTTTTGCTCTATGGACATATACCTGAACCTTGCAGAGGGGACTGTAGGCAGAGGTTAAATGGTTTTTTTTTTTTTAAAGGAACCATAAGTGAATGAGCTGCTACATAACGGTTTTAGTGCCCTGGTAATAAAATGTGCCATGGTGAAGGAGAGAGGCGTTTTTACTTTAGGGGCTTCCAAGTGCTGAAGACAGTAGGGAACGTGACACTATGCTAACTCCTGACAGGTTGGTAGCTTTGGAAGCAGCAAGAGAGGGGCAGGACCCATGTCACTAGCCTTGGCTTTTTCATAAATCCTGGTAGCAGCTACAGCAGCAAATCACCTCCACGAGGGGCTTTAAGTTGAGTCAACATCAACATGAATAGTAAGAAATGATCCATGAACTCATGTCAAACAGCCCAGAAATGCCGGGTGAGGGCTGGGGAAAGAGAGACATATGTGGGTCTTACAAGGTGCTTAATTCCCAAAGGTATATGCAGATGCTGGCAAACACTAGTGAAATTTAGGCCAATTAGTGACTATAGATATATAATAATCGTGCAAACTATACAACCTATTAATGTGACCTCCTTTGTACCCAGAAGCTGACAAGGTTAGGAATACATGGGTTACAAATGGCAAAAACTTTGGTTTGATACTAACAGCTAACATTTATTGAGTATTTATCATGTACTACAGATTGTCTTTAGCATTTTTCATGTATTACTCAGTTAAACCACAACCTATGAAGCAAGTGCCATTATTTTCTCCATTTCTCAGATGAAAGATTTGCAGCACATTAGTCTTATCCAAGATCATAATGAGTAAGTGACCAGAGCTGGGAACTAAACTTATAGAATCTGCCCCCCAGCTGTGTTCATGGCCATTATGTGATCTCCTTACACGCTGCTGAGAACCACTTTTTGTGTAGCATTCCAGAGTGATATTTCCCAACTAGGCAATTTTCCTGGGCCCTGAGATTTCCACTAACACATCTATATTATTACATTTATGTAGATGTGTAATAATCATGCAAAATATAAACACTGTTCACCTTTTAAATATACCCATATTATAAAAAACTTTTCTGAGCCAAATTTCTGAGTTTGGTCCAAAAAGGCAAATATTCTAAGAAATACTAACTAGAGCCCAAAGGACAGAAATGTTACATTTTGAGTACAGTGACCCATTGTGAAGCCACTCAGTTCTCTTAGAATTTCTTTAAACGCAGGCTAAATGGGCCTTCCCAAATGGGCTTGAAAATAACTTTTGAATGCTCTAATCCTTATATGTGCCAAGGTACATGTGACTGGATACATAACATTCAGGGGGCCAGAGAAGGGGGCTCAACTTTGTTTATAGACTTTCTGATTTTTTGTTGTTGTTGATGGTTGGTTAAAAAGCTGACAGACTGTATTACAGCTAACATTCCCATATTGATTATACCATTTCTGAGGCTGGCCTCTCTGTGACAAGAGCAGCATAATTAGTTTTTTCCTTGTTAAATATTTGTAAATCATTTGTACTTTTATGGGGTACATAACCTGGCTGTTACCCTTCAAATAATCTTCGTGTAACTTGTTTAAACAGGAAATATCTCCTGGAGTGCAGTGTCACTTCTGTCTTTCAATGAGACTACAACATAAGGACTTCTCTTGCTAGCAAAATGCAAAAGGGCACCCATGCCATGGTTACATAAAATGTGTCTGTAGGAGGCTCCATCCCTGCAGACTCAAGAACAGCCACTTCTGCCCAGCTGCTCTGTTTATACCACTAGTTCTAGGGAACTAGATTGGAGAAAAATGTTTGAATTGTTTGTTTTGCTTTTTGTTTATATTTATTTATTTTAATCTACTGGAAACCACAATTGTCGATCTCATGATCATTAAAAAGCACTGATTTGGGGTTCACAAGAAAACAAAATGATTAAGACTACTTACAATTACATCATCGTATAGTGTGAGGTGCAACTTCTGAAATATAACTCTGTCTTTGTTGTGCCCATTGAGAGTTGCTACCTCAAAAACAGGCAGCATGAGAGGTAGTACAAATGTTCCAACAATGCTACAATTTCTCAAAGAGTTCTTGGAAATCCTCTTTGAAATGAACTTTCCAGTCTAAGAGCACACTTCTTTATATTCCTTTAATTATGATAAACCCTCTTTACTTAAATTTTAAAGTTGGAGTGAATTTTTTGAGCAAAGGTTGTAATTACTTGAATATAAATCTGATAAATAAGTTGCATCAAAAAAGAGACTCTGTTTATGTTGATCCCAAATAGAAAGATGTAAATCTAAAGTGATAGGAAGGATTGTGTCTACTGATTATAAACAACCCAAAGGTCCATGATACTAAGAGCAGTATCTCTGCAATGGGCACAAGCCTTTGACCCATTTCAGTGAGTTTTTTAAAAAAATTGCAGGAATGCACAATAGTTTACAAAATCTTAAAGCAGAAAATAAGTTGAGCCCTGTGAGAGACCACAGCCATGAATTACAAAGCCATAAGAAAGGAAATTATCTTACTCAGTCCACTTTGTGTTGCTATAACAGAATGCCACAGACTAGGTAATTTACAATAAACAGAAATTTACTGGTTCAGAGTTCTGGAGGCTGATGAATCCAATATCCAGGACCTTGCATCTGACTAGGGCCTTTTTGCAGCATTATCCCACAGTGGAAGGCAAGAGGGTGAGAGAAGAGTGAACTTGCCCTTTTGTAATGGCCCCAGTCCCACTCAGAGCGTGGAGCCCTCATCACCTAATACCTCTTAGAGGTCCTACCTCCTAATACTGTTACAATGGCAATTAAATTTCAACATGAGTTTTGGAGGGGACAACCATTCAATCATAGCAGAAAGCAACTGTTGCTTGCTTTTACTGAGACCACTGGAGCCCATCAATGCATTTCATGGCACCACTTCTCAATCTACCTCTGTAGATCAGCTGGCCACTTCGACAAGAGCTCAGTTCCAAGAACTTGCTGAGGCTGAGCTGGGATTAGAAGACCTAAACTATCAAAAAAGAGAAACTACTGGGTTCATCAGAGCATGCTGTGGGGTGTGAGGGATAGAGTGTCGGGTGGAGAATGCAGACACAAGGCAAGAGGAAGTAGAGGAAGCTAGGTATTTGTGCCTGGCCGGAGAGAAAGCTGAAGACAGAAGGCTTCTATCTGGTCACCTATGGATACCTAAGATGGATTGCATTTGAACTAGAATCTAGTATTTTAAGGTCTTTGAAGAAGAGACACATTTAGGCCAGATTTGTGATGCTTTGATCAGAGATGGTGGCTAGAGAGATGCCAGTTCACTGACACATCTTCCCTGTGGATAAAGACAGGCTTGCAGGTAGACAATGAGTCATTTGCTTGCTGTTCAGTCCCTAACTCATCATTTACTATGAAAATACGGAAGTTTTGGAATCTTAATGGAGAAGAAAAGAGAATTCATAAAACTTGGTTCATGCTATCTAGTGCCTTCAATCTTTTTTGCATCCCAGGCAAATGAATGTGTGGCGATCTATATTAATCATTATTACAGTTGCATCAAATGATTTTCCTTGTACACATACATTAGGATAATAAAACTCTTGCTTTTATATATATTTTATAGTATTCCAAAATGTTTTAAACTGTTTTATTTGACGTAATAAGCCTGTAAGACAGAGCAGTATTAGGTTGAATCATATAAAATTGCTAATTTTGTTGATCAAAAGTGGCTTAATCAAGGGACAATTTTATACAGTTAATATTAGTATAATCATTTAACACATGAATCAACTCATGTATAGAAGTGTTAAGCAACCAGCTTGGACTTACTTGGCTCCTAAGTTCTGGAGATGGAGCTAGAATCTATATCTTCTCATTGCTGAGATATTTCCACTATAATAGATTGTATAAGAAAAGAGTATGCCCATATGTAATACAAACCAAAATTAAGCATTTTGTCTATGTTTGTTTTGTGATAAATTTACTACAGATAAAGATAATGAGGAAAACTTCACGAAATCTGCTTTAAGTGTTCTTCATTAATTTTTTGCACCCTTTTGCATTTTTTTCCAAATTAGCAAAGTGCAAAGAATCAAGTCATTTATGCTGTGAAAAGATTACATATTTAGTTTTTCAAATTAGTTGGCTGTGAGTAAATTATTTTATACCTCTATTATTTAGGGTACAGGGAGCTGAGGGGAAAAAAAGCATTATGTTTGATTAAGTGAAGAAAAATCAGAATTATTAGTCATGAAAAAATTAGCTATTTCTTTACCTCTATTTACTTTTCTTTCTTAAAGAAGAAAGTGAGTCAAAGTCTCTCCATTTTGAGAAAGAAGGAATTTTAAATGAGGGTGCCAACCTTTTGTTTCTGATACAGTCTTTGTAAATCATATCTGAATTAGAATTCATATCAATAACCCAATGTCTCTTCTGGTTATACTAAGGTTTCTTGGGCATGAGTAAATCATATATAACTTGTTAGCCTTTTAAAAAATGCTACAAGGGATTCAAACATATTATTATATATGTGATGTTTTTTCAAGAATTAGCAAATGGCTATCAAACATGGAAATACAATTTAACAACTTAAACTAAAAGAAAGATACATCATTAATTTAAATTCAATTAGCTGGCTGCAACCCAGCCAGCAGCACTAGTTAAGTGCCTCAAGTGTGTGATGTGGGAATTCCAGTGGTCCAGTGAGCCCCTTGTTTCCATCGGCCTCTCAACAGTTGCTTTGCTGCCCTAAAAGATAGATTATTTCTTCCCACACTACACTCATGGCTTCTCAGGGCACGGGGAAGATGGCACCGATTTGTTTACCCATGAATGCTTTTGTGAGAGGAGAGAGGCCTCTGTGCTTCAATATTTTCCCCCTGGACAGAAACTTGGAGTGGAGGAGGGAGGAAATGTCTCTGTCATTTTATTGTTTTTAGCTTCCTGGTTATTTAAGAAGATTCTTCTTCTGCCTTCCAAGCTTCAAACCTAAGAACAAAAAAGCAATTTTTCCACAATATTATTCATTGTTATTTCCAAACAAAAAATAGATTATTAAAGCAACTTAGGATGGAAAGACATCTCCAGAAATGGTGCCTGATTTAATGGATATTTTACCTGATACCTAGTAGGTTTGACAGTTAGTAGGGGAAGCCTCAAGGGAGAGAAACAGACAAATAAAATTATCTCTATATATGCCTCTTCTGTATCACTGAGATTCCCTACACACTAATTTTACATTATTTGTATATGACTACAATGTTGTCCATGCTGAGTCAAAACAATACATCTAGAATAATCCTTTGCTAGGGCATATTTTCTTAATATTGCACTCTTCATTGATTATCATTTTGATGTGCATGATTCAATTTTGACTTGCAATAAAGTCATTTCTTAGCCTTGATTTCATAGACAAGGAATAAAGTATTAAAAGGTCAACAATTAGTAGCTGTGTCAGCAGCTGGTACTGCATATTAAGAGCCCAAAGCTAACAGAACCCCAAAACACAAGGGCTGAAAATGCGATGCATTTATTATTGCTCGCAAGTCTACAAGTCAGCTGGGTGGTTCTGGTCTTACACTTTTCAGCTATGGATTGTCTCATCAGCTCTGCTGGCCATGGCTGGGATTTCTCAGATATTGGGGGGTAAGCTAGGAGTTGGCTTGTATAGGATGGCCTCACTATTGTCTGATGGTTGGGATTCTTGAATGACTGGGTCGTTATTTCAGTATCCAGCCAGCTAGCTGTTATTCACATGGTGATGACAGGGGTCCAAGAGTTGAGTGAAAATGTTCGAGGTCTCTTGAGGTTTAGCCTCATATCTGGCACACCATGGCCTTTGCCGAATTCTATTAGCTGAAATAAATCACAACCTTAGCCCGGATCAAGAGTAGAGGAAGGTGGCTCCACCTTTTCATGGGAGGAGTCACAAAGTTACATTGCAAAGGGTGTAGATACCAAAATTTGTAAATTTTTGTGGCCATTTTAAAAATTACTTTCCTAAAGTAACCTTAATAGAGTATTGTCAAAGTATGTCTCACAAAACACTGGTTTTACATGCTATTATTTGATGGGATAAAAAACAATACCCATGCATTCATACAGAAAAGAAAGGTGGATTTCCATATTCAAATACAGTAGGAGACTCTGCATTTATGGGATTCCCTCCCTTGATGCCTCAAAATGAGCTAGTAGGAAGAGTGGCTCCAGCTCTCTCATCAGGGATGGCTACAACTCCCCAGAGGTATAGCAGCTCTCTCTGCTCTCAGCAACAGGAGCTGTGCTGAGACTCTATACCCAGAGGTCTGGGCTCCTCCAAGTCTCCAAGTGCTGGACAACTGATATTTCTAGCAGTTCTCCCAATGGTTAGTGTCTAAGCTTAGACTCCTAGGTGCCTGAGCTCAGTTCTCTTCACTGAAGACTGTTCTCATACTTACAACATACAAAGAGAGAGCAACAGGGTTGTAGAACCCTTTACAGGAATACAACCCCTCTGTTTATCCAGCTATTCCCTGCTCCAGCGTACTTCTGTCACAATTCTGCTGGACTCTGAGAGAACAGAGGCCTGTGTACCTGCTGCAATCCTGCACCAAATGCTATTTGCTGTTGTTTGAATGTGGACCATTGCAAGAGAGGATCAAACAAAACTTATCAGAATTCCTTGATTCTGCTATGGACTGAATGTGAACGTGTCCTCTCACACCAAATTCATATGTTGAAGCCCTAATCCCCAGTATCATAGTATTTCAAAGTGGGGTCTTTGGGAGGTAGTTAGGTGTGAGGGTGAACCCCTTGTGAATGTGATTAGTGCCCTTAGAAGAGAAGACGCAAGAGCTGTGCTTTCTCTCTTTACCAAGTGAGGATACAGCAAGGAGGCATCTATCCATCTGCAAACCAGGAAGAAGATCCCCACCAGAAACTAAATTAGCTGGCACTTTGATCTTGGACTTCCAGCCTTCAGAACTGTGAAGAATAAATTTCTGTTGTTTAAGTCACCTAGTCTATGGTATTTGTTATGGCAGCCTGAACAGATTAAAACAGATTATTTACTGTACATCATAGTGCCTTTGGTGATTGACTCTCAGACAGACAGAATACATAGTTTCCCAAGGTTTTTTGATCAAGGAATCCTTGTTCAAGGAGCATTTTGCAAAACTGCTATTACAGAGAATGCATATTAAAGGGAAAAAAAGTCTCATTTAAAGGACAAATTTCAGTAAAATAAATATATCAAAAATGCATATTCATATAAAACACTGATTATTTATTTTCCCCCATATGCTTATTGGACTTTCAGGCCCTTCTGAAGAAATTTTGACAGTCAAAATTAGCAACTAAACAGAAGCAACTGGAAAACAAAAGGTAAAAAATAAAGAAGAGCAAGGCTGAGAAAGAAAATCAGTTAAAAATGTCAGATAAAATAGCCCAGTGCCTGATACATTTTGGGCACCCCACGAAAGTGTGTTGAAACAGGATCTGAACACAAAATTTAATCTGAAGGAGTAAACGATGAAAAGTAGTAACTTATTAAGCGTTCAATGAATCTTTATTATGCCTCTACTACATGTCAATCACATAGGTTACTGGAGGACTATAGCCAAAGCCTGCTCACCACCTGTATTTACAAATAAAGTTTTATTGGAACACAATGACATTCATTCATTTATGTATTGTCTATGGGTGTTTTTGTGCTGTAACTGCAGATATGTGTACTTGCTACAGAGACCATATGGCATGCAGAATATAAAATATTTACTGTCTGATCCTCTATATAAAAAATTTGCTAACTGCTGATAGATTCTAGGCCCATTCTTAAACTGTTCCAGTACTGTATTCTTTCTCTTAGAGGACGCCTTATTTTTTTTTTCTTATAGTTTCAATTAGATCTATAGAAAAGACTCTGTAATCCCTATTCCCAGTCTTAGGCACTGAGGGTATTCCTAGAATTTTTCCATTTATCCTATGAAAGCGATTCCTTGTTGTGCCTATTCTACACATTACTCTACTGTGTAGGTTACTGTTGGCACATAGATTAGAGAGAAAGAAGAAATGTGACCATTTCTATTTGAGGTACATATGGAATACTTTAGTATTGCTGTAATGATATCTTGCTCTACTTTGGAAGCTCTCAAGCACTTTACCATAATTAGTTTATTTGCTCTAATATGCCAGGGAAATATAAAAGCAATCATTGACATTATCACTGTCCAGTTGTGAAAACATACAAAGGGGCTAAGCAACTTACCAAAGGGCTAGATTGCCAGACAGAGGACATTACTTCTAAATTTTAATACCGGGGCTGCTTCTTCATTATACCCCATATGTCTTAGTCACTTTGAACTGTTATAACAAAGTACTATGAACTGCATAGCTTATAGGCAACAAAATTGTATTTCTCACAGTTCTGGAGTCTGGAAGTCCAAGATCAGAGTGCCAGCATGGTCAGGATCTGGTAAGGTCTCCAGTGAGGTCTCCCTTCTGGGTTTCAGACTGCCGTTATCTCATCGTATCCTTAAATGGCAGTAAGAGGGTGAGAGAACTCTTGGGAGTCTCTCCTATAAACTTACTAAACGCATTTATGAGGGCTTCACCCTCATGACCTAATCACCTCCCAAAGGTGCCACCTCTTAACACCATCACTTTGGGGGTTAAAATTTCAACATATGAATTTTGGGGAAACACAAATATTCTGTCCATTGCATGATGCAAAAGTGAGAAGTTCAGGCCTTGCTGCAACCCAGCATTATTTATTGAAATTAAGCTAGACTTTCATAAATGTTCTACTCCAAGCCCCGATTTCAGTTTAGCTACTTTGTGCCCACAAATGGTGTATGACAAGAGGCATATGCCATGCATAACACCATTATTATTAGGTGAAGGGAGGATGATGCAAAACCCAGTGTTATTTTTTCCCCCAAGAAATACCAAGATGCTCTCTCTACCTTTGTGCTTCTCTAAGCCTCTATCATGATTTGCTTCCTTGCTCCTGTTGCTCACTGCTAAGGTTGTTTTTGTCCCTGTGTGAAGGCAACAGTGGTAAATGCAATCAGCTCTGGTTGAGTGGACAGTATTATCTTCGATGAACGCACTTCCTTAAAAAAAAATGTGACTTCCCTCTTAAATGCAAATTCCCAGGAATGTAGAGAACTTTAGAAGTCTAAGAGTTTTATAAAAGAAATAGAAGCATGACAATTTTTCTCCTAGGAATGCTGGAGCTCAGCTGTTGTATAGCTCTGAAACTCAGCTCACTCACTCTGTCCTCCATGTATTGTATTTCAATAAAAACTTAATAAACAGAATATTAAAGATTTGAAGAATTATACAAAGTATTACATTTCTAACCCTGCCATTTATTTTATTTTTATGAGATATCAGGACCAGTTTAATAAGTATAATAAACATAAACTCTGGCATTTATAACACTATTCACCAGATTAATACCAGATAATATTTTCTAGAATTGCTATTTTAATAGGAATAAATGAATAAACTGATACGTCTTGGACTTACTCTACTAAGATTGCAGGAAACCAATTTTTGAAATCAAATTAACAACCAAAATCAATATTTTCCCCATTAATTCCATATTTACTAAAAGAATTTTAGTACCAGAAGATAGCAAAAGATATGCTGGCATTGGACTAGCCAATGGTGGCTTCAATGTGTATTAAAAAGAGTGTCTTTCCCACTCTTTTAGTCTTAACCTATTGTCCTGGGCTAGCTATTCTAGTCTCTTTACAAAGTCACTTGCACATGTACATGTGCACAGTTAACAGTTGATAATATCAGATTCATCAAAGGCAGGCAGCAATAAGGTGTATTTTATTATTAATATTTTTAATGTATTATCTCCTACTACTCTCTTTTTTACTATTTCCCATCTAAGACCTTCCAAGATGTTGATGACTTCAAATAAACCCCAAGGACATAAAAAAGAATATCAAGAGGAATGGCTCCTTCTTAGATCTCAAAGGAAGGGTAAAGAAGTAAGCATAAGTATTCAGGAACTGAAGACACTTAAGATGAAGTCTATACACAGCACAGAATGTACAGTTCAACACCTTGAAGTTCCTTGCAACCTGAATGTAAACAACAAACAAGCTCCAACAGTATCAACTAATGATCTTCAAACCATGGTAAAATATCCCATTCATACACGAAACTTTGATCAACATCAAGTGTTGGTATGGGTATGTTTTTGTTTTGTTTTGTTTTTTCATGAGTCGGAGTCTCCCTCTGTCGCCCAGGCTGGAGTGCAGTGGCGCGATGTCGGCTCACTGCTAGCTTGGACTCCTGGGTTCACACCATTCTCCTTCCTCAGCCTCCCAAGTAGTTGGGACTACAGGCGCATGCTGCCACGCCCGGCTAATTTTTTGTATTTTTAGTAGAGACGAGGTTTCATTGTGTTAGCCAGGATGGTCTCAATCTCCTGACCTCGTGATCCTCCCGCCTCGGCCTCCCAAAGTGCTGGGATTACAGGCGTGAGTCACCGCGCCCGGCTGGGTATGTTGTGATGGTTAATATTGAGTGTCAACTTGACTGGGTTGAAGAATGCAAAGTATTGTTCCTGGATGTGTCTGTTTAAGGTATTGCCAAAGGAGATTAACATTTGATCAGTGGACTGGAAGAGGCAGACCCACACTCAATCTGGGTGGGCAGCATCTAATCAGCTTCCAGTGTAGCTAAAATAAAACAAGCAGAAGAAATTGGAAAGAGAGACTTGGCCGGGGGTGGTGGCCAAGAGAGAGAGAGACTTGTGAGTCTTCCTGCCTTCATCTTTTCCCCGTGCTGGATGCTTGCTGCTCTTGAACATCAGACTCCAAGTTCTTCAGCTTTTGGACTCTTGGAGTACACCACTGATTTGCCAGGGGCTCGTGGGCCTTCAGCTGCAGACTGAAGGCTGAACTGTTGGCTCCTCTACTTTTGAGGTTTTGGGGCTTGGACTGACTTCCTTGCCCTTCAGCTTGCCGAAAGCCTATTGTGGGACTTCACCTTGTGATTGTGTGAGTAAATTCTCCTAATAACCTCCCCTTCATATATATATATGTGTGTGTGTGTGTGTTTGTGTGTGTATCCTATTAATTCTGTCCCTTTAGAGGACACTGACTGTGTAGAAACAGGTATTCCTCTAAATTATTAAGTTGATGCAAAAGTAATTGCGTTTTTTTGCCATCAAAAGTAATGGAAAAACCCGCAATTATTTTGCACTAACCAGATACTAGAAGGAGTTAAAATTGTTACAGACATTTTGGAAGGAATCCGTTTTGAGCGTTGGTCACAATTTAAAACATACATATACTACAGCCCAACAAATCCAGTTTTCACCATAAAACTTGAAACTTTTGTACATGTATTCAAAGATATATATATATATATGGATATTCATTGTGAAAATATTAGTGATAGCCGTTTTGAATCAACCTAAGTGTCTACCATGGAAGTTGCTAAACAGACTTTGATAGAAGTAACAACTATGGACAATGATGTGCTTCATACACTTCAGTATGTAAACATCTATATTTGTTTTTCAGCGAAAAAGCACATTGCAAGGCATACATTTAGTATGATGTTACTTATGTAAAATCATGCACACACACATAATCATGCACATGCACATTCACACATAGAGTCACAGTCTTTTGTTCTGGTATTTATATATTTATATAAATAATAGAAAATTGTGTGACATGATTTTCAATAAACTTATAACAGAAATTTTGTTTCTCTGAGCAGGAGATAAAGAAACTAAGACTATTAACACTTCTAATATGTTTTGGTTCAGTGTCCTCATCCAAAGCTCATGTCAAATTGTAATCCCCATGTGTTAACGAAGGGGTCTGGTGGGAGGTGATTGGATCACGAGGATGGTTTCCCCCATTTTGTTCTCATGATAGTGAGTGAGCTCTCACAACATCTGATGGTTTAAAAGTGTATGGTAGTTCTTCCCCTTACTCTCTTTCTCTCCTGCCCTGCCATGATAAGATGTCCTTGCTTTCCCTTCCCCTCTGCCATGATTGTAAGTTTCCTGAGGCCTCCTCAGCCATGTGGAATATTCAGTCAATTAAACCTCTTTTATAAATATATATATAAATTACCCAGTCTCAGGTAGTTCTTCGTAACAGTGTGAAAGTGAACAAATACAAAATTTTGGTACCAGGAGAGTGGGGCACTTCTATAAAGATACCTGAAAACGTGGAAGCTACTTTGGAACTGGGTAATGAGCAGTGGTTAGAACAGTTTGGAGGGCTCAGAAGAAGACAGGAAGATGTGGGAAACTTTGGAACTTCCTAGAGACTTGTTGAATGGTTTTGACCAAATGCTGATAGTGATACGGACAATGAAGTCCAGGCTGAGGTGGTCCCAGTTGGAGATGAGGAACTTATTGGGCACTGGAATAAAGGTCTCTCTTGCTAGGCTTTAGTAGAGAGACTGGCAGTATTTTGCCCCTGCCCTAGAGATGTGTGGAACTTTGAACTTGAGAGAGATAATTTAGGGTATTTAACAGAAGACATTTCCAAGCAGCAAAGCATTCAAGAGTTGACCTGGCTGTTCCTAACAGCATACAGTCATATGCATTCACAAAGGGATGGTCTGAAATTGGAACTTATGTTTAAAAGGGAAGCAACAAGTAAAAGTTCAGAAAATTTGCAGCCTGACCATGTGGTAGAAAGGAAAAACTCATTTTCTGGGAAGAAATTTAAGGTGCCAGCTGCAAAAATTTACATAAGTAAAGAGGAGCCCTAAACCTTGGCAGCTTCCACATGGTGTTTGGCCTCTGAATGCATAGAAGACAAGAGTTTGGGAGTTTCCACATAGATTTCAGAGGATGTATGGAAATGCCTGGATATCCAGGCAGAGGTCTGCTGCAGAGGTGGAGCCCTCATGGGGAAGGACTCCCAGGGCAATGCAGAGGGGAAATGTGGGGATGGAGCCCCCACACAGAGTCTTCACTGGGGCACTGTCCAGTGGAGCTGTGAAAAGAGGGCCACCATCCTCCAGAACCCAGAAATGTAGATCTACTGAGAGCATACATCATACACCTGGAAGAACCACAGGCACTCAACACCAGCCTGTGAAAGCAGCCAAGAAGGCTGTACCCCGCAGAGCCACAGGGGTGGAACTGCTCAAGATCTTGGGAGCCCACCCCTTGCGTCAGTGTGTGCTAGATATGAGACATGGAATCAAAGGAGATTATTTCAAAGCTTTAAGATTTAACTATTTTCTTGCTAGTTTTCAGACTTGCATGGGGCCTGTAGCCTCTTTATTTTCCCCAATTTCTCCATTTGGAATGGAAGTTTTACCCAGTGTTTGTACCCCCATTGTATCTTGGAAGTAACTAACTTGTTTTTTATAGTACAGGCTCATTGGTGGAAGGTACTAACCTTGTCTCAGATAAGACTTTGGATTTGGACTTTTTAGTTAATGTTGGAATGAATTAAGAGTTTGGAGGACTGTTGGTAAGGCATGATTGGTTTTGAAATGTGAGAAGGACATAAGATTTGGGAGGGGGCCAGGAGCAGAATGATATGATTTGGCTCTGAGTCCCCACCCAAATCTCATGTCAAATTGTAATCCCCATGTGTTAAAGAAGGGGCCTGGTGGGAGGTGATTGGGTCACAGGAGTAGTTTCCTCCATGCTTTCCTTGTGATAGTGAGTGAGTTCTCACAAGCTCTGATGGTTTAAAAGTGTGTGACAGTGCCCCCCTTGCTCTCTCTCTCTCTCTCTTTTTCTCCAACATGGTAAGACATGCTTGCTTTCCCTTCACCTTTTGCCATAATTGTAAGTTTCCCGAGGCCTCCCCAGCCATGTGGGATTGTGAGTCAATTAAACCTCTTTTCTTTATAAATTAGCTGGTATCAGGTAGTTCTTTATAGCAGTGTGAAACTGGACTAATAGAACTTCCTTGTTTAAAAATTTAAAAATAAAATATGCCCTGAAATAATAGGTGATAAATGTCTGATCAGAGAGTGTGGTAATGAGAAAATTAATATTTATTAAACACCTACTAAGTGTTGGGTACTCTGTAAACCAAGATGCTATTATGACACAGAAATTATCTTTAAGGCTCTAAAATGATCACATGAGACCTTTAAAAGCAGAAATTCTCCTCTGGCTGGTTGCAGAAGAGGAAATCAGCGATTGGAAACATGTAAAGAATCTTAGGGCTCAGCTGTTGGTTTGATGGTGGAAGGAGCCATGTGACAAAAAAAATATATAAAAAATAAAAAATAATAAAAAAGGCAGATGGCCTCTAGGAGCTAAGAACAGCCTGCAAGGAAAGTGGTATCCCAGTCCTACCAGCTCAAAGAAATGAATCCTCCCAAAAACCAGTAATCTTGAAAGAAGACCCTTCCAGACAAGAACTGCCATTTGAGCCAAATCTTGATTTCAGCTGAGAGGGCTGAAACTGAGAATCCTCTCATGCCAAACCCAGACTTCTGACAAACAGAAACTGTGAGACAATAAATGCAGGTTGTTTTAAATTGCTACGTTTGTGGTAAATTGTGATGCAGCAATGTAAAATGAAAACAGTTATGTCGTGCTATAGTTATAAATAATCTCCATATCTCAGGAGCTAACCAGAGCACAAAGTTACTTCTTGCTCCAGGTCTGTCTCTTGTGAATGTCCAGGGGTGAGGTGGGGTTTACTCTCAAAAATTATTCAGAAATACAGGATGAACTACATGATACAGAACATATGATCCTTCAGATTCTCAGGAGTCGAGACTCTTGCAGAGTGGCACACCTTGGCCAAGAGTGGCACACATAACCCTTGACTAGAACTAGTCACATGGCCCTGCTTAGATGCAAGGCAGCAAGGAAATGTGAATGAGTAGATAGAATATTTGGTGAGCCCTCTGCATCTGTAATAGGAAGCTGAGGAAATTCTTACTATGACCTTGTGAAAACTGTATTGTCAATATATTTTAACAAATGGGCTAACCGAAGCTTGAAGAGGACAGGCAACTTGCTTAGGGTCATGCTGGTGGCAGAGTCTGGATATGAACTCAGTTCGTATCCAGATGCTATGCTAAAACACATGCTCTTTTCACTGAGCCATGCTGCCCCTTCCCAGCTGAAGGGACTTGTAAAAAGACTACTACAGAGGCTAGGTCTGGAGAAGAAAACATGTGACTGAGTCAGAATTTGAAGGTTATCCCTAAACCTAGATCTTTGACTCATCTTCAAAACAGAGCATATAGTATCTCAGTCTCCCCACCTACATGGGACTAAAGGCATATTTCATCAAATCTAAGGTGCCGTGGATTGTAAAATTTGCCATTATCTAATGTACCACTAAGAAAGAAAAACTGCTCCCAATTAAGCTATGATATACAGTAATTGTAAAACACAACCTAACAGGAAAGGATGTGCATCTCAGAATTGTTGAACTATAGCGATACCTACCCATTCCTACTTGAAGGTGTTGTAGGTAAAAATATCACAGTGGAGTCTCGTCATTACAATTTGTCTCAGGGCTGTAGAGAACTGGGCTGTGATTAATAAAGAAAATTATTCATTTGAGAAACTTTAGTTCCTCTCAGTACCTCATGGAAGGTGTGTACCTCTACCTACTTCTGAAGGGGATTGGGGCAATTACTCAATAAACATTAAAATAAAAACATTAGACATGTAGGGATGACAATAGCGACTTATATTTTACCATATGCAAATGCCATTATAAGTGCCTTAAGGATTGTATACAAAAAAACCTATGAGTTGAATACTATTATCTTCATTATAAATATGAAATATTTGAAGTATAAAGAGATCAAACAAAGACTCATAGCTGGAAAAAGGCAAAGTGAGGAACCAAACCCAGAAATCTGTTTTTAGAACTCAAGGTTCTGGCCAGGTATGGTGACTCACACCTGTAATTCCAGCACCCTGGGAGGCCGAGGTGGGTGAATCACCTGCGGTCAGGAGTTCAGCACGAGTCTGGGCAACATGACAAAATGCCATCTCTACTAAACATAACAAAAATTAGCAAGGTGTGGTGCGCCTATAATCTCAGCTACTCGGAAGACTGAGGCAGGAGAATTGCCTGAACCCAGGAGGCGGAGGTTGCAGTGAGCTGAGATCATGCCACTACACTTCAGCCTGGGTGGTGGAGTGAGACTTTGTCTCAAAAAAATAAAAAATAAAATCACTCAAGGTTTGAACCCAACACTACAATCTGTCAGATTTATCCGCTTTAGGACTTCTGTCAAAATCTTCCATTCATTAGAAATGTCTCTCCACCCTATTTTTGCTTTTAAATCCATACCTATTTTCAGAGCACAGTTCACACTTTCTTTTCTCTAACAATCCTTGTTACTCTCAAGTAGGTGTGAATTTTATTTTCTCCAAACCTCTGTAAAAGATTATGCTCTAATTAGGGTGTAGATCATAACCTGTCTTGCACAGTACCAATGTTTAATAAGCGCCTGTGGTCAGCTGAAAAAAGATCCCAAACATATTTATTCTAATCCCTGGATCTTGCGAATTACCTTACATGGCAAAAAAGGATCTTTGCATACATGATTAAATTAAGGACCTTGATGACGTGGGGAGATTACCCTAGATTATGTAGATGGGACTTAAATGCCATCACGTGCATCCTTAGAGATGCAGAGACATTTTACACACACACACACACAAACACACATACACACACATGCACGCCCAGAGAGAGAGAGAGAGGAAGAGAAGGAGAGAGATTAAGAAGGAGAAGAGCACAGAGGCAGAGATTATGGTGATGCAGACAGAAGCCAAAGAATGCTGGCAATCCCCAGAAGCTGTAAGAGGCAAGAACATACTTTTCCCTAGAGGCTACAGAAGGAGCACGGCCTTGCTGACACGTTAATTCAGGCTCATTATATCCAGTTATATAAATTTATTACTTCTGGTCTCCAGAACCATGAATAAATTTATGTAATTTTTGAACTACATAATTTGTGGTAAATTATTATAATAGTCATAGAAAACTAATTCAGCATTTATTCTATACAATATTTTTAAAAATAATTTATTCAAATAAATTAATTTTTTTTTACTTTCAAACTGGATCTTTAGGTATGCTATCTTGAATAATGTAACTACTATAAATATGTAAGTTTATATTATACAATTTGGCTAATCAACAAAAAGTTGTGATTTAACCATAGGACAACATGAAAGAAAAAAAATTGTAAGTGTGTATAATTTCAGTAAAACTTTTTGTTTGCAGGTAAAGAAACATGATCTGATATGTTAATGTTTGTTAGTAAAAGTAGAAATTTCCCAAAACAAAAAATTCATCTTTGCTTTCACGGCTTCTCATAAATGGGTACACAAGTTTGTTTCAAGTTTAAGTGATTTTTATCTCTCACCAGAAATATCACTATTATTTATTTCCCCTGTTAGAAAAATAAAGTGAACAGTTTTAGAAATCCTGAAAGTATTCACCCAGAACCATTACATGAAAAAAAAAAAAAAAAAAACTAGCACTTACAGAGAAAGGCTGATACTCTTTATTCTTCAGTACCAAAATGTACTATGAAATCCTCCTGGTATTTCTTAAATCCTTAATAACTGAAATATCTTCACCTACTTTTTAAATTAAATATAAGATCTCTGTAATTTTTTTAAAAAAACGAAAAGTCATTGCATAAGACTTTGATCAATGCAAAATTAATATTGCAGGTACAATGAAACTCTGGAGTTGGTTCATAATAAAAAAACTTCAATATACTTGTAAGTACTGCCAAAATAAGCAGGAACTTACTCTTCATCCAAGCCGTCAGATTTTTCTTCTGTCTGCAAACAGAGCAAAATTCAGGACATTTCACTACTGGAGAATCTCTAATGAGTGGTTAGTAAAATACCCACCTTTCTGACTGCCACTGGATATCAAAAAATTACTCACTTCTGACTCAGTAATTACCCACCAAAAATTTAGATCAAGTGGTCCTCACGTCACCCAAATTAGTACCTGACAAGGAATGCTTTTGGCAAGGTTGGCAGCTGAGAAACAGGAAGTGAGTTGCAAAACATTATTAAAACTTGAAAATAACAGCCTTAAAGGTGTGTGATCTACCATTCAAATACTCAAAAACTACGACAAAGAGAAACATCCCACCAGGGCAGAAAAGAAGCTGGGGGAGACAGCGTAGAAGACAAGCACAGGAAATGTCACTCGGTCTTCACTCACCTTGAGGGCGACAGCCAGTTCTCTGATGAGCCATTATCATTATTACTACCACATTTTCAAACGTGCAAAAATCTTGTAATATATTTGGGAAGAGGTAAAAGTTCTGAATGTTTGTTTATAGCAGACTTCGAGGGTCAAACTGTACTCTCAAAACCTCTTGCCAGAGGTTGGGCTACTTGTTAAGCCACATACAGTGAAGGGTTCAGATTCCTTCACAGACTGAAAGTATGGCAAGGGGGCTCACATTAGAATCTGACCAGGCACCTCATGTGGTTCAAATCCTTATTTTGAGGAAATATAGCAAGGATCAAAGAACTTGGCTTGTCTTTGCCTCCACACTGAGGGTCATCTGGCAGCGGATGCAGAGCTCTCAGAAAAATTGAATGGTTTCTTGATATTTTGTCTTTAAATTATTCTAAACGAGTCACTGAGATTCAATTTTTTTGTTTGACCATTTTTGTTGGTAGGATCATTGCAGTATTCACTCACCGCTCAATTCATACATCTATAATTCAGCTTGAATATTACAAATATAGGTTTTAATGGTGCCGTGATTTTAAGTTATATTGTCATTTATTTTGGGGGTGTTGATCCACATATAGTGTGTGTGATCAAAAACAGTAATAACACTATTCATTAAGAATTGCTGTTCCCATTCAGATTTCAGTCAAATGGTCTTTTGTTAGAAAACAGAATAGCTAACATCAAATTAGATCAGAAGTTGCCCAATTGTGGCCCATGGGTTAAATCCATCTAATCTATTTGTTTACATATTGTCTATGGCTGCTTTCCTTGCTGCAGTGTCTGCAGAGCTGAGTAGCTGTAACAGAGATCCTGTGACCCACAAAGCAGAAAATATTTACCATCTTACTCCTTACAAAAAAAAAAATGCTGACTGTTGTACTGGATAATGGCATGAATATTAGGTGGATTGCAGTCTATACTACAGAAACATTCTCTGGTCTCTATATCATTATTTTCTGAGACTCTCGTGACTGTATTCAAGGTCCTTCATGCTCAGGTCCCATGTCCTACTACCCTAGCATTCATTATTAAATCCTATCCAGGACTGCATTCCTCAAACACACTGCCACATTCGCACTTGAATATTGTTGCTAGGCATCAGAGATGCAATGCCTATTAAGATGTGATTCCTGCCTATAAAGCATTTGCTATCTAGCAGCAGCTCATTACCTAGAAAACACAGTGCCTGGGACGGAGTAGGTGTCATATGCATATGTACTTTATAGGTAGTTGAAATGAATTGAGCTGCATTTTTTTAATATATATATATATATGAACTTTAATATATATATTTATATATAAATATATATGAATTTATATATATATACACACATATATATATATATATATATGAACTGTTGCAATAAGTGTGCATTATCCTCCAATCCTGGATTTCCTCCAAGTCAGATTAAAAGGTCTTCTCTATTTGCACCACAAACTTGTAGAAAAAAATTCCTTGATAAATCTTGAAAAGTTTACTTAATGACATTTTCTAGGTTCAAATCACACAGCAAAATTAATCTGCACTAATTAAAGCATTTTACTAATTACTCTTTCTATATGGGCCTTGAATATTTCTCTTCCTTGCAGAGAGAGCTAGAGGAATATATCTCTAACAGGAATATGAGACTAATAGTCTCAGCATTAAGGATTGCTTTGTTTTGGCCTTGGATAATTATTTGTGCCACGTCATAGATTCCATTAAGATATTTCTTGATATAGTATCATTATTGGTACTGCATTTTTCTCCTGAGGTGATACTTGGGGGTCCACTTATGAAATTGTATTTAAATGAAGACTAATTAATTGTAAAAGGACCTCTTGGCAAAGATTGCTCAAATTAAATAATAATTACCAAATACCCTCTTCACTTTATGCTATGTAGACTCAGCCTTCAAGTTTCACCAAGCTCTTAACAAGTCAGTCCTGACTGGTAATTACTCAATAATCTCTTCCTTCAATGGTATAAGCTTCTCAGGCTTTTTGCAATTCTTTAAAAAAAAAAAGAAATAAGAAGAAGAAAAAGAATTTCACCTTTGATTTCCATCTAGATACATATCACCTAAAGAATGAGGGCATTTTTGTCCAACAACTCATCTGAAATAGTCCAACACTAGCTGCTGTATGAAGAAAATCATCAGTGTTGCTTTCAAAAGATATTCAACAGATATGGTTACTCTAAGTTTGGCTTCAGACTAAGATCCTAGACTTCTCTGGCACTGAGATCTGAATATTCTTATTCCACCGCGACTATTATGGAAAGTTAAAAAAAAGTGTGTGAGTTAAGCATTAGGTAGAAAGGAGGAATTGTGACTTACAAAAATGTACAAGTTATTTTGGGTCTGTTCTAGAAGTAAAGTACTTGTTCTTGGGACAACTGTCATAATCACTCCATAAGTCTTCACCAAGTTTGATTGCAAAGCGATTTACTTCCCTTCATGGTAAATTTGTGTGGCATATGCCTCACCTGTCTAAGTGTGAGTGGCATGATGGTTTAGGGAGTTACAAGAAGACGATTTTCTAAATTCTTAGGAAAAAAAAGGGAACCAACTACAAAAACTCATTAAAACACACTTAAGTTGAAGCTTAAAGAAAAGTTTCATGAGAAAAGGAGGATTGGGGGTTCAGCAACAAATATCCAGCTATAATGTGTTGTTATGGACTGAATGGCATCCCCACCCCCATTAAATTCGTATGTTGAAGCCCTAACTCCCAATGTAATGGTATTTAGAGATGTGGCTTTTGAGAGAGAATTTGGTTTAGAGGTCACAAGGGAAGAGCCCTTGTGAGGGATTAGTGCCCTTATCAGAAAAGACACCAGAGAATGTGTCTCTATCTTCTTTTCTGCTATGTGAAAATGCAGCAAGAAGGTGGTCATCTGCCAGCCAGCACAGGTGCCCTCACCGGGACCCCACCCTGCTGAAACCCTGATCTCAAATTTGTAGCCTACAAAACTGTGAGAAAATAAATTGTTACATTTTTGTTATTGAAGCCACTCTGACTACAATATTTGGCTATGGTGGCTGGAGGTAACTAAGACACCTGATAACCAGCAGATTTACAAATTATTTAGTAAAGGATATGCCTGCAGAAATGGCCTGAGTCTGATGCCTTGATTAATACACAAACAGACTCCGGGTGGCTCTTCTTCTACTTATCGCCAAGATACAATCTGGCACAACAGTTTTGTTTGATAGACAGCATTGGCCCATGCTTGTCAACTAGCCAATGTGAAATAACATTATTACTGTATAATGTCGAGTTAGGCTGCATAATATTTCCATTGTATGACACACATGATGAAGAGATTTCAGAGTTCTCCACTGTTTATATAATTAGCATTACATATTTGTGAAATTAAGGTACCGCTACCACCATTATTACCATATTTCCTTCCTTCCTGGGTGCTGATACATGTGCATGTTCACTTTTGAGAATGATCAGAGAAAGCACCTCCGACTCCAAAGGCTGTCTGTCTCCCCACAGTCCCCATAGAAGGGATTCGAACCCCTACTTTATCCTGTGGCCTTGCCAAAAATAAAATAACCAGAGCCAACTTGAGGAATGAGAGGAGAGAACAAGAGGGAACCGGCCTAAAAGACCTGGCTCTGAGTGTAGTTTATTGCTCTACTGCTGGTTTGAAAGGATTATGTAGCCATAGGCTATCTCTAGATAGAAAGATGGTTCAGTGACATCCCTTTGGTAAATAAGTAGCTATCACTCCTCCCTCTAAACGTCACATTGAAGTAGGCTGTGTTGTCTGATTAATTCAGTTTGAATACTGCTGACTGTCACTGTAGTCATATGTCACTGGTGGCAGCTCAGAGAGTCTAACCTTCTCTAACATCAGTGCACACAATTCATTTTAAAATGTGGTCTAATAGTTACTGAATACCTGCAAGGTAAAGGGAAGATGGGATGCATTTTCCCTCAAAATAGCCTGCAACCAAATTTATGAAAGCAAAGGGTAGGCACAGTAGTGTTCTTTGCAATGCAAAGACTGTAAGTCACTTGGAAATTTCCCCAAAGAATTGTCTTCATCTTTTTCCAGAGTCTGACCAGGCTCTTGGCAGTTAGCTATGTGAGGAGATATGGCACCTCCTTAAGTTTGCTTTGTGTAATTAGAAAGGGGCAAAACATAGCAAGATCTCTTGTCTTTGGAGCAGTCTGAGAGTGTTCTCGCCACAGGAAGCAGACACCTGGTCAGGTCTGCACAATGCATCTCTCTTCTTTCCCTTCTGGAGAAAGAGTGACATGGTGGAGACCCTGGGCTTTGGAACCAGGTGGTTGAAATCATAACTCTACTATTAATTAGTTTCCTAAAATAAGGAAAGCTTCTAAACAATCCTGGTCCTCAGTGTTTCATTCACCAAATGGCAACAATATCTCTTCATTATGTTTCTGTGATGAGCGCAAACGAAGCCTAGTATGGGAACACCTACCACCTTGTCCCTGTTCTTTGAACACACATTGGAGAATAATGCTACTAAAAATGTGCATTGCTTTTATTCATGGCCATGTGCAAAAGAGACAAGGCTTTGACCTAATCTTGCCTCAGGCTTTGGCCTCCAACTCCGACAATAAATACACACGTCTCTGTTTACAACTCCATAAACAGGTACATGTGTTTCTGTTAACAATGCATGCTCTGGGCTGTCTCTGTGATCAATTATTTTATATCATTTTCAAATTGTTACGTGTTTAGATCTTTCCAAATAGCTTTCCCCTGAACGGAAAGGGCCTGCCTAACTATGGCATGGTCAGAAGGGTTCCCTTCAACTTATCACATCTAGAAATGCCACAGACAGAAATGCTTCCAGGCTATTTGCTAAGAAAACTAGCATAAGCTGCTTATCAGAAAATATTACATTTTCCCTGAAAGGTGAACTGTTTTGTCAGTTGCTTGGGCTGTGTGAAATTTCTTTTTTGTCATGATAGGTCACTGCACAGAAGCTAACAGTAGACTGCCATCTCCCTGGTGGATGCCAGGACCCTGGGCAAAATCCTGAAAAGCTAGCCTTTGCTTTTAGGACAAGTATGCAATCACTGGAATCCAAGCCCTATATAAATGTAAGTGGTATTAGTATTCTTATAACTGTGAGGTTTTTTTAAAGATGTATCAGTCAACTCACCTCATGAATCCAGATTCTATATAAAGCTTGGTGTCTTCTAGTTTTTTTAGCTGGCAGAATAATTTGGTAGAAAATATTCCATCCTCTTCTTGAAATACCTCACTTTAAGATTCAATTCTGAAATTCCAGACCCCAAAGGAACACAAGAAACTGAAAATGCGAGTTTCATGTCCTGTTCTGTTACAGATTTCTGGCTTTGGGCAGGTCATTTCAAATGTCACTGGATCTCAATTTCCCCATCTGCAACATGTCAATGAAAGTGTTTACGTCTTGTGGTAATTATGAAACTCACAGGGAGTCACTGAAGTAAAAATTCTTGGGCTGGGCACAGTGAGTTATGCCTGTAATCCCAGCACGTTGGGAGACTGAGGTGGGAGGATGGCTTGAGCTCCAGAGTTTGAGGGTGCCGTGAACAATGATCGCAACACAGCACCCCAGCCAGGGCAAAGGGAGGCCCTGCCTCAAAAAAAAAAAAAAGAAAAAGAAGAAAATCTTATTCACTGCAAAGCCAAGACAAATGTAAGGCATGTAGATTCCTTTCATTATAGTCAAACACCTTACCATGCTCCACACAATCACAACGCGAGAGGCCAATCACTGCCACTTACAGCTTTTGGTTTCATGTTCAGTGTCTCTGCGGCCCAGGCAATCAGTGTCACATTTTTATGCAACGTGGATAATGACATAGGAGGATTGGATTCTGCCTGGTTTATGGTCTGGACTATACAAATTTGCATTTTGACCAGAGACCTGAGAGAATTTACTGTGCTTCATGAAGTTTTATGATTGAGTCTATTAAGTATAATAATATTAATAACAACAATAATAATAATTGAACATTCAAAGAAATTAAGTGGCTTGCTTTAGGAAACAACAGCTAGTAAATGATCAAGATTTAATATATACATAATTCTGTCTGGGTCCAAAGAGCATAATCCTGAGGTTTGAGGCTTCATTACCTGTGTACCCTGATAAACCTTCTGAGAAAGGCAATGACCAGAAGTCATGTAACATCAAACTTTTTCCTGTAACTCTCAAGAGTAAACATAAATGGCTTACATGTGATTCTTGTTAATGTTAAGATAGTATCCAGTCTCAGTTGGAGTGGCAGTATGAAAAGATAGAGGAACATTTTCGATCACATTTACTTTCCTTTATATTTGGTTTGAAGATTCAAATTCTCTCATTCTCTCTCCTCTCTCCTTTTTTTCTCTCTCTCCTTCCCTTCCTCCTCTCCTCACTGTCTCTCACTCTCCCTTTTCTCATTCCCTTCTCCTATCTTTATCTCCCTTTCTCTTTTCCTCTTCCCCCATGCTTCTCTTTCCATCTTCCTCTCCATCACCGTCTCCCTTTCTCTGTCTCTCTGTCTATGAGAAAGATTAACCCTAGAATAAAAACAAGAGACTTTGGCATCATAATCGTATTTGAATACCAGCTCTACCACCTCCCAGCTGTGAGCCAGGGCATTGAATTAATTGCTCAAATTTCAGTGACCTCATATTTGCGGTAGACCTACACTCCTTCTCATGTAAAGCTATGGTGTGGGTCATAAAAAAGAACATAAACAAAGTGCCCAGCGGGATGCCTGGCCTTTAGGAATGGAAATTCCTTCTCTAATCCAGACATATATCTGAACAACTGGTACTAAAGTAGCAAACTCAAATCACTCAGATGCTGTCATGTTCTAAATATAAAGGAACTTGTCAAACTGATGTATTTTCGCTGAAATGAATGAATGTTTTGACATCCTGCTGAGGGAGGAAGCATTTTTCTGGATCACATGGTGTTTGGCTCCCAGTTCATGGATGCACTTTGCATGGCCTGCACAGTTCTTTTCCGGGGCTGGCCAGTGGCCAGGCTCAAGGCCTTTCATGGGCACTCAACAATCATCATACTCTAGCCTTGTGCCTTCTCTATCCCTCCCATTTCCTAATCCTTCTGACACTTTCTTTGAGGCCATCCAGCATACAGAATTCTTGGGGAGAGGAATCCGGGATGGTGCTAGAGATGAATTTGGTTTGCTTTATTTGCAGTAACTGGTTTCAGGCATTCCCAGATTCTAAACTAATGTGCTTTCCTGAATATGTTACAAATCACCTGTAAAATCAGTCTTAGTGCCCAGACTTAGGCAGGAATTAAACTCAACAGTGCTGAAAAGCACTGTTACTTGAGGCCAAAAATAGCCCTCATGCCTCTAGTGAGGTACAGAAACCAACCCTTCAGGCTCCCATTTTCCCTCCCCATGGACATTCTCTGAATTCTTTCCAACTGTTATTTCCTTTTCCTAAAAGTAGGGAATATTTCCTGACTATGCAGAATCCCAAGCCATGTGCCTGCAAAGCACACCTGTGATTCAAAGGTACCTCTGTTCTGAAAAGGAATGCCCCAAACCATATGGGAAAGCAAAGCAAAGGAAGAATGTGCAGCCTTTTATTTTATCTTACTTTATTATTTCATTATTATTATTTTTGGAAAAATAGCAGATGAGTCACTTGACCCACTGTGAAGAAGCAAGATAAAGAATGAATTGTTTCTCTGACAATTACCCATGGCTCAAGTAATCACAAGGCCCAGATATCACCCTTGAGCTGTGGTGCTTTTGGTTTGCTCTGAGTAAATAAATATAATCCAAAACACTTAGAGCTTACGTATTCCAAAATTGTCTGCCTCTTGGATTTGCCATTACTCTTATTATTCTGAAGTGTACACATATTTCTGTTTCAAACAATGGTAATGATACACAATTTTGAATTGAAGTAAGCCTCCATAACCTGCTGTTTCTTTTTGTGGTGCATTCATCTGTAAATATACTTTAAAAACTATAAAAACACTATACAAATATAAGCTATTGACTGCACATGGTATGCATATTTTTATTTTTATGCATAACCACAATAATAACAAAAGGATTCTCAACTTGCTTGCATGCTAGCCATAGCAATAATATTTCACCAAACTCATACCTCAGCAAGGTTCATTGCATCCTTGTGAATTTGCAGACTAGACCTGGTGAACCCTTTCCAATCTGACAGACGTCACAACCCATTCACCCGAGTTGCCATATGTGGCTCCAGCTAAGAGTATCACCACACAATCATACATTTTTACAATGGGTCTATAAAACAACCATTATAATAAATGTCTGCTTAATTAATTCATTAGGACATAAAGCAATTTATTATGCTCTTATTTGCTATCATTCTCCCTGCTCAAATTTAATAATGCAAAAAGGTTTCTCTGATGCCAACCCCTAGAAATAATAAAAATACATTCATCATGGATATTGAATGCAGACACGCCTGGCAGTACTGCTGGCAGAGAGGAGGCAGTGAGACGTGGAAAGAGAAACTAGGGGATGTTTTGCATGAGCCTGGCTAGAATCGAGTCTCTACGAGAAAGGAAGGAGCCTAGTACAATGCTCAGCATGGCAGCAACGAAGGTGCCCAGAATAAGTATTATTACAATATGCAACAAAAGGAGGAGGGAGAAAGAGAGTTGGGGTGAAAAGCTTTCAAGTCAGTTAAATTCATGAGGGCTATGGAGGCTCAAATTGAAATTATCTCACTCTGTGCTGATAAATAAAGTGGCTCTGGTACCTAAATCATGACACTAACTATACGTTTCGATTTTTTTAAGTAGTGATTAGGTGGATACTCTGGGGAACCTACCAGCCTTCACAGAGATAACAGACTCAACTTAATATCAACTTAAAAAGAGACTTGAATTCTAACCAATCTCATGTAATGAATTGAAATTCCATAGCTTTCAGAGGGGGGGAAAGATAAAAAAGCGACACGGCTCCATTCTCTAACTTGCTGTCAGGAAATATAATTTGTGCTCTCGGTGATTCACCTAGCTCATATGCAGCATGCAAATTTATTTCCCTAATAATCAGACCTGGAGATTGCCCAAGAGGATTAATAGCATCATTCCTTATGACCGCCAGGATATTATGCACCTCTGACATGGAAAAATTGTGTTAGTTCTACAGAGAAAACGCAAGGATATTTGTCCTGCTAGACAATATAATAGGCTGGTGCATCATCAGATTACAATGTCATTTCAAAAACCTTGAATACAAATAATGTACAGTGGGGGAAATGTTGGAACAACCTCCCTTAATTCAGTAGCCTTGAATTCACAAGTATTTTTGTGTGTGCTATGCAGTGTATGCATAGTTTTTTTTAAGCTTTCCAATATTGCATGCAAAAAGGCAAGCATATTATACATTCCATGAGCTCTTGTCATTGTTTTTTTGGAAAATGGATGAAAAATATATGAGAAAAGGGCTCTTTCTATGGTTTTGGCTTATTTTTGTCCTGCCTGTATACAGCTAAAGGTAGTGTTCGGAAACAGAACTTTCATAGGTATATGCTGACTGGGGTTTATACGTGGGGTGTGCTTGTTGGCATGTACACAGATAGAGGTATCTAAGAATTTCCCTCTACTTGTGTCTTTATTCAAACATGGAGTCATTCGTACCTTCAATTGCTCGATATTTGATACTCAAAGTAAAACAATATGTTTCACAAGCATTGTTTGGGACTATGTTTTATTTTACTTCTTTATTTTTAACAATGAATTGGTCAGGAATGTTCCAAAACAGTAATGTCTCCAGCTGTACTTTAGACCAAAGAACGCTGCCTTGAGACAAGACCAAATTTCATTATTATGCGCATGGGAGCAATAAGATTAGCTCCTACTGCTGCCCCTAAGGTGGAGCAGCAGGAAGAACCAATGAGATGATGCTAATGTGCATGTTAATAGTATTCTGCTAGAAGAAGTTGGGATAATTAAACATGTACCGTCTCTTTAAGACAGAGCTGCACACATTTTCTTCGGATGGGTGTTTACAAGAATTCCAATTTCAGGTCATAGCCATTTCTGAGATTGCTTAAGAAAGAGATGGGAATAACTTATCTTATTCATGTATTCAAGGAACCTTATAAAATGTGCAAAACATAACAGTTTTAAGGGGCAAAACATGCATCTTATCTTGACAGAGCTGCTTTATTATGTGTACTGCTGTATACTGACCTAATATATGGAGCATTTTTAGCTAATATACCTTGCAGGAAACCAGCCTTTAATGTGATGGATTTTATGGTATCTCATTAGGGTGTGTTTATATAACCTGATACTAAACACGTTTTCAGATTCATGTTCCTTATTAAAATTGTGAGCCACATTGATTTTTAGTTGGAATAGCAACAGAGTCATTTTTACTATTAAGAAGGGTAGCTCTGAAGTTATTCCCAGAGCCCGACTAGTCTCTGTACAAAGTTGGGGACTTCTCCCTTCATTGCCTCAATTAGCATGGTCTTGATGGGACAGCCCACTGTCCTTGTTTAGAAACCTCTGATAGATTATTATTCATGATGCAGAATTTTTAATTTCATAACAAGTTTCTCTCTTTTGTTCAAGAAGGAAAAAATTCTTTTATTCTTCTGCTATTTTCCTATCAGCCTTTTTTGTTTTATGGATTAGATCCAGTTAATATAGACAGATTGGCCCTGGAGAGATAAATATCTTCATATCTGAGCTTCCGGGGTTTTCCTATCAGCCAAGGCAGTATTTGTGTAAAAGTGGCAAATAAAATAAATAAATAAATAAAATAAAAGAAAGAAAGAAAGAAAGAAAACAAAGAAAGAAAGAGAAAGAAAGAAAAAAAGAAAGAAAGAAAGAACACTTAACATTGCAAGTTGTGTTAAACAAAATAATGACTTTCACATGGTGAAGTCTCCGTTTTGTAAACTGATCCTGTGAGGTAACTCAGGAGTCAGCTGTAAATAGTATCCCAGGGTATTTTCGGTGGAGTCAGGGGAAATAATGACCTAGAGGTACTGTAAATAGTTTAAATTATTGGAAGGTCTTTCTAAGAAATGTAATGTGAGAAGAGAGAGAAATGTTTTTACTCTATTGTAAAATGAATGCCCTTTGGAGGTGATCCAAATTCAGAATGCAAATATTTAGAGTAAAGGACTATCTTTTGAGAAAAGCAAATACTGTACTTTTCCTACTTGCTACAGCAAAGCTAGTTAACACCATCGAACCAGGAAGGAAAAAAGAACACACAGGCAGAAGCATGGATATGTTTATTTCACTTTTGCATTTTAATCTAAATTTGCAAGCCTTTAATATGGAGAGTGAGAAGCAAATTTTCAACAGTAACATAGAAAACTAATAGCACAAATATTATTGCTCATGGTATTTCATTGTAATCATATTGGTAACTTTACCTATAATCCTGGAGTTGCAATTCACAAGCCTCAAGGAATCACTAATATTTGGCCTAAGAAATTTTAAGTCTGAACTTGTTCTCAGGAAAGAAGATAGTTTGCCTTCATTTTGCCCCTGGCATGCTATTCATTATTAAACATTAAAGTTGTGTCAATTACTTTCATATTTGATTATTATCCCAGTTATTCTACCAGCTAATCAAGTCTTCTTTAAAAATGTGCCTGGCAGTGACTATGAATTGATGTACTGAATAGAATTATTTGCACTTTTTGTTTCCTAGTTAACCATAGCAATTGGCTACATATTTTAATTCACTCCACCGCGACTATCCATCACCGTTATTCCCAAATAATGTAACAGGATAACTTACTCATTTATTTTAATCAATGTGAGATTGAACTTTCAAAGTTACTCTTTGGCTAAATATAAGAGCCTCGTTCATGTACTTGTTTTAAATGGGGATGAACTGAGCTATCCTGAGAACAACTCTGTTGTTAGTATTAACAGCTTCACAGTTACTTGTCTTGAGGTGTAATTATTTTACCATTATTACATGCAAGGCTTTTAACAAAGCAGTCTTTCCCTCCATTTAAGCAGAGAGTTTTATAATTTATTGCATCTCTTTGGTCATCAACACACTATACAAACAGTTGGCCACCGGTGACCAATTACATTAAGGTTAAGCAACATAACTTTAAATTAGAAATAAGCTAATGTATCTTCATCAAGGGCCTGCTGTGTTTTCACTGCTGTTTATGAGATGATACTAAATGTGGATATAGAGCACGCTCACTGGGACCAATTCCTTTCGGCCTGAAAATGGGAAAGTCTCGAGTGTACCCAGGTCCAAAGCTAATTAATGGGATAACATCTGCTTTAAGCATTCAGCTGGAGTAATTTCTATCAACTTCCCAGCGAAGGTGCACGGGAAACTGTCAGAGAACTAAGTATCTATCATGAGCCATATTAATCTGTAACAGGACTGTAAAAGGCATATTTCTGTCTTGGTTTTCTATTTATTAGGGGTGCTGCTATTACCGATATGAGTTTCCTCCCCTTCTTGTTTTCTTCAGTGCATGAATAATTGTGGGGTCCATAAGCAAATAACCCATGATATACACATAGACCAGGGAACTGTACATGTTTTCAAACATTCGATGTAGAGGAGATAAAAGACAAGAATAAAACAGCCATGTTCTTTCTGAAACAATCAGTTTTATCCACAAAGACATTTATGTTGTTTTATCATAATACTTAAAAATGCAGCAGGATTTGCTAAAGAGAAATACCAGTACTGTAAAACAAGCTTCAGAAGGGATAAGCCCACTTATTTCGTGTTATTTCATGTTATCAGCTCTTGTACAACATGATTCCAGCTTTAGTAGTGACTAAATAAAGGCACCTGTCCTGTGTGATCATTTGCATAAATCCAACCCGAATGGAGGAAAAAAGTAAATCTCTGACAACCTAAAACAACTGTGTGGAAGCAGCAAGGGTAATTCTGTTAGCAGAGGTTTTTGACTGATTCTAATTCTTTATTCACCTACTTATTTCTTTCTGTTTATATATGTATTGATTTATTTTGCAGGGGAGTAGGAGAAAGAGCTAATATTAATTAAGAGCTTAAGAGGACGTGTTTCCACGTGTACGTTCTTTTAAAGTAAGCCCCTGAATGATTAGTATGCTTCCTATGCAGTTATACAATCAAGCAAACAGCACCAGGCCTATGTTTCAATAGAAAGGGAAAGAAAAAAAACACATTGTTTTTACTGGTTGAGGTGAAATTTATGCTGATGTCACTTTTTCATAATAATGAACCCAATAAATGGCATACATAAAATACGATCCTGAGGCAGCAATTACAATAATGATCATTTACCTTTACCTGAAAATGGTTGTGGTCAAAGGCCAAATGTCATCTCACAATGAGTATAGGGGAATACATGGTCTAAAATCCCAAAGCCTCCTAAAAAGGATGTCATTCAGAGTTATGAAAATGAAATTGAGAGGAGAATGAGGGTATTTTTAAAAAAATCTTAACACGTATAGAGGAACAAATTCAGCATTTTCCTTAGATATTTAATAATTCTATGAAATGTTTAATATTGCTAAATTGAAATTGTGGCTTTCCCCAAGATTATGCAATAATCTCATAGCCAACTAATAAGTTGTGTTGGTTAATTGCCAAGCTATTTTGCATACAGTTAAGTTGTGCATATAAAAATACACATGATGAAACATGTAGTGTTTTATAACCCAGAGCAACTAACATGTTCATACCTAATGCATGCACACACACTGTAACCCAGGACAAATTGCTCGTGTTAGTTACTACCACAGGCTGACAGGCCAGGAAATACATTTGGTGCCTAATATGCATAAGCACAGAAATATGGTCAGACTCATTACTGTAATAAAGCTATGATTTGCCAACAGGATCAGAAAAACACACTTGAAGCAGTCTGTCCCTTCCATTAGTTCATGTGCCATAAAGCAATAAGGTTGTAAGAAGGGTGAATCCTCAATTCAGTTGTGCTACCTTGTCTGGGTTATTTGAACCTTATTTGCCTTAAGGGGCCCATTTGCTTGTCCTAATGTGTACACAGTGATAATGTAGCCATTTACGCAATAAGGAAGGCCTGCAAAACAGTAGTCTGCTCAGCAGTAGCATGGGGTAGCAAGAGTGTGGAAAAGTGGTAACTATTGGTCCAATTACATAATTCCGTGTTCCGCGGAGGCATCTGCAAAGCAGAAAGGTAGCTTTTTAATGTGCTTCAGAGTGGGTGGAATACTGGACAACAAAAATGCCAAACAGATTTCTTTCCAATGCTTTGGTGAAATTAGATCCAGTTTGATAAAATAAAATACCTTGAGTCGTCTGCTTGAATTTTCCATATTACACAAAAGACTCTTTTATTTCTTGTTTCTGTTTTTTTTTTTTTCTTTTTTTCTAAATTATACTTTAAGTTCTGGGATACATGTGCAGAATGTGCAGGTTTGTTACATAGGTACACATGTGCCATGGTGACTTGCTACACCCATCAACCCATCATCTACATTAGGTATTTCTCCTAATGCTATCCCTCCCCTAGTCCCCCACCCCTCAACAGGTCCCAGTGTATGATGTTTCCCTCCCTGTGTCCATGTGTTCTCATTGTTCAACTCTCACTTATGAGTGAGAATATGCAGTGTTTTGTTTTCTGTTCCTGAGTTAGTTTGCTGAGAATGCTGGTTTTGAGCTTCATCCATGTCCCTGCAAAGGATATGAACTCATCCTTTTATGGCTGCATAGTATTCCATGGTGCATAGGTGCCACATTTTCTTTACCCAGTATATCATTGATGGGCATTTGGGTTGGTTCCAAGTATTTTCCCTTGTGAATAGTGCTGCAATAAGCATACATGTGCACGTATCTTTATAGTAGAATGATTTATAATCCTTTGAGTATATACCCAGAAATGGGATTGCTGATTCAAATGGTTTTTCTAGTTCTGGATCTTTGAGGAATTGCCACATTGTCTTCCACAATGGTTGAACTGATTTACACTCCTACCAACAGTATAAAAGTGCTCCTATTTCTCCACATCCTCTTCAGCATCTGTTGTTGCCTGACTTTTCAATGATCACATTCTAACTGGCGTGAGATGGTATCTCATTGTGGTTTTGATTTGCATTTCTCTGATGACCAGGGATGATGAGCTTTTTCTCACATGTTTGTTGGCCACATAAATGTCTTCTTTTGAAAAATGTCTGCTCATATTTTTGCCCACGTTTTGATGGGGTTGTTTGTTTTTTTTTCTTGTAAATTTGTTTAAGTTCCTTGTAGATTATGGATATTAGCCCTTTGTCAGATGGATAGATTACAAAAATGTTCTCCCATTCTGTAGGTTGCCTGTTCACTCTGATGATAGTTCTTTTGCTGTGCAGAAGCCCTTTAATTTAATTAGATTCCATTTGTCAATTTTGACTTTTATTGCGATTGCTTTTGGTGTTTTAGTCATGAAGTCTTTGCCCATGCCTGTGTCCTGAATGGTATTGCCTAGGTTTTCTTCTAGGATTTTTATGACTTTAGGTCTTACATTTAAATCTTCAACCCATCTTGAGTTAATTTTTGTATAAAGTGTAAGGAAAGGGTCCAGTTTCAGTTTTGTGCAGATGGCTTGCCAGTTTTCCCAACATCATTTATTAAATAGGGAATCCTTTCCTCATTGCTTGTTTTGGTCACGTTTGTCAAAGATCAGATGGTTATAGATGGGTGGTGTTATTTCTGAGGCCTCTATTCTGTTTCATTGGTCTATATATATATGTTTTGGTGCCACTATCATGCTGTTCTGGTTACTGTAGCCTTGCAGTATAGTTTGAAGTCAGGTAGCATGATGCCTCCAGCTTTGTTCTTTTTGCTTAAAATTGTCTTGGCTATATGGGCCCTTTTTTGGTTCCACATGAAATTTAAAGTAGTTTTTTCCAATTCTGTGAAGAAAGTCAATGATAGCTTGATGGGGATAGCATTGAATCTACAAATTACTTTGGGCAGTATGGCCATTTTCACGATATCTATGAGCATGGAAAGTTTTTCCATTTGTTTGTGTCCTCTCTTATTTCCTCGAGCAGTGGTTTGTAGTTCTCCTTGAAGAGGTCCTTCACATCCCTTGTAAGTTGTATTCCTAGGTATTTTATTATTTTTGTAACAATTGTGAATGGGAATTCACTCATGATGTGGCTCTCTCTCTATTTTTGGTGTATAGGAATGCTTGTGATTTTTGCATTTTGATTTTGTATCCTGAGACTTTCTTGAATTTGCTTATCAGCTTAAGGAGATTTTGGGCTAAGATGCTAGGGTTTTCTAAATATAGAATCATGTCAACTGCAAACAGAGACAATTTGACTTCCTCTCTTCCTATTGGAATATCCTTTATTTATTTCTCTTGCCTGACTGCCCTGGCCAGAACTTCCAATACTATGTTGAATAGGAGTGGTGAGAGAGGGTATCCTTGTCTTGTACCAGTTTTCAAAGGGAATGCTTCCTTATTTTGCCCATTCAGTGTGATATTGGCTGTGGGTTTGTCATAAATAGCTCCTATTATTTTGAGATACGTTCCATCAATACCTAGTTGATTGAGAGTTTTAAAAATATTATGGAATTTACATTGGGTAAAGGCAGTTTCCTCATTAGAGGGAAGGCACTCAGGCATCATTTCCCTCTGAGAGGGGATATTCAAAAATCACACAAGGAAAGTATGAGTGAAAAGATGAAGGTAGGGTGGTCCTACGTGCCCCATGGTATCCTCCAAAGCCCTCAAGCGTCTTATAGCCTTGTCCTTGTTATCACAGTAATCACATGGGCTTGTGAAGGGGCTTATCCGACATTAGAGAACTAGAGAGAGAAAATTCAAGTTTGAGGCACACTGGCAGAAACTTTGAAGATTATATGAGGCACATTTTATACCTATTTCTTTTCTGTTTCTTATGCCAACTTTCAATGAAAGCTGGTTTTGCATTTTTGCATACCCATGTATATAGGCTGGAAATCTGGTAATGGATTATAAAGAAAAGAATAACTAAATTAAATATTCATTAAGCACATACCTTTCCCAAGGTTTGGAAGACCCTCTACTCACCAACTAGAAAAAACAACCCAGAAACTTGTACATTCTAGTTCCAGCATTATTTACCATATTTTCCTATGATACATATCCTGAATGCCAAAGAGACATTGTTGCTCTAGCCAACCTCAATTATCTGTTTCCTGGAAAACTGTGTTGAGAAGGATTCTGAGGTCTCAATGTGAATGAAAAGAGGAAAATGGCAGCAGGTATTTCAGTTCTCTCAGCCATATGTGCCAGTCTTTGCCAAGCTCCAGATGTCATTAACAGCATTCCTGTCCTCTCTTGCCTGAGACACCCTTCAGCATGCCTCATTTTTCAAGATACCTCTCCACGGAACACTTTCAGACCTTCGTCATCCTTGTGTACTAAGAACTTTTGGTAAGGATATATAAAGAATTGTTATATATTATGTATGTTGTATAGGAAGCAGATTTCATACATATTACTAAATATGAATACAGTTTTAGTCATGCGCCTTCACATGGAAAATAGAATATGTAGAAATACTTTCATGTTGATGTTGATTCTTTATGGGAAATGGTCATGCCATGGTATAAGTAAAACAGAGATACCTATAGCTAATAAAAAGCACAATCTAATAGGTTGGCCTAATAGAAAAATGGAGGACAGCTCTCCGTGTAGTGTGGTTTACTGGGATTCTGAATATTTGCATTCTGCTACTATTAATTCCCACAGGCCTTCTGTGGCATCTCGGACGTTAACAGAATCGCTATTATGGGTTGACACATCATTTCCATGCCCCAACTTGAACATAAACAAACTACTAGGTAGGGGTCACATACTAGATCAATAACCTTATTCCCTATTATCAAATCAGCTACTAACTTCTAAATAGAGAGTAGAAATCTAAGGAAATAGTAGGATTTTTTAAAGAATATTTTAAAGAGATGTGACGTAGATTGATAGTAACATTAGCAACAAAGAATTATGCTGAGAAAGACCCCTCCAAATAGAGCTGGCTGTCAGGGCTCTAGAATCCTGAGAACAAGCGATGTCAAATCAAATCAACAAACATTTTTTACATACTTCCTAGATGCTCTGGGATCTATTGCATAACACACAGACACAGCATGAGCAGATGTTTGAGGGTCACAGATAAAATGGCTTAGTATGAGAGATCTCATTTTAAAAGACCACTTGTCTTTGTTATTACTCATAAATTTTTTTTTAAAAAAACAATGAATTTTACTCTGTATCAGAAGAAATAGAACTACAGCTAGCATTTTTCTATTTATATAGCTTTAAGAGCTTCATCACATTTTGAGAATTCAACATTTTTTCTCACGTGGGCACTTTCGATGTCATGTTTTAACACTGTGAAATCTGCCCACCCACCTTCACCTCCACCACCAATATTCTGCTTATAAGCATAGTCTCTGCCCTTGAAGTTCTTATGCTTTCATGGAAGAAGAAAGATGAGACAAAATGAAGAGAACGCCTGCAAATATTCAAAATCACAAACATCTCAGTAGAGTAGCAGAATAAATCTCACACAGCATTATATGCCAGAGCTCTAAAGAGAAAGAGCTAAAGCCCACCTCAGCTATGGGCAGACAGGAACAGGCCTGAGACATGTTTTGCAAAGTAGCTTAGGGCTGGTCCTGACTTTATCTTCAGAATGGGGACTGTACCTCATCCTGGGAAGAAAGCTCCTTCAATAGAAACAAACACCAGTCTGGGGCCATTATTTGTGGCCACTTTGATCATTGGTGTACTCTTTTCCAGATTGGCCCCTTTAAACTTAAGGTTCCCAGGGGAAGCCCTGGTACAGGGAAACAAAAATAGCTATTGATGTTTAGTTTAAAGGCATTTCTGTATTTTGGCTTTCCTTGTCTTTCTTTTCCCCATGTACCTCTTTCCTCCCACCCTGACTGCAGCCTCCCTGAGGTCTCCCTGGATTTGATCTACTGACCTGGCTGCTGAGGCTGGATTTGAAATCTTCTGAAGGGTTCTTAACATGCCAGAGTTAACAGGCCTGCCTGGGCCAGCTGCTGTCTTGGAGCTGCACAAACTCCACGGATTGTTTGGCAATAAAAATCAGCTATAAACGTGTGAAAAATACCAGAGACCCAAATGGAAGAGGGAAGAGACAGGGGAATGGTTCTTCCACCCTTTTAGTGGACATCTGATTTATTTTTTAAATGGAAAAGCCACTTTTATAGCTACTGTAGTTCAATTATCTCTAATTTTACACATTTTATGCAAATTATCAGCATCTTAATTGCAAATGAGAAGGAAACTTATTTTTTAAAGCAGAACAACAAGGTATAGTTTTGTATTTTCTTTTCAATTTTTAATCCTATGCTTGGTTCAGCACCATTAAACTTTTAAAACTCTTTTTACACAGTTGTTTAAAAGTTATGTGTAATTTAAAGCACACTCGCATGTTCACAAACACCCATAGCCTTAAACAAGTAGCTAATTTTGTTCTCAGATCTCATTCTCCCTTTTGGAGAGGATACTTTGATCTTCTGCCACATACAATTTCAAAAGACCACAAGGGGATATACTCAAAAGATTTCACAAAGGAACTTGGTGTCATGTCTTACAAATTAAGCATGTTGGAACAGAGTCTAAGCATCAAGAAACCCAGTTGCAAAAGCTTGGTTTTTTGTTTATTTGTATTTGTTTTGTTTTGTTTGCCTGAGTGCCCAGATTTCTAGCAGCAGTATGCTGGTAGATACTTGACAACTGACCCTCTTGGTGTGGAGATGCAAGGGGCATAATTTGTATATGATGTTTGCCAATTTCCATAGTGTAAACACTCATGCCATGGCTGATTTCAAGCTGCCAATGCTGTATCATTCAATGTGAAGGTGGAAAAGATGTGTTGAATCAGCTGGTGAGCTGAGCCCCTGTGGAGCCAGCTCTAGCACAACTCTACTCCCAGAAACTCAGACATGCTTTGAGGATTTCAACTAACTGTATTCTGGTTTTGGGTAACTAGAAATAAAAAGCCAAGAGAATACAAGTTTTCCATATTGAATAAAAATTTAAGATTTTATAGACTGACAAAGGAAGTTTAGCATAATACTTACACATCTAGAATCAGGAGTTCTACTCAAGAATCCAGCAATTGCCAGCCACATAACCTGTGCCAATTCTTCATCATGGAGTCTGCTTCCTTTTGTTTAAAATAGTAATAAAGTTTGCTCTGCTGTGAGTTTATCTTCTAATAGCAAAAGAGCTTGTAGGTGAGCACTTGGTACATTGAAAGGATGTGCAAATAAAAGCAAAATGTCTTCCTGGTTTATTCAACAATTACTGGTTTTGTCAACAAAATGTCACTATAGAAAATACAAAGACGTATATATCACAACACGTGAGTTATTTTTCAATAGATTATAATTAGTGTTTTTCTGAAGAAATTCCACCTTGGCCATTTGTGGGAAACATAAGTATTTTTCTGTGTCTTGAATCTTGAAAAAAAAATCAGTTAGGAAATGAGGAAAAAGGGTTATCATTCTGATACGAATTAAAGTTTAATTTTAATATGTGCTAATTTCTCCAATGAAAAGAACAAAAAGGGAAGAATTGCCGTGATTAATACTCCCTGGGAAGAATGAGTAGTGCCCACAAAAGAATTCAAAGATGGTGATGGCATTAAGTGCGCTCCAAGCACTTATCACATCCGCCCCTCACTACAAATAATATTCCACTGGAACATTGCTCAATGGCCCACTCAAACAGTTCGTAGTCCCAACACTTACCAGTAGAGATTCTGCCTTTTTTCCCCAATCATATTTCATCCTAGCACATCAAGCAAAGGAAACAATCATTGACCTCCAACAAAATCTAGATTCCTCTGGAAACAGAAGCAAATGAGAACAGAAATGAAAACCCTTGTGTTAACACTTCTCATTAGACTCTCTGCCTAACAATAATTTGGCTTGCTCCTACTAATGTACGACTCCGGGCTGCTGGTCCAATACTCATTTGCAGAAAGGAAAATGAAGAGTACCTATGAGTGCCTGACTTTGCTACTTCTCTTTTCTCCTTCCCCTTTGTGACTTCATGCTGGTTTGTAATTTGTGTTTTCACCACTGTGGTTAATTCTAAGATACAGTTGATCAATTCATAGCCTCCTTAGTAATGGAAGTGCTTCTAAATAAAATTGTGTAAAGCTTAACACTTCGATGGAGAGAATTCCTACCAGCCCTTTCATCGTGTATTTAGCTGGTTACCCTTCATTGAAGTTACATTTGTAGCATAATTAATGAAATAAGCTTTTCTTCTAACTTGCTTAAATAGTTATGCCAGGTGACTTGGAAAGTATCTTTCTATTTACAAGGAAGCATTGCTCCCTAAAAGGTCTGGGACCTTGCTACATCACCCCTGGCAGTCAAAATATTAAACCTTGTGCACATGACTGAGACCGGACAGGCTGAACAATACACATGCCTCCTAATGCATGTCAACAATTTTACTATCTGGTACAAATGGAAACTTGCTGAATTTATTCCCTAAAATGCTTTTTATGCTTTTCTTGGTTCTGGATTAGTGGTAATGCATTTAAATGTCTGGAAGAAATATTCAAAAAAATGAAACACATAACTTTAGTTGAGATGCCTACATTTCAAACCAAATACTGGCAGATCAGTGAGTATCTGGGCTAATACTATCCTTATTTGATTAGGATAATCCAGCGAGACACTGACTCATGCCTTCAGATCCTGCCTTTTAACCAATCAATATTTGTAGGGTTATGGTTTTCAGAAGGCAGGTGATAATTTTGGAGATAACATCCCAAGGTGCTGCTGACATTGGGATGCATATTTAATATGTTCCTGGAATGACAGAATACAGCAATGTTGGAATCTCCCCCTAGAAATACACATGCACACACAGACACACACAGACATGCGCGCACACACACACACAAACACACACAGCTACTAACCTTTACATTCTTGAAGCCCCAATACAGATTTAGCAGATTGCCTCTTATTAATGTCAATGAACATTTGAAAATGTAAGAAGAGTTGGGACTGAATACTTTTCCCTTGGATGGTCCTGTCTTTTCAGCGTTGAGAAACTCCTGAGAAGGAAAGGGAAGAAGCAGCTCTCTACTCAAAGATCAATAGTGGGGACAGGAGAAGGGGACAGAGAGTATAGCTAAAGCAATGACCTTTATCAGCACATGTCACTACCCCCACAGAGCAGCAGTTCACATGAGAACAGGGGAAGGTGGGAAAACAAAGGGAAGATATTAAACTTGGATTTTGTAGAATGCCATTAAAATATATCTATTTTAATTTCACATGGCTAAAATTATCAGCTGGCGTTGTATTAATTTTGCCTTGTCTGAAATTAGTTGTCAGACTTCTGTTTATAGCCTAATTACCTTTTTCCTGAAAAAAAAGGAGTTAAAAGTAATAACAATAAATTTGTAATGCAAAAGCTACAAGTTTGTGCATTAGGACAGGTTAGGGATGGTTCTAGGAACAGGATTTGGAAATTGTTTAAACAAATGTGAAGAGCTTTCTATTTCTCTGAAGACTAGGATTTTGCTAGTTCTCTCTGCATTATTCAGTGCCATGATTATTTCTTATGACCACAGACACTTGAATATGAGTAGTGAACAGGCAGCTGCAGTTTGGTGTTACCTATTTTTATTTCGCTCTCTTACCAAACCAGCTAGGTAATTAAAGGTTCATACTCAGGACCACAAATCGGCAAATATTTTTGTTGCAGGCCAGATAGCAAATACTTTTGTCTTTGTGGTTCATATAATTTCCATCACAGCTACTCAACCCTGCCATGTGTGCAAAAACAGCCACAGACAATGTGCAAACAAATGAGTGTGACTGTGTTCTGATAAAGCTTTATTTACAAAAACAGGCAGTGCGGTAGATTTGGCTCACAGGCCATCATTTGTCAACCCCTGCTCAGGACAATTCAACCAACAGACTGTGGAAAGAAAGTAAGGTATGCCCAGCCATAGCAGAGAGTAGGTGCTCAACAAATATATTTTGAGTAAAAATTAGTATTAATTAAACTAAAGCACACACACGCACATTTTACTCAACACCAGAAAAATGAAGCTACTTCGAAATCAGAATCTATGATTTTAAAAAATTGTTTTTTTAAACAAAAACAATTAGTTTTGTTGGAATCAACAAAACTAAGTAGCAAATGAACATGAAAGAGACACAGATTTAGCAAACTGGCTCTTATTAATGTCTGTGAGTATTTGAAGCTAATGTTCATGGAGGCTAAGTAAAGGGAAACTGTTCTTCACATTCAATTGGCCACAAAGGATGCCACTATATTATATAATATCATATAAAAACTGAGGTTTACAGTTATGCCCTTCTGCCATCAAAATAAGAGAATGTTGCAGAAAGTGTTGGCTAAGTTAGGGAGATGTGAAATGTTTTTTTGTTTTGTTTTTGAGACAGAGTCTTGCTCTGTTGTCCAGGCTGGAGTGCAGTGGCACGATTTTGGCTTACCACAACCTCTGCCTCACAGGTTCAAGCGATTCTCCTGCTTCAGCCTCCCAAGTAGCTGGGACTACAGGTGCATGCCACCATGCCCAGCTAATTTTTTAATTTTTATTTTTAGTAGAGACGGGATTTCACTATGTTGGCCAGGCTGGTCTCAAACTGACCTAATGATCCGCCCACCTCGGCCTCCCAAAGTGTATTTTTTTTTTAAGATATGCATTGAAATGAGTAGTTTTAAAATAATTTTCTCTCTTGAAAATATGAGATTTATCTCGTAAATAAGCTACAGATTTGAGCATTCTGGATCTCAGTCCTAGCACTGCATCTTCCCCTATAGCCAAGAGTTTCCTCATCCAGTGACAAGGGCTGGGCCAGACAATCTATGATACACAAACCCTGATTCTAAAATTCAGTGAGTCCGATGCTAGCTTCCACTATCTGCTTTTCAGTTAGAGGATTCCTGACTTTTTCTATTATGTTTATTACCTAAAGGTGAAGTGTTGGATTGCTTGTTTTTTTCTCCCCTACTAAGCAGATTTTCACTCCACTTCCCACATCCCACCCTAGACCTCTCACAAAAAGAGTCTCATCTGAAATGTGAATGTAGCTTGTCTCCCCACAGGTAGCCAGGAACAGGGTGCACAGTCAAGGCAACCCCCAAAAGGGCCCCTCTCCCGGCCGCGCCTGCAAAGTCATCCTGAGCGTCCTGAGCGTTCCTCAGCTGGAGGGGCTTTTCCCTGCTCAGTGTCTGGACCATTGCCAAGAAGATCTGTCCAGCTGTAAGCCTGATTTTATATAGTTATTTTCACTTATTTTTTATTTTGCAAAATGTAAACGAATCTGTTTAGCTAGGAAATCACGTCCCTTGAAAGTGATTATAACCTAATTTGACATGCAGTATTTGTATACTTATTCTAGTGTTATGATGCATTTACTGTGTTTACATAAATAGCGATTTCTGTATAATTACCACAAGATAATGTAAAGAGTTAATCATATAAAATCCCCCAAAATCTCATTTGAGTGATTTTTTTTTTAATTTGAAAGTGAATTTTCCTTTAGAAACAAAATTGGGCCCATTTCCAAAATATTCTGTAAATCTTCTTTGAGAGCCTCACAAAACATCTACTTTATCCATTCTTATCAATCATTAATTGATATGGTCAAATTGCCCTTGTACCTAATATGTGCCAAATACCAGCAAAGATAGAATAGACATGAGTCTTGCCTTCAAGAGTATTACATGTAAACGAGTCTGGAAGGGTGTCATGGAGAAAGGTGGAACTCTGCCTTGAACTTATCTGCTGATCTTTGATAATCACTATGGTTCCTTCATGATCTATACAACGAAAAATGAATATAAGAAAAGATTTTTATAGAAGAAATATCAAAAAGAGAGGCAACTAGCATGAAGGAAGAACGATACATATTTTAAAAATTTCCTCTATTTTATTGACAAATAAAAGAATTTCCCTCAAATTGGAATATTTTACTAAAACTGGGAAGGAGCAATCACATAAAGAACAATCTAATAGTTCTACACTCATACACCAATTGAAGCTATACTAGTAGATAGCAATATACAGGTATACCGACATACTAATTTATTTTCCTGAGGGTAAATTGGTGTTTCTCTCTGCACTTATCTGCTTCCATTCATTCAGGTTTTTGTTGGTTTGTTTTTGTGACACAGTCTTGCTCTGTTGTCCAGGCTGGCGTGCAGTGGCACAATTTCGGCTCACTGCAACCTCCCCCTCCTGGGTTCAAGTGATTCCTGTGTCTCAGCCTCCCCAGTGGCTGGGATTACAGGCATCTGCCACCACACACGGCTGATTTTTGTATTTTCAGTAGAGACGGGGTTTCACCATGTTGCCCAGGCTGGTCTCAAATTCCTGACCTCAAGTGATCTGCCCACTCCTCGGCCTCCCCAAGTGCTGGGACTACAGGCATGAGCCACTTTGCCTGGCCTCATTCAGGTTTTATTGTGTGCTTTGTTCTGTCTTGGAATATATGAGGGTTAAGAAATTAGGTCAAAAGTCTGCCAGCATACACCAAGCTGTGTGTACAGTGAAAGGAGAGCTGGCAAATGTCTACCATGGCATCTGCTTTAGAAAGGTGAAGATATCACTGCAGGTGTACACATCACGAATGGCATCCTTTCTTATCACTGGGTGCTGGAAACTCAGGTAACCAGGGAGGAGAAAGTATCTTCATTTCTCCCAAGTGCTATTTCTCCATCATCATGTTCAAAACCTTCTCTCAACTCTTTGAGTTCTTCCTTTATCTTGTTTCCTAAAAGACAAATGAAATTTAGACATACCTATGAAGTAATGTCCCCAGTAAGACAGATTTTTAAATGAATGAAGTCCATATAATTTCTATTAAAAAATTGTCAGAACAAGAGACAGAAATTCAGAAATAACATGGGTTAAAAGAATTGCTTATGGTCTTAAAAAAAAACAAAGTCACTATTTGTTGTTACTAATATTCATGACTATCATTTATAACTCTATATGTTTCAATAAAATCTAATTCAAGTCAATACTTCAATGACTTGTTTTCAATCAATGTACACTGACTAAAGTACCTAGTATGTCCAGTGGTTCACAAGTTCATTTCTTTATATCAAAAGAAGGAATAAAAAGTACATATCATTTGTCAATGACATCCTGTAGAACTAAAATAGTGATATTATACCACCATTTGTACAAGTATTTGTTATTATTTTTATAACTGAATGAATTTTAGCCATCAATTAGGGAATACTTAAAGGGCAACAACCCCCAGGTAAGCTGACTAAACACGTATACCCTACTTTCTGTTTCAAGCCCAAGTTCCGTTTTGTTCTCCCAATCTAGAGATTGGGTCATAATGGTGAAGTATAGGGTCATAATGATGAAGAATTCTAATTATGTGATTTGGACTCTAGTTCTTCTAGTCAGTCCCATGGTCCTTTCAGCCAGTTGTCAAACCGTTCTGTGCTTTAGTTTCACTTTCTGCAAAATTGGAATAACAAACAATTCCCATTTTTTGTAAGGGTTTATGTAAGTTATTCCCAGCAGGCACATAGAGTATTGCATGGCACATGGTAAAATCACAGGAAATGCTGTCTAGTTGTACTGGAAGCACATGAGCCTTGGATGGCCTTGATTTACACTTAGCACTATATTTTCCTCATTTATTTATTCAGTCTATTTCCTAAATTCTAATCAATGTCAATAGGAAATTAAATTAATGATAAATTATCCATTTAAGTGTATGTGTTCTCCTTCTCCCTCCAATATTTCCACTATGTTTTTGTCTTCCATTAATGTGGCTAATTGTGAAGTGACTATGTTCATGATTACCTTATTTACCTGCCCATTTGATGTTTCTAGTGGGAGACACTAGACCTTAAGAATGACACTAACTCTGATACCAACAGTATAGGAAACTGCCTGATTACAAAGTTTCCTTTTATTGCCTCCCTCTCATCTTCAGCTTACTTTCCTTTCTAACTGACCCTACTCACCCAACCCAGGCTACCAAAGATGAGCTCATGTGAAATGCAAAATGTCCAAGGTCCACCCTTGCTCCCCTTTTGCCAATCAGTGCTTATAAAACTCCTAGGGTAAGTTTCCTTATTTTTGACATGAGTTATTTGTCATAATCATCTTAGGAAAAGGAATAATTTCTCTTGCGACATCTATAGCATTTTCACAGTGTTACATCCAAACTGGCTTGATACAGTTTCAAGGGGATGACAGGACGTTTCTGTGGAGAGTCTTCTCAGAGGTGGGGATTTTGTTAGACAGTCACATGCCCTACTTTTGAGGCAATTGCTCCAGTTTTCACATTCTCTCTCTCCTGCGTTTTGGAGAAGAGATCGAACGTTCTCTTCCTCCAGGTCCCAGCTGATTGCCTGAACTGTGAGAGTGCTGCTTGAAATGACAAGGGAATGGGGTAGAATTGGAGTTATCCAAATAAAAAACATGTGGTATGAGGCTCACTATTCAATAATACGTATTCTATGAGGCCTCCCCAAGAGTCGTCAGGTTTTCAGCAGAATATTAGTTGGTTACTTAACACACTCTATTACCTTCACTTAAAGACTTTAAATCAGGAAGCTTTGCTTAATTTTACGAAGTAAGATACCTGAAAATGGAATCCCGCTTATTTTCAATTGGTAGGATAAGGAAAAGTCTCCTACAACAATGCTCTTTCTAGTCTGGAAGGAGATGCTATATCATGAATGTGTGTGTTTGGTCTGCTTAGTAAAGTATTCAAAGAATCATATAAAGTACATACTCTTCAGGTTTTTCAGTTGGGAAACATGAGAAATAGTTTTGTTTTCGTTTTGTTTTCATTTTCTCTGATCTCTAAAATGTATCACTTTGCATGTGAGAAACCCAAACAAAAGACAAAAATATCAGAAGTGTCTTGCTTCAAATTATATTGGTTTATAAATAAGTTTAGGATGATTTATTGAAAACAGGATTAAAATTTCTCTGTCTCACCTACTGCCAACACAACTTGCTTCTGCTGTGGCACATCTGAAGCAAAAAAATAAATGTTAGATGTGAGATTTATAAAAATGACATGGAGAAAAACAATGCTCTTAATAAATAATATATTATTATAAGGGAAACAGTGATTGAGTAATGGCACTCTAATGATTTTTCCCCAACAGCTAGCACACCTGCTCTGGCATTGTTTTTGTTCTGGTTTGTTTTCTCTGCTCAGCAGAACTACCTTACTGTGAGAACAGTCGTCATGAAGTCCTTTACAAAGGTGACTAAACTACCTTCTGCTAGGGTGTCAAACTGCCCCAAATTGGAAGATCAAACAAAATTCTGAATATGACACCTGGGTGTTGGAGTGAGCACATGTTGTGAAACACTACTGAATGGGGAGCTCAGACTGTCTTTGAGAAATCTTTACCAAGGCCCCCAGGGCCATTTTACAGATTGCCTTTCTAAATTTTACAATGTAAACAGCCCAGACTGGAATGAATCGACATGTGTAAAGAACTGTGAGGCAGCTCCTCTCTCTCCCTGGATCTCAATGATTGTTACAAAGATGAAGTTTCCAGTCATTCCTCCAACTCTGAATTGTCATTTGACCTATGCCAAATGTCATCAGTTTCTGGATTACCATTTATTTCTATCACATGAAAACAAATCCTCTGTCTTTATCCTAGAGATTAAATATAGGTAAGAGATATAAACATGGTTGAAAATGTACAAAGGAACAGTGATTAATATGTAAAACAATTTTTGGTATTATTTGGTAAAACATCATTACTAATAAGTATATAAGAGCATGTTTGGGGGTTGTAAATGCATTTCTTATATTTGTTATCTAATTTATATGCCATAATCGAATGTATTGTCATCTTGATGCCATTCATCCTTGAAGCACTGACATTTGCTATTCTAGAAAAGGCCATTTCACACAGTTCTCTATTATAATGCCTGAACTTCTGTTTCTGAATGAGATTCAATGGGATTTCTAGAGGAGGGGGAACAGAAGAACACCCATTTCTACTTTTCTGTCTTCAAAGTTAAGACGTAGCAATGATTACACATTCTTTTTAAGGGAATAGGCTCAAATTTAAGGCAATGGAAATCAGTTGTAAAGCATAGTCAGTAATAATCTGTAATCTCAATTCCTGTGCAAAAACCACTTAAGATAATTTGGCCTACATTTACTAAGCAAAAATTAGACACTTTCTCACAACAGTGTCACGGCCTTGGAGTCAAAAGACACTGAGTTCTTATATAGCCTTAGCTGTGACAGTATCTTCTGAAACTTCTTTCGGCTCTATCTTGAGAGGTAAGTCAAGTGTCTATTTGGAGGCAAGACCTTAGTTTTGTGTTTATTTTGTGTCTTGTCGTTTGAGTTAGGAACAATGTCAGAACAAACACAATGCCATTTTCAAATGAGTTAGCTGGTTTGTGGATGCTTTGTCCAGCATGGAATGTCTATGTACATTCATTCTTCGTCTGGCACCGTTCTTCGTCTCAGGAGCTGTACTTGAAGTGTCTGCAAATGGTAAATTACCATCTGATGTGTGACACCACGGTTTATCATCTTACACTTGATTAAGTCAAGCAGGATATTGTTTATAATAAGCTACAGATCTGTGTGGTTTAATTGGATAACCTTGTAAAGCACTTAGGTTAGGGTTTGTTGCATAGTAAGCTCTCAATAAAATTAGGCTCTGGGTAATTGTCATGGAACTATCTTAGAGAAAAATGGCTTTAAAAGGCCTTCGCATCCAGGCTCTTGCCTCTGTGGGGTAAGTATCATACAGTGAATTACTTTCTCCAACTCTTCATTCTCTCATCTTATACATTTACATGTCTGTCATGGCTTGGCCATATGACTTTCTTTGGTCAATCGGACCTTACAGGAATGTTGGAGAGCAGAGCTGAAATATGCTTGTGGAATTGGTCTGCTATCTTGCACTTCTACCATTGCCATGAGAAGAATATTCCCCAGATAATCACTCTCCCTTCAGTTTAGGCCTCAGAATGTGTATGACTGTCCCAGCCACCTCATGCACATCATTTTTGTGGCAATGGCTGATAGATACTGTAAGTATAAACTATTATTTGCCATTAATGTGTGAGGCATCCAAAACCCTAAAGGGTAAGTGTATTAATTTTCTAGAGCTGCCATAACAAAGTATCATCCATTGAAGGGCGTAAGCAATATAAATTTATTTTCTCACAATTCTGCAGTCTAGAAGGCCAAGATCAAGTTGTTGGAAGGGTTGGTTTGTTCTGAGGTCCATGTGGTAAAGATCTATCCCAGGAAACTCTCCTTGACTTATAGATAGTTATCTTCTCTCTGTGCCTTCAAATGTTCCTCCCTCCCTGCATTTATCTGTGCCCTGACTTTCTCTTCTTTTAAGGACACCAGTCATATTGGATTAGGGCCCATCCTAGTGACTTCATTTTAACTAACTTGTTAAAGACTCTATCTCCAAATACAGTGACATTTTGAGGTACAGCAGGTTAGAACTTCAACACATGGATTTTGAGGAGACGAAATTCAGTCCATAACAGTAAGTGATGTACAAGTTCTCTACCAATACAGGGAAATACAACCCACTTTGTCTGCTACCTTTCAATTTCAATCTTGGGTTAGCAATATTTTCAAGGGCCCTAGAATTCACTCTTCTCCACAAGCCAATATCTGTGTGTTTTAGTGACCTAATGCTACATGCCTGGAAATTTAGGCCTGAGCTCATTTCAGTGAGCAGATGCTGGACATCTCTCTCTCATGATGCCATTGACATTTCAGGAACTGTAGGGCATTGCATTCTGGCTCTGATGGATCATTCTGGACCTACCACTTTTGTCATCAATTAAACAGCAACAGACAAAGCATTAAAGTAAGTTGCCTAAATTGAAAAGGAATGTATCTGTCAATTAATCAGCATATAACTAGGCAAATGTGTATGAAAATATTCCTGTATGGTGGAACCCTCAAATGGTAAAGAGAAAACTTTCAAGTAGTACTAGAAAATGCCTTCAGACAAATAAAGTCTGTTGTATACTGTGCCTGACTTGGGATGGACGCCTTGGAGAAGTTTCCATGTGCACAGTTCGTCTTTGGCCAACCTGACTTATCAAGTTCATCAGGAACCCTACCTTCATCATTCAAGCTCTGCCACCTCAATCATGTTTTCTGATGTTCTATAACCATTCCCATTCTTACTCGTTACCCTAGTAGCTTTTCCTGCAGTTTTTTCTTTTTTTCCTTTCTATGGTCTCTAGGACTCCTCTGTGACTTCATTAATAAAAACATTTCCATTGAGCAAAACATATCACACAAAGAAAGAAAGTGAGAAAAGAAGGAAAGAAAGAAAGAAAGAAAGAAAGAAAGAAAGAAAGAAAGAAAGAAAGAAAGAAAGAAAGAAAGAAAGGAAGGAAGGAAGGAAGGAAGGAAGGAAGGAAGGAAGGAAGGGAGAAAGAGAGAGAGAAAGAAAGAAAAGAAAAGAGAGAGAGAGAAAGAAAAGAAAGAGAGAAAGAAATGAAGGAAGAAAAGAAGGCAGAAGGAAGGAAGGAAGGAAGGAAGGAAGGAAGGAAGGAAGGAAGGAAGGAAGGAAAGAAGGAGGGAAGGAAGGAAAAAAAATTCTTCACCTGACTTTGAAAACCTCTCCAAAATGGAAGATTCTTTCACGTCACTTCCCCCCATCAACACTAGTCTCTCATATAAGCCCTTCTCTGCACATGGACCTGGATTTTTGCTAAATTCATATACCTCTTAATGTTATCCAATTCACTGCTTTCACACATACTGTTTCCCTATGTAAAGTGACCTCTGTCATCCTCTCCACCTGTGCTAATATTATTCTGTGTCATGGCACAGCCTAAGAAGCTTCTAAACCCTTCCTGTTCACCCAGAAGACATGCTCACTCTCCACCCCCTTTTTCCAACCCTTAGAGCCTTTATCTCTCTCGGACCTTTATCATGCATTATAACATAAAGTTATTTATCTTTTTAACAAATACATTTTCTCTTCCAAATGATATTATTAGTTCTTCACAATTAAGAGCTCATCTTTTCATTGATATCATTATTAACAATGAAAACAGTGTTATGTATGCAGCAGATTCTTCTTTAAAAATACATTGAATAACATATTTATTGAATGAATCAATGGCATCAACTCAATATATGCTTATTAATTGAATAATGAAATACGGAAGAAACAAAGCGAGTACGTAGTGAATAAGCGAATCTCTGAAATCAAGCCTACAGACTGCCCAGATGTTCTCACCCATGGGGAAAGTTCCACAGTTCCAAATCACAGTTGGATGATATTTACACGGCTTAATACCATCTTTACTGAATTATCTCAAGTTTTCACTGATATCAGAAATAAATGTTTTTGTCATGCAGCCTAATTTATGTTTCTTGGCAAATATGAGCATTCTATTCATAATATGGCTATTTATAGTCATTTGTTTTGCTTTAATACAATTTAACTCAGAAGTACTGAATAGAGGGCATTCAAGTTTTTGATGGTTCAGTGAAATCAAACATATTTCAGAAGCAAATCTGGGCCAGAGGGCCTTATTTTGGAGATAAAACAATGAGAGTATAGAAAGGTTAAATGATATGACCCAAGATGCACAGCTAATTGGCCAAAAGCTCTAGTCTAGAATAGAGATTCCTTCAGTCCCTAGACTATATTATTCACCACCTCCTGCTACCACTATTGGTGAAATAATTAAAAGACAATCTGCAATACGACCATTTTCTTCAAAATAATATTTTAATGCTATTCTCTGCACATCAACTATTCACGTGCTATAGATTGTAGCATAATCTATATTATGCTGTGTATAGAAGAAGTTTAATTTCCAGCACCATAAGGAAGTCTTTGTAGTGGTTTCCCTCAACTAAGACAAGATAGAAATTGGTATAAATGTGTGATCCAGGACCAGGGAAGCACAGGACACCCAAGTTGAGCTAAAACGAGTGAAGGGACACCAACCACGCAAATGCAGAAGTGGCCAAGCTGAAATGAACCACAGTCACCTAATATTTGCTTTGTAATTGAAGATCCTTAAGTGGATATCCCTCCTTACTCAAAAGCTTTTGTTCATACCATGTGCTATTAACTAAATGTCTGTAGAACCCTAAAATTCATATGTTGAAGCCCTAATTCTCAATGTGATGGTATTTGAGAGCAGGGGCTTTGGGAGGTAATTAAGTTTAGACAATGTCAAGAGGGTGGAGCTCTTATAACGAGCTTAATATCCTATAAAAAGAAGATACACACAATCTCTTTCTATTTCTCTCTTTCTCTCTCCCTCCACAGGAAGGCTCCAAAGAAAGGCCACATGAGGACATAAGAAGAGATGGCATCTGCAAGTCAGGAATAGACTCTCACTAAGAACCAAATGCACTGGCACCTTGATCTTGGGCTTTCCAGCCTCCAGAACTGTGAAAAATACGTGTCTGTTGTTTAACTCACTCAATTTATGGTATTTTGTTATAACAGTACAGAAAGACTAAGATAGTAACTGGTACCAAGAAAGTGGGGTGCTGCTATAACAAATACCTAGAAATGTGGAAATGGCTTTGGAACTGGGTAATGGGTAGAGACTAAAAGAGTTTTAAGATGCAAGCTAGAAAAAGCTAGGATTCCCATAAAGGGCAGTTAGGGATGATTCTAATGAGACTTAGAAAAGAGGAGAGCTGCAGAGAGCGCGTCTATCTTCTTGGGGGATATCTAAATAATTGTGAATGGAATGTTGGCATAAATACAGACAATAATGGCCATTTTGGTAAAGTCTTAGGTAGAAATGAGAAACGTTATTGGAAACTGGAGGAAAGGCAACTTTTGTTTTTAAAAAATAATACTTGACTGAATTGCATTTGTGTTCTAAAGTTTTGAGGAAGGTAGAACTTCCAAGCAATGAAATTAGATATTTAGCTGAGAATATTTCCAAGAGAAGTGTTGAAGGAGTGGCCCAGTTCCCCCTGACTACTTATAGTAAAATGCAAGAAGACAGAAATAAATTGAAGAAGGAATTGTTAAGCAAAGATAAACCAGAACTTAAAGATTAGAAAATTCTCAGCCCATCTGTATTGTACAGAACGCTAAGCATGTGGTAGAGCAACCACTTGATAAGAGGATTAATATGGGTAGGAACCATGGACCTAATCAGCCACCCCAGCAGGAACGATGCTAATTTGAATGTAAGAGGACAGAGATGAGACTAAATGAAGGAAAGCTGTCACACTTTTTACATCCTACAGGACTAGACCAGAGAGCTATTTGGCTGTCAACATTATTCTTCAAGGAAATAGAAGGATGACCCTGAAGGTGATCCAGAAATCATCAGAGCTGCCTCCTTGCTTTCAAAGAAGCAGGAAGGGCAAATGCCTTCACTTCAACAGCCAGATTGCAGCATCCTGGAGCAGTAAAGGGGGGCCCACCAAGATATTTTGGAGCATGACTCTTCACAAACCCCAGCTGGCAGAACCACCCACCCCAGCGAGTCTGGAAGGCAGGACTGCTGCTCCAGTTGGTCCAGTAGGCAGGAAATCATTTTAAAGAAGATTATTACTGAGTCTTAAGATTTCGTGGAATTTGCCTTGCTAAGTTTTGGACTTGCTTGGGATCCATCATTCTTTCTTCGTTCAGATTTCTCCCTTTTTGAAGGGAAATGTCTATCCTATGCATGTCCTATCATTGTATTTTAGGAACACATAATTTTTCTGGTTTCACAGGATCACAGATAGAAAGGAATTTTGCTTCAGGATAAATGTATTTCTATTTTCATCTATATCTTATTTAGATAATGTTTAGACAAAACTTTGGACTTTAGAGTTGATGCTGGATCAAGAGTTCTGGGGTACTTTGGATGGAATAAATGTATTTTGTATGCAGGAAGGACATTAATTTGGGGGATCAAGGGTATACTATTATGGACTGAATATTTGTATTCCCCAAAATGTTGAAATGTTGAAAACCTAATCCCCAGTGTGATGACATTTAGAGATGGAGCATTTGGGAGGTAATAGGGTTAAATTAGGTTATGAAGGTGGGACCTTCATGATTGGATTAACACCCTTATACAAAGAAGGAGACACAAAATCTCTCTCTCTCTCTCTCTCTCTCTCTCTCTCTCTCTCTCTCTGTCCCCCCTTCTCTCTTTCTCTCTGTTCAAGTGCATGCACCAAGGAAAGATCACATGAAGACATAATGAGAACACTGTATCTACAAATCAGGAAGAGAACCCTTACCAAGAACTGAATCCACTGGCACTTTGAACTTGGATTTTGCAGCCTCCAGAACTGTGAAAAATAAATGTGTATTGTCTAAGCCATCCAGTCTATGGTATTTTGTTATAGCAGGCTGAGAAAACTAAGAGACTAAGACACCCATTCAATACACCTTGACTCACCTGACTTTAAACTCATCTCAGTTCTGTGTTAAGAGGAGGGCTAGGCCAGGAGTGGTGGCTCACACCTGTAACCCCAGCACATCTTGAGGCCAAGCACATTGGGAGGCCAAGGAGGGAGGATCACTTGAACTCAGGAGTTCGAGACCAGCCTGGATATTACAGCGAGACCTCCTCTTTACTAAAAATCAAAAAAATTAGCCAGGCATGGTGGTGTGCACCTGCAGTCCCAGCTACTGGGCAAGAGATAAAAGCTTAGCTAATTAACAAAAAAATTCATTATTCACAATAGTTCAGATATGGAAAGAACTTGTGTCCATTGACAAGTGAATGTTAAAAAAATCTGTGTATATGTATATATACTTTATAAATAAATATGTATAATAGAATATATATGTTTCATATATATATACACAGTCTCATATATATGTGTGTGTATATATGTGTATATATATATACAGCCTTAAAAAAGAAGGTAATCTTGTCATTTTTTTTCAACACGGATAAAACTGGAGGATATAATGATAAATGAAATAAACCAGACACAGAAAGACAAATACTACCTGACTTCACTTACATATGGAATCCAAAAAGTCAGACTCGTGGAAACAGAATAGAAGGGTGGTTGGCAGGGGCCAGGGATGGAGGGAAATGTGAGATGTTGGTCACAGGGTACATACTTTCAGTTATAAGATGAGTAAGTTCTGAGAGTCTAACGCACAGCAGGGCGATGACAGTTGACAATAATATATTGTATACTTGAAATTTGCTAAGAGAAAATCTTATGTATTCCACTACCAAAAAAAAGATAACTATGTGGGGCAATGAATATGTTAATTCGCTTGATTGTGGTGATCATTTCACAATGTATATGTATATCAAAATATGTTTTGATGTGTAATTTAAATGTATACAAGTTTTATTTGTTAATTATACCTCAATAAAGCTAGGGGAAAAGGATTGGATTCCAGGACCATTCTGCTATTAACTGTGTGTATTTGAGATTCTGCATTCAATCTACACATTTGTATCCAAAAATGGCTGGACTGGAAAAATACTTGCCATACAGTGTCCTCAGAAACCCTGGGGTCTCCCAGAGGTGCCTCTTGGCTTTATCAGCTAAGTTATCAGGTTAGGAATTCATGCCTCCCAACCCAACTTCCACCGGAGCTGTTCTGTTTTAATCCGCTATATACACCAGGATTCTGCTTAATGCTTAACGGGGGGGGGGGGGAAGTCCTACTGTTAAAACAGTAGCAACAAAACAATATGTTTGAAATCCACTGGAGTAATTAATCTCAGGTGCTTGCTGGCTCCTTCTCTCTGTGAGATATTAGAGGGTAGGATGGCCATTCTGGTGCCTTTCCAATCCTATCAGGCAGTTCTGATCTTGTCTGGATCAGTCTGTGTTATTGGGATCAGCCTGCATTATTGAAGCTACCTACCACACAGATTCTTAGAGGAGTCATTCTCTCCACTTTGAGGGCTTGCTAGGCCATAGGCAATCCAGGATTCTAGATCCAATCAGAAAGATATGGATGAAATAATTTTTTTGCAATTTTCCCTATGACCTAAACCCACTGTGAATAAGTTCTGGGATGGTGTGAGGATCTGACTCAACAAATATTCATTTAACATCAAATACAGGCTACACATTAGCTTGGTACTGCTAGGTTTGAGCTGATATTTGTCATTGTGTTTTTGTTGTTGCTATTATTATTATTCATTGTTGTTGCTTTTCCATACTTAATTCAGAAACTCCAGTTTCTACAACTTCATAGAGTAAGAAAATGTAGGGGTTCATGTCCTTTCTCCTGCTCTACATATTTCCATTGAATTCTTCCAACCTCTATTTAGCACTAAGTGAATGTCCAATACTGAGCTAGGTACAGAGATAAATAGAAGAAAAGTTTAAAAGATATGGTCCCTGTCTTCAAGGATTTAGAGTGTATCGAGGAGAAAAAAAAAAAAAAAAAACTTCCACACACAACACCAGCAGGTAACAAAGGGAGAGTGCTAAATTAGCTACAACCACCTGCCAAAGGCATGGTACTGACACTAAATCTGCTTGGCAGTTTGAAAACGGCAAGATCAAAGTGAGCTGGAGTTTTGGGGTCAGGGGTGGGGTTTGATCTGCTTATTGAAGGGCTAGAAAGATTTGGATATAAAGAGAGAATGGCTCCTTATAGGAAAAGGGGAAAAATCAGAAGACAAGCACAAGGGGCCCTAAGGAGACTGGCTGCCTGGGAGCAAAAGTTTACTATGTCAAAGAGCCTAGACACCAGCCATCACGTTAGTGGAGGTTGCTGGTCAAGTGACTTCTCTGTCCTGGATCTCAACTCATCATTTGCCAATGAAAATTAGCTCCCAGGCGACTATTTATTTTAAAGATGCATCTCCATTTAAATGTGTTTAATGCTTGCAACGTGCTCAGTGTTCACTACCTGTGAGAGAAGCACACATTATTATTACCATAATCATCGTTTGCCACCTGCTTGCCTCACTTGAACCCATTACTTGTGGCATCCCTCTCCCAGGAGGAACCCTTCGTCACCTCCCAGGGTTCATATACCTGCTCTTTGGGAGATAAATTTACTAAATTATAAATTTTACAGTGATCCCTTTCAAATGCTTGGGGAACTTGAAAGGGACAGTGGTATTTGACTTGGATTCCTTTCTTTGAGAAGCTGAGGTGTTTGAGAGTGGGTCAGTGTCCTTTCAAAGTCAGTAAAAGAAAACATCCCACAGAGTGACTTAGGAAACATAAGATCCAAAATATCTTCCAAAGTAGGGGTCTTCCCACAAGAGAACAATCTTCCACATTTTCCTGTTTCTCCCACGTTCTCTTTTTCTTGCGCTAGCAATGATAATCTGGGAAAAATACACATTCTAAGGGAGAAATCCTGCCAAGCTTGTTAATCTCATGCAGATGTGATGATACTTTTACTATGTTGTAATATGGCTTCTTAAAAAACAAGTCGGAAGGAGGGGGGAAAAGCCCACCAAAAAACAACAAATATTCACCAACCCATATGGTCAGTAATTGCTGTTTAATAGTCCTCCTATTACAAACCTAAGAGGCAGCAGTCTGAATTACCAGTAGAGTATTAATAAACAGGAATGAGTTAATAGTGCATAAAGACCTTCTAGTAGAACAGTGGGGGAGTTGAATATTCTTTTCTTCAGTCAGCTGTAAGTAATTACTGCATGGTGTGCTTCTGACTATTACCATAACAGAGCAATTGGACGTGAAGAATGGATAATAGTATGGACATGGAGGTATTTTTAGAATATCAGCAGTGAAGCAGGTAACTGGCCTACTCCAGTAGAAACCTTTAAATAAGTTTCGAAGACTTATTTTTTTTTCCTTATGACATTTAGCCATGGTAGAATTTTAAAAAGATCAATCTAATACATTATTTAAAATAACTTTACAAAGAGGATGCCTGTGATATGTAAATAAGAAGGCAAGAAGGGAGGAAGGAAAAGCCTAAAAAGCCCAGGCGGACACGAGGCATGAGCCGATGTTACTGTAACTACATAATCACAGGTTCCCTCCTGCTCCTCGGAGACACAGCCTTCCTCTGCCTGGATGCCCAATCTGCTTGACTGGCTCCCACTGGCTGCTCAGGTGAAAGTGAAAATATTCAAATCAGAGCTGTAACTACGATTGCTGGAGTTGTGGGTTTTCTAAAATTGAGTTAGTCATCCTCAGTGATTTAATGATGCATATCATTTATTTTAAAATATTATTACAGGGGCATTGACTGAGCTGCGGCTCCTTTTTCAAGGGACTGTCCATTATGCAATGCGGCAGGGTATGTCATGGATGGCGGCAGGCTGAGATATTGTCTAACGGCACAACATATGTTCTCAGATGAAAACAGCTTGAGACTTTGATTCAGAAAGCGGTAATTTTGTAAATGCACACAAATATCATTTAAGGAATATTTTGATTTTTTTTTTCAGGGTATAGGTCCTTTTCCTGCCTCCTGGCTGCACAGGCCGAAGCTGATTTTTCAATTTGCAGGTTTGTTAAGCATCATGGAATGTTTTGGTTCTCAATCAAGAATATTCTTCCCAAGTGGTTCCAAAGTCCTACGCTTGAAAATAAACGCGTGTCCTCTTTGTCTCCTAGCAGCATGTGTTCCAATGTACAATAGCAGCACAGGACGGAGCTAGGCATTGCCTTTGATTGAACCACCCTATAGGTTTTTAACCTGCCACTCTCAGGGGCTGCAAGCTTTCTTAAAGCCAGGCGGCATGCTCTCTTCTTTGGGCGGCGCTGGCAGCTGGAGTCCAACAGGGGTGGTTAGGAGCCAGGACCCAAGTCCTCCTCCTGGCAGGATTCCTGTCTTACGTTGTGCACAGGAGCTGAACAGAGGATAAGCCACCCCAGTGCTAATGACCTCAGAGTCCCACCTGAAAAGAAGAAGCACAACCTATGGGACAGATGGCAATGCTTAACTGATCTCTGCCCACCCCTTTGAAGTCCTCTGACAAACAATTGTGTGCGAAATAAACACTGTCACACTTATTTTTCCTGAAAAAAACGCATCATTGTGTCTGAGCTCCACCAGCCAGCATATTCTGATTCATCTAGACACAACCCCTTGCTTGTTAAAAGATGCTGCAGTGTAAATGTACAGCTGTGTATTTCACCTGTTTAGCTGGTGATTCTTAATAGAAGTCAAGGGCACACCTGTAGAGGCGTTATGGCGACCCAGGGAGAGCCGCAGTTTCTCTATGCTGCTGGTTTAGGTTTTCTTTTTCTCATGTTTTTGAAAATAGAGTAGTTCTCTTTTCCAAAAATCTACAGAAAGATGACAAAGGAAAATCTGGCTAATTAAACGCCAATTTTAAACAAAATTTTTCACATTGAACAAAGATCAAAGGTCATTTCTAGAAAGTGATCATGACCTCTTATTTTAGGGCATTTTAGTGTTTAGAGCATTGTGTTTCTAATTCAGTAAAATTTTGAGATTTGTACAACTTTCTTTCCATGTGACCACACTATTTATGGTGATCAGTATGTCCCATTTAAATATATTCTGCATCTCCTATTAATCATGAAGTTCCCAAGGGCATGGGATGGACCTCTGGGTTTTATTCCCAGAGTTGACATCCTATCCAAAGGACCAGTACAAAAACTTCCCTAGGAAATGACACCACCAACAACCAGAACTGTTACTGTTTCATATCTAGAGAACCTTCTTGGGAGTAGAGAATAAGATAATTCTGCTCAGTGAAACAAAGAGGGAGAAGGGGGTTTCCAACGCCTTTATATTTCCATTTAGCTCCAAGAAGCCCAGGGAAAAATACCTGGAATTGTTAAGAAGCTGAGCAGTTTCAGAAGTCACCAATTTATATCTTCAGTATTTCAGCTGGCAACTCTCTAGTCAAGAATTCTTAGTATTTTCAGGTGTTCCACTGAAACAACTTAGCAGGCCAACACTCCAAAAAAGAACAAGTGAAAAGGTAAATTATTTGGAGTCGATTACACAACTCGACCATTATAAAACTTTCCAGAGTGGTTGAATTCAGCTACCCTATTCATGGGCTATCATGACAACCATTAGGACTCACAAAAATCTTTTTTTTTTCTTCAACATTTGGTAAATAATCCTCTGAAATGTCCACTTATATAATATTGGAAATAACAACGATAATAAAAGGTCTAAATAATTTAGCCTCTACTTCCTCATTGGTTTCATCTCCCACCATCCTCTCTGTGGTTTTATTTCAGTTCTTCCATCACCCTGAGCTTATCTCTGCATATAGATCTTTGCATTGTCTGTTTCCTCTGCCTAGAATACTTTCAACCTCTGTTAAAATGTCACCTCAACAAACTATTTAGTGGTTTTCCAAGCATTCGCTAAACTTGCTTTATTTTCTTCACAGAATTTATACTAGCTGATGTTTTCTTGTTTGTATATATGCTAGATTGAACTATTCTTAATTCTTGACTCCTTCATGCTATAATATACATATCATTTGACATGTAACTGTGAGTAGAAAATATTCCTACCTTATTGCAACTAGACTTAGTCATGTGACTTGCACTGGTTAATTAAATGTTGGTAGTCATCATGAGATTAGGCTTCAAATATGTCATCTATCTTGCTTGGCTCCTGGTGCTTCTGCCTTTCCCTATTAGAGAAATAGACCCCAGATAATCAGTTTTTGAAGAAAAATGAAGAGACTCTTAGGACAAATCTGAACCTAACCTGAGTCTTGGAGCCACGTCTCCCTATGACCTAAAGTAGTGCCGCTTCAACCAACCCATGGGACCATTAGCAAGGAAATAAACACTTGCTTATGCCACTGAGTTTTGGGTTTGAGTGTGAGGTTTGCTATATATTATTATTGTGGAAATTGCTAGTTAAACTCTACCAAAAATGGGCTTCTGCTGCCAAAAAATATTAAAACGTGTCATTAGTTTGGGATCACATGGTAAGAAGAGAAGAAACTATTATTTAAAAAGTAATAGAAAGCTAGAAAAATGAAAACCCATATTATACACTACCAAAACATTTGATAAAATTGTTGACTACAATAATCTGGAAGGCAGAAAGTGTACTAACTGTACTCGTAGCTTTGAGCTGGGAAGTTTTGGGGGCAAAATATTTATAGTATGAATTGGCTGTCGTCTGCATTTAATAAGTTACTACAAGAAAAATATAAGCTTAGGAAAGAATTGATTGACTTGCAAATAAGATTGAGGGAAACTGAGAAAACCCCAAATTTCTGGAAATTATCAGTTTGAAAATTAAACCATTTCTCTCTATGGAGAACATTGTCATTAGAACATCACCATAAGATAAAGACAAAATCAGGAAAATAGTTGTCACAGCCATTGGTAAGATTCCTGAAAAAAGGGTGGAGTGTGGTGGCTTACACCTGTAATCCCAGCACTCTGGGAGGCCAAGGTGGGCAGATTGCCTGAGCTCAGTAGTTCGAGAGCAGCCTGGGCAACACGGTGAAAACCCATCTCTACTAAAACACAAAAAAATTAGCTAGGAGTGGCGGTGTGTGCCTGCAGTCCCAGCTACTTGGGAGGCTAAGGCAGGAGAATTGCTTGAACCCAGGAGGTGGAAGTTGCAGTGAGCCGAGATCGCGCCACTGCACTCTAGCCTGGCCGACAGAGTGATACTCCATCTCAAAAAAAAAAAGAAAGAAAAGAAAAAAGAAAAAATTCCTGAAAAGATTAAGGAGACTGAGGGCGCATCTCACAGACGCCTAATACATGCAAATTACCTACTTATATCTATAAAGGAACCTGTCTCTAAAATAATCATGGTTGAGGTATTTGGCACATAGTAGTTGACTGGAAGCAAACAGAAAGCTCATAGAGTTTTTGAGAGAGCTGTATTGGCAAGATTACCACCAGCCTGGATTTTTAAAAATCATGTCTATTTGAAATATATAAGAATCTCTGAGACCCTAAGATTTTACAGACAGGAAGCAGGCCGAGAAATCTGTTCAGCTACCAAGGGGCATATTCTCCTCTACTCATCAGAAAGCCAAAAATGAAAAAACAAGGAGTTCCAAGATAAGAACAAAGACTCGTGTACAACAGTAGACTGGGGATAAACTCCCAGGTATAGAAACAGGGCTTAACCAAAATATATACCAACATCTTTGTAGGAGACACTGGCAAAATTTGTTCAGCAGAGTTTCAAAATTTCTATATACCAGTTATTATTCTGTGTTTCTCCCAATTGTCTCCTTGTTGAATGCAGCTGTTTGTTTGTTCTGTTTGTATTCCAGCATGGGACATTAGATGTGTGGGGGCAGATAACATATCTTTTCATAGAGGTCCAGATCAAGAAAAGTTCCATCCAGACCCGACATGGATCATGAGATCCTGGACTTTGAACTCAATGCCATAATTGGGTGAGACTTTGTGGGTTTCTTGGAATGGCAGTTAATATGTCTCAGGTGCACAAGGAACATGAATTGTGAACAAGAGAGACAACTGTGACTGATTTGAGTTATTATTAACACTTTTAATCCTCATTCTCTTTTTATTATAAAATTACACATTACCCTTTTTCCTATGTAACTTGCAGTTTTTTCCACTATGTGTGAAAAATACTCCCTTGATCCACTCATGTTGGGCTTGGCATGTGAATTGTCTGAGTTAATGAAATGTTAGTAAATGTGACAGAAGCAGAGATTTAGACTTGCTGCCATGATCCGGCTTGTTCTCTTGCACTCCTACAGTTCCCCACAAGAACAACATGCTCCAGATAACTGGTCAAGGGAGACTGAAGAAACGAGAGGAGCAGATCTGATCCAGCTGATGGTTTAGAGCCAAGATAAGCAAAACTCTGCTAAGGTCAGTCCCCTTCTAGCTGCCCCACAGAACTGTTATTGAGATGAATGTTTGGTGTTGCAATTCTGAGATTTAGATTTGTTTGTTTCATAGCATTATTGTAGTATAAATGCTAATTGAAACCATTTATGTTTGTTTATTGCCTACCCCCTCATGAGAATGTAACTGTCTATTTAACAAAGGAAGAGTTCAAGACTAGCCTGGGCAACATAGTGAGACCCCATCTTTACAAAAACTAAATTAAAAAAAAAATTAGCTGGGTGCGGTGGCACTCAACCTGTAGCCCCAGCTACTCAGGAGGCTGACGTAGGAGGATCACTTGAGCCCAGGAGATCACGGCAGCAATGAGCCATGATTGCATCATTGCACTCCAGTCTGGGTGGAAGAGTGATATCCTGCCTCAAAAATAAATAAATAAATAAAAATAAATAAGGAACTTTTTAAACTTTGTTCATTTACGCATTGCAGTGGATAGAAACATTCTTGGTGTACAGTCATTGAATAAGTATTTTAAAACTGAAAAATGTAATATAGTAAAAAAAAACTACCAATTAAACATTAACAATGTATTAGAACTCTGTTTGGGCATATCATTTATTGAAAATAACGTTAAATTTATAGTGGGTAAAGAAGAATGGCAAAAACAACAAAAAACAAAAAGAGAAGAATGACATACCTATAAGAAAATAAGCGATTTGAATTTATTTACAAGCATTAAAGATATGCTGGGGTGATGTCACAGATAATCTGGTGTAGAGACCACTGGACTGACTGGCATAGTGAGTGCACTGGGTTGAGAAAAGCTTACTACTGTTGGAATAGTGATCCTGTCATCTCTGTATCTGCAGTTCCAGAACAGAGTAGGCTCTGAATACATGTATGTTGAAATAAATTGACTTTCAGAGCTCATAGATGCTTTTTTTCTTTTCTTTTCTTTTTTTGTGGTTTGAAAGAGCAGAAAGTTTAATAGGCAAGAAAGACAGAAAAAGCTCCCTGTACAAAAACAGAGGGAGGGGGGCCCCAAGCGGAGAGAGAAAATCCCCTTATAGATGCTTTTATACCCTTCTTGGCTATTGGGTATGGAAGATATTAAATGATATTGGCAAATAATGCAGGCTTTTGCCTAAGGCTTCGCTCAGCAGAAGACTGTCTGACTTGGGAGGAGCTTAGTTATGCCTTTGGGGTCAACCTTGGAAAACATGGAGAAAGCTGTTGTCTTTCTGCAGATGAAAAGGCAGGAATTCTACAGATACTCTTAACAGAACTCATGTTTTAGCCTTTTGTATTCTCTAAGTCAACCCATTTTAGTTTCCTATTCTTCATTAGCAATTCTTTCCTTTAACCCAAATGTTGTACCCTTCATTTAGCAATTCAACTGAATGATTTATTTACCATCTACCATTACCCAGCCCCTATTATGGACTACATATTATGTTAAATTCTGGGACCATAATGTTTGAAAAAGACAGTTCTTCTACCAAGGTGACTATTGAAGAAACAAAGGCAAATAATCTGATTGTGTGGTTTTAAAGTGCTACAATTAGAACTTCATCATAACACAAAACCAGAATATCCAAATGATACCAAAGGGCCAACAAAAATTGAATTTGAAGTATATGGAGGAGGGATAATGGGATGAGAGAAATTACCCCGAACATGTTTTTGTTGATGTTTATAGGAAAGGTGTCTCCATCATATGAAAATAAATACCTGTATCAGTGCATCCCTGAAAAAAAGTTACATAGCTGACCAGATATACACTCCACTACTAATGGGAAAGGGAAAAGATGAGTTTGTAGAGTCCCCAAAGACTGTTTTCTGACGTATGGTATGCATACCTTACCATAGTTTCTAGAAAACTGATGAAATGAGAAGGAAACACTAAATAGCAATTTTTCTAGGAAGGAGGGAAAAGCAAAATCTACTGATTGAAGCAGTTTGTACACTTGTTGAAAGCAAGTATCTGTTGTTGTGGTGGTTTTTTTTTTTTTTTTTGAAAGGCACTTGAAGTCAGTAAAGAGAGATTTAAAAGCAAAAGCAAGTGAAAAAAGTCTGAAATGTTAAAACAAGACCAAACTGTATAATTTAAAAAAAAAAAAAAAACAAGGTGGAATTTGGTCTGACATAGTGAGGGTATGAAGAGAGAAAAGATCATTAGATTCTGGAGCACTTCAAACATTCAAAAAAAAATTCTTGTGGGTTGACTGATGAGACAAGATAAGGTGCTCTGAGGCCAATGGTTAAAGAGTTTATGTAGTCCATTTAAAAGTTTTCTGACTTAGTTTAGGGCATTTTTTAAGATGGGTGAAAAATGTTTGCTTAAATTTGTGAACTAAGAGTAAATTCCAAAAATGTGTTTATTTTATGCCTGATACTTTTGTTGTTGTTGTTGTTGTTTGTTTGTTTGAGACAGTTTCACTCCTGTGGCCCAGGCTGGAGAGAAGTGGCACGATCTTGGCTCACTGCAACCTCCACCTCCCAGTTTCAAGAGATTCTCCTGCCTTAGCCTCTTGGGTATCTGGGATTACTGACACCCACTACCACACTCAGCTAATCTTTGTGTTTTTAGTAGAGGCGGGGTTTCGCCACATTGGCCAGGCTGGTCTCCAACTCCTGACCTCAAGTGATCCACCTGCCTCAGCCTCCCAAAGTGCTGGGATTAGTTTGTACCAAACTGGTGGATGTGACCCACCGCACCTGGCTGCCTGATACTTTTTAACTTTTCATATATATTGAAATTGAATTGCTCCAATAACATTATCAAGTTAGTCTTTTAGTGATATTTGTTTTCCCTTCTTTTTTTTATTGATACATAATCTTTGTATATGTTGATGTAGTACATGTGATATTTTGACAAATCCATACAAAGTGTAATAATTAAATCTGGTAACTGGGATATCCGTCACTTCAAACTATAATCTTTCCTTTGTGTCAGGAATGTTCCAAAACTTGTCTTCTATCCATATGAAATATACAATAAATTATTGTTAACTATAGTCACTCTACTGTGCTATTGAACACCAGAACTTATTCCTTCCATCTAACTGTATTTTTGTACCCGTCTACCAAATTATCTTCATCCTGCTCTCCCCTCTGCCCTTCCTAGCCTCTGGTAATCACCATTCTACTCTCTACTGCCATGAGATCAATTTTTTAGCTCCCACATATGAGTGAGAACATGCGATATTTATCTTTCTCTGTCTGGCTTATTTCACTTAACATAATGTCCTCCAGTTCCATTCACGTTGCTGCACACGACAGGATTTCATTTTTTAAAAATTACTAAATAGTGTTTCATCATGTATACATGCCAAATTTTTAAATCCATTCATCTATTGATAGACATTTACATTGATTCTTTATCTTGGCTATTATGAAGGTGCTGCATTAAACATAAGAATTCAGATATCTCTTCAATACACTGATTTTCTTTCTTTTAGATATATACCCAGAAGCGGGATTTCTGGATCATGTAGTAATTCTAGTTTCAGTTTCCTAAGGAACCTCCATAATGTTTTCTGTAATGGTTGTAGTAATTTACATTACCATCAGCAGTGTGCACGAGTTCACTTTTCTCTGCATCCTGACCAGCATCTGTTATTTTCTGTCTTTTTGATAATAGCCATTTTTAACTATGATAAGATGAGATCTCATTGTGGTTTTGATTCATATGTTCATGATGATTAGTGATGTTGACCTTTTTTTTTTTCCTATACCTGTTGGCCAATTGTATGTCTTCTTTTGATAAGTGTCAATTCAGATCATTTGCTTATTGAATTATTTGGTTTATTTAGTACTGAGTTGATTTCCTTATGTATTTTTGTTGTTGGATAGATAGTTTGCAAATACTTTCTCCCATTCTATAGGTTATCTCTTCACTGTGTTGATTGTTTCCTTTACTGTGCCAAAGGGTTTTTTTAGCTTGATGTGATCCCTTTTCTCTGATTTTTCTTATGTTGCCTCTGCTTTTGAGGTTTTATTCGAAAAATCTTTGTCCAGATTCTCCAATGTTTTCTTCTAGTAGTTTTGTTGTTTCAGGTCTTACCTTTAAGTCTTCAATCAATTTTGATTTTATTTTTTGTAAGGTGAGATGATCTAGTTTCATTCTTCTGCATATAGTTATCCAGTTTTTTTGGGGGGGGGCACCATTTACTGAAGAGTCTCTCCTTTACCCAATATATGTTCTTGGTGCCTTTGTCAAAAATGAGTTGGCTGTAAATGCATGGATTCATTTTTGGGTTCTCTATTCTTTTCCATTGGTCCATGTGACTGCTTTTATGCCAGTATCATGCTGTTTTGATTACTATCACTTTGTGATATGTTTATAAGTCAGGTACTGTGATGTCTCTAGCTTTATTATTTTTGTTCAAGATTATCTTGTCTATTCAATGCTTTTTATGGTTCTATATTGATTTTATGATTCTTTTTTATTTCTGTGAAGAATGTCATTGGTATTTTGATAGAGATTGCATTGACTCTGCAATTGCTTTAAGTAGTATGGGCATTTTAACAATATTAGTTCTTCCAATCCATGAATATGGGATATTTTTCATTTTTATGTCTTCTTTAATTTTTTTTTATCAGTGTTTCATAGCTTTCTCTGCAGAGATCTTTCACTTCTTTTGTTAAAATTTTCATTCTCTCTTTATTATTCCACTCCAGTTATTCTTCCTGCTGTCCAGGAGGCCTATGCGAATGCAACTTTCTAGTAGAAAATCTTATTCTAATATTTCCTAAAAGGAACTTGTTTCTCATGTATGTATATGTCTTTGGTGAAAAAGACAATTTTAGTAGGAGAGCTTGTGATCTAGACAACTTTTCTTTCAAGGGACACATTAATAAGGACTCTACCATTTTTAAAATTAACTTAGATATAAATTATAAAAAGTCATAGACAATTCCCTCCCAACCACAAATTCTAACAGACAAACTATAAATAATTTTATGATTCTGCTGACTGAAGCCAAAGACAAATCAAAGAAAGGTACACATAGGTAGATGCCATGATATCCTCTTTTTTATTTTTAGTATTTTAAATCATCACCACACTTCATAATTGTTATTTTCTACTCTCTTCCTTTGGGTCTTTATAGTCATCTTTGTTTTTTTTGTGTGTGCAAGAAAATAAAATGTAGGTGAAAATAAATAGGGAGGAGAAAAATACCTTAAATAGAAATTGCCTAGTTGAAAGTAACTTGTATTGTTACATACATGGCTATAAAGTTCCATAACTCTTGCTCCTTTAACTAACTGGAGGAAAACCTCTTATCTGCACAATGTTGAAGATTCTGCTGTTTCACTTTGCATGGTATTGTTCAGTCTCTTTTGTAAAAGTGTAAGAACTTATTATTTTAAAAAAATAAATAAGTGTGAATTTCAGTGGAGACATAAACATTCCATCAGCTATAGAAATCATCTCTAAAATTGGTTCTGTATGTCCACCTGTTGATTTTCACTAAAGGTCGTTCTAGATAGCAAATAAAAAGTTAGTAAGTGTCAAAATCACTGAGCCATAGAATTTTCTTGAAAATTTTTCTGGACTCAAGAGGTGCAGCAGCACTAAAACACTTCTACAGAGGCTCAAATTCTTCATAAAGAAAAAGTGTGAACTTGGGACAAGATACAAAATACACATTATACATTTTAGAAAAGTTTCTTCAAATCTCTTCCATTGATCCTTTGATCCTCCATTAATTTAACAGCTCTCATTCTGGCAGGAGTTGAAATGATCTTAACAGATACACAATGTGGGATGGTCACATAAAAAGAACCCAGTGACACCACCCAGCTAGGAAGAGGAAGGTGCAGAATTTATATTCTGTAGACTGACCTCACTTCCCATGTGGCATGGGCAAGATTAGGAAATTTCTTTATACCCCTCAAAGAGAGGACTTAGGAGAGGCTAAGTGTTGAGGGTTTGGTAGGGGACCAGCCCCCTATGATAAATGGCAAAGGGCCTCCTCACCAAACACTCTGGGAAGACTGTTAAAGATTGTCTGCCACTACATGGCAGAGACACAAAACACATCAGCAAAAACTGAGATGAATCAGAGGCATCTGGGTATTATCTGAGAGTACTGACCACACAATGGGCCAGCAGGTCCCCAGTCAAACCTACTGTTAATGCCTGTGGAGCAAAGAACAGCCAGGCAGAGGAGAGACCTTGCTACAGAGAAACCCCAGGGTCAGAGGCAGGACATGGACCTAAGCATCCTCTTCTCCCATCATGGAGACAGAACAAGGGATGTGGCTTAGGGTTGAGCAGGTTGTGCTCACATAAATGTGCCCCACAAGGTGCACTCTGGAGGAAGGGAGTTTTTTGGCATTAGTCATCACATGAGTGTGGACTTTTTAGTCTTTTTGTAATCCACTCTAAGTTTAAGTCTCTGGTAGCTACAGCCCTATCTCTCAGACAGCAGGGCACCATCTTGAGAAAGGGAAAAGTGGGCTAGGAGAGCAATCTGAACCACTAAGCATTTTCCTAACGAGATTAAATCTTTGAAAGATGCTTCTATAAACCATCATAACTTTGAATGGACTGAAAGTTAAAGTGAAAGGAGACTTACAAAGCAGAAGAGACTAAAATGTTGCCAAAGGACAATAAGTTGTTTTTGCAGTTCAGTAAAGTAGTAGTGCATGGGCCAGGTCACAGTTTTTATAAATTACAGGGCAGCCTTTATTTTCTGCATATCTGAGTGCAGCATAAAGCAATTTACAACTCTGTTGTGTGTGTGTGTGTGTGTGTGTGTGTGTGTGTGTGTGTGTGTAAGACTAGAGGATTGTAACTCTAAACATAATCATGTTTTTGAATGCATACTGATATTATGGATGTTTATATTTTCAACTTTTGACTTTAATTTTTCTGTGATGAGCATGTATTTAGCATTTTAAAATCAAAGCTGGATAAATGTTATTTTAAAATAATTTGTGTACCTCTTCCAGTTGTTTTTGTCTACACTCCAACTGTTTTGCAAAATATGTGAAGTATTTGGTCAGTCAGTCCTTTTCCAGTTCAACTCTAAAATATGATTTTTATATTTTTTTTACTCATAAATCCTTTTTAACTTTGCTCTGTTTTAATCCCTTTATTTCAAAGATCACATCGTATCTCCTTTATTCTCTCAAAATTTCAAAATGGCCTTTGGCCAAATGCAATAAAATTTTGCCCTGACCTGACATAAAGAATGAAGTATGTATATGAAAGCACTTTGAAAACTTTAAAGGACTTTAAAAATGCATGGTAGTATTGGTGGTGGAAGAGAAAGGGGTGGGAGAAGAGGGGGAGGAAACTGTAAGTGGAGGAACTATGTTGTATTTTCTCATAACATAAATTTTGAAGTCCTTCCTGAATGAATTTGCAAACAGAAGCAAATGGAGTCCTTATGTGACATTCTTGAATGCTCGCAATTTTATAAATTCAATTCCACGCCTTAGGCAACATGGTACACCCCTTCAGGTTGACATTTTTCTGTGCCATTTACTGCTGCTGAGTGCAATGGACCTCCTTCACAATTGCCAAAATTACCTCAGAGCTACTGGTCTTCCAGGTGTGAACCCTACGGCCACCTCTTGTACCTATATTGCTAAGAGCTGTGCTAGAAGTGGTTCCTAATTAGGAAAACATTTAAATCTGCAAACTGTGTCTACAGCTTACTTGGGTTTTTTGTTCCTTTGTGTATTTGTTTGAGAGAGAGGATATTGAGATCCCAGAAGACGAGAAAGTCTAAGACTATAAATTCAGATCTCCTTAGAAACCCTCCCTGCCCCCACCAGGTTAAAGGGATATAATACCTTGACAAATAGTGCATCTTCACTTTCCAGTCCCTTCAGTGTATGCCTAGGCCAGAAAACTATGCTATAATGGTTAAAAGCATATACTGGGGAGTCAGAGAGACTAGGTTCAAATCCCACCCCTACTACTTGGTAGTTCTACAATCTTGGAGAAAGCACTTGACCTCTTTTTGCCTTAAATTCTTTATTATAAAATGAGGATTATAAAAGAATCTATTTCATAGTGTTCCTGACAGATTTCAACGTGTTAATATAAGCGAAGTGCATTCAACAGCATCTGGCACTTACCAAGTGCCCCATAAATGCTAATTATTATGATTAAGAAGGGAATCCTCAAGTGTATCCAAAACACCACAAGCCCCTGAGGCTCACATGCTGTCCCCCTCAAGTGAACTAACACTGAGAAGGCTTGGTAACTCTAAGAAATCCTTCTCCTAGCTCTTCACAGCTCAAGCGTGTATGGTGATGACCTATTTGTGCATGAACAGATGTGTACCGAGCCTTCTGGATTTACTTTGGCAGCAACAGGGTCAGGCTTGTATTGAGTGATCCACCTTTGTGGCTCAGTCAGCTCTGGGATGACCGCATGTGCCTGGTTGTGGTTATGTAACACATCCATCTGGACTGGGATTCAATGTACTGGTCTTAGGCCTTACAGAAAGGAAGCAAAGAAAAATTCTTACCATGGGAAATAATCTTGAGTTCACGGATTTACTATTTTCTTGCCAGGCTTTTTGAGTACTGATGGCTCTCAAACAGGCATTAAAATGATTGTCATTGGACCATAAAGAAAAGCTAGAAAATGTGAGGCACGAAGGTATGCTTTTACTTGTGGAGTTCTTTGCTTGTCTTCTGGTTTTGTTGTTGTTGTTGGTGGTGTTGTTGTTTTTGACCAAAGGAGAAATTACAATTAGGGAGGAGGAAGTAGAAGAATCCGTGGATATATGCTAACGATTCTCAAAAACAGAAGTATTATTTCTAGAGTACCATTAGCATATCCTGGAAGAGCACCTTTTCTATGACTTCTAGCTTTTATGGGGTTTAGCCAGATCTTTAGCATTCTTAGGTGAATTAATACTCAATGAAATTTTTCATAAGCATCTGAAATTTTTCTGGAAGGTATTTAAAATGGATCAGCAGGCTTGATACCACACCTCACACCTCTGCTTCTAGCATGAATCCTACTCAACATACACTTTTAAAAAATGCTGGAGTTAGTCCTAAGCCACCTTTGCTCCATTTTAATTCATTTGTCGAACAAGTAGTTTTGGGCATTATTTTTCTTGACCATTCTCTTCTCTCTCCATCTCTTCCTTTCTTTTTTTCATCTCCCACGATGTCAATTTATTAAATATATATACTTTAATGGGCCCGTAGAAAATAAAGACATTTCCGATTTGTTTTGGAAAGGAGGAATCTAAACCCCAACTGCTTTCCAGGGTACAGTTCAATCCTCCACCACATACACTTCCTCCTCCTCCAGGGACTGCATTTCATCTTCCATCCATCTAGCTAAGGAGAACAGAGGCTAATTTAGGAGCCTCTTTCTGCCTGTACATATTCAGCCAGAGGGGTCACTGGTGATTGATGCAAGACGCTACATCCTCCAAGAGCTTTCCAAGTCCCTGCTGGTCCAGAGAGGAGCGTCCAACAGTAACTCACCCTTTAGTGCCTGTGTATTTCTATGCCTCCAGCTAGAAATAGTCAATAAGCACCAGAGGCAACTTATGTTGCCTTAGATCTCAAATAAATGCCTCACACCATCACCTTAGAGGCCTTTCACAAACCCTGTTTCTTCACAGATAGATTCCAAGTCCTAGCAGCCAATTACTACTGAGGTGCCTCAAAGGCTTGAAAGAGGAGGCAAGGAGAGAGAAAGGGCTTCTCCAAAGATGAGAGTTATGCGTTTCCTTCTAATAAAAATTGCTCCCTTTTAATTGAGTGCTTCCTCTGAGCCAGACACTGGATGAGGTTTGATCTACATTATCCCACTCATTCCTCACAGCTGTGAGATTCATGAAGCTCTAGCCCATTTGACAGATGAGGACACAGAGGCTCACAGAGCTTATGTAACTCCTACTTTCTGCCTCCCCATTCTCTGGCGCACCCCCTTAACTGCCGCTTATACACACAGATGCTTGTGGACGTGTGTTACAAAAGCAATTGGAAAATGTTCCTGGATGCCAGGTAAGTCAATTGACTTCTGGGCCTCAGCTTAGGTCCCTGACATTCCTTCTTTTGCATTGAAAAGAGGTTCGCTGTGCTGGTTACTCCACAGGCTGCCAGAAGCATACCCCGTTATATTCTGCCCATCTTCTAGATGTTCTCAACACTTCCAGGGCCTTTCATTACTTTAAGGGTTGTTTTTGACATGTTCTGGCAAGTTCCTTTTGTTTTGTTTAGAGAAAGGGTCCTACTCTGACACCCAGGCTGGAGTGCCGTGGTGAAATCATAGCTCACGGCAGCCTCTAAGTCCTGGGCTCAAGCCATCCTCCCTTCTCAGCCTCCTGAGGAGCTGGGACTACAGGCACACCACCACGCCCAGCTGTAAGTTCCTTCTCGTACCACAAAGCATTGTGTGTTCACCCTGTATAAGGTACTGCAATAGGTTCTGTATAGGTTCAAGGGAGTGGAGTGTTACTTTAAAAACAGACGACACAGTCACAGTCTTCCACAATTATTTTCAATCGTGCAACATTCCACAAAGAATCAGGTCCTGGCTTAAGTGCTGGAAATAAAAAGACGAACATGCCTGAGCCATAGGTTTTATCATTCTTTTTCATTATTTTCTTTCTCTGACTTACCTCTATTTCCTAATTCCTAAAGAGTCTTGTTGTCTCCTTTACACACACATGTTCTTAGGAAGATGTATGTGGCAGGATAAAGCATCTGCATTGACCAAAAATTAATTTGGCAACTAACTATAGAAAAGCCAATGTCTCCACATCCTGAAAGAAATCATATAGCTGGACATTGGGTAAGGTCTGATAGGTCAGAGCTCTCAGTATCCCATTTCACCATGCTTTTCTCTTGCAGGAACTGAACCATGGACTAGCATGGTTTTTTTTACCTTTTCTCAACCCTTCCTGGGAACTCACAACACATGAATATTAAATACCCAAGATCATTGTATATCTGTAAGTTCTGTGCCATGAAAGTCTCTGGACAATGCAGTCTTACCTAGTCTGTAACTGAGCTATCTGCTACACTTCTGTGAAATGAAGGGACAGATGTGTGTGGGCTGTCTCCCCGTGTGAGGCAGAAGACCTTCTAGATGTGATAGATCCAGGCATAAATGTAGGGATAAGGATCACCACGTTTTTTCTGTTATGGAGAAAAATGACTAAATTCCTTGAAGATAATAACAATAATCATGTATTTTATGTCTATAGTACTTTTCCAATTCTCAAGCATTTTCACATCTGTGCTTTCATTGGCTCTCCACACCAAACTTAACCTTGGTCTACATATTATGATATTTTTCTCAATGATAACACATCTCTCTCTTTTATTTGGTCACCATGATTATAAAGGAAAATATTGTTATCCCCAGTTTATTAATGAAGAAACTGAGGGTTAGAGAGAGTGATTTTCTCAGGTTATAAAACAAGAATTTAAACCCAGGAGATCCTTTGCAAATTTCAGTGTTTGTTCCTCCCCAATAATCTTCATTTGGTACGTGGGGAAACCAAGGCCTTTCTCTGGAGGATCTCAGATGAAATAGAGCACATGTGCTTAATAAGCCAAACGTCCCACCTGATAGATAGGAGTCACAGTGTGAGGTGTGTGGCCATGGCCAATGAAACCTTGCCAAGCCTTTGTATGGACTGCAAATCCAGTTCATTTCCAAAAGCCAGGTTCCTAGAAAACGGGTTTCTGTTGACACTTTCCCTGCATGTTTTGTTATGCTTGTTTGTGTTGGCCTAGAGAACCAGCAGCCAGGGACAGCGGGATGACTTTCAGCCAAGGGGCGGTCTGTTCACACCCTGGGGACTGGAGCGTTCCACCAAGTTAGCTGCTGCTTGAAAGGACAGCTGCCGCGCAGTCTTGCTCACTCCCCATTTTGTTATCCCTGAGATAATAAATAAAGGCTCATTCTGTTGTGTCCAAAAGACCCTTTTCAGAAGACCTGCTCTTGCTGGAAGTCTCCTGAGTCCCCTTACCTGATTACAGTCAGATGCTGGGCATTTCAAATTAAATTAGAACAAATAACGAAAATGAAAGGAGAGTGGGAAGGAGGAAAACCAGCAAAAATGGTATTCATTTAAAGTAGCCAGTGAGAAAAATGGAGCCTGAGAAACTCAACTGATACCGGGAGAGATCAATGTTTGTCATCTAGTCTTAGGCTAAAAAGAGCCATAAGTGAGAATTTGTAGGGATGACAGTTCTAGGTCAGTTCTGTTTAACATATTCTGCTGCAGATATGGCCAGGTTAAGCGGGAAAATGTTCTAAACCTAGATCTGAATTCCTATGGCTCTTGGACCATGATTCTATCTCTATTTGGTTAAATGATGGCATATGCAGGATATGAGGTCTAGCTCTTGGAAGGTGTGGAAAATACATGTCTCATTGCACAAATTTGTTTTCTCTACCAAATCCTGCCAATGTTGAAGTGTCAGTTGAGCTCAAAATTCTCCCAGAGATGTGCTTAGAGACCCATTGCTGTGTGGATGAATGGGAGAATAGGAAGTAAATTCTTGTAATATGTGGTCTCGATATGGTTCGATGTCAGTAAGACAAATTAAATGAAATTAATTTAAAATTAATTGAAATGATCATGGACCAAGATTACTGTGTGGTCACTCCCCAAGGTGATTTAAAACAGAATTCTTATTGTTCAGTTAAAACCAACTTGCAATCAACCAGCCTAACAATGCCCCCAGATCATTTCAGCCTCCTTGAGATCCCTTTACCTTGGTCATGTTTTCATCACATCTGCCTGATACTCTGCTATCCCCTATTTCAGTGACACTAAATGTTGCTGGATCCCAGAAGAGCATTACGATATTTGATAAGACAATCTAACTTCACCATCCAGATGCTGAAAAAATATTTACATTTGATGTGTTTTTTCAATCCTATTAGCCAAAGTAATATATTGCACGATAAAATATATGGTTATATTACAGTACTCTTATTGTGAAGAAACAATGAGCACACAGAAACATAATTCATATTATACCATCTGTCAGTAAAGGAGGTCTCTTCAACAAACACAAACTCAATTTAGATAAAATAAGTTAATAGGTGTTAGAGGGTTAACTTCTCTTTTGACAAAAAGTCATCACATCACATATTAAAGGCCAGTATTAACAAGGAAAGAGATTCAAGAGAGCATAAGGGATGATTATCTTTTGAGACATTCCTGCATACAGCATTAAAAAATACAATTTGGTCTCGCAGCTCTCCCCTAACATCACTCCTCATATTAGTATCTATGATGGAACAAGTCAAACTTTGAAGTATCAAAATGAGCTAGTGCTGCTGGGTATTTCCTAAAAAATGTGACAACTCTTATACTTAAAATAAATACATAAATAAATAAATAAGCACTGAAGAGTGATCAGTGAAAATGTCTCTTAAGCCCATTATTTTTAGCTGAGCGCTGTTATGACTGTTTCCATGGTTAAACCATGAATATGTTTTCTGCACAAGCACGGTCAGCTAGTGGCCTTAATTAGCTTTCAAATGGAGAATGCTGCGGTTTACCACTTATTAAATATCCACCACACCAAGTTACAATTTTACCCTTCCACACCTCACTTAGTTGAGACACCTCAAGGAACCCACAATGCTGAATAACTGGTGATTTAAAAATATGTACCATGTGTGATGATCGGACTGAACACACAGGCTGTGAGGGAAGTTCACTAAAACCTGGCCAGATTTCATTTCCAGATGGAATGATACAATTTGTAAATTGAGGCAACAAGATAAGTCACCCAGAAAGAAAGAGATGAAGTGTATGCTCTAGCTAACAGCTAACACACTGTCCTTATTCGTAGGAATTCAACATATATTTATTAAGTGCTTGCATTGCATTCTGAATACTAAGTCTTCATCTAGATTCCTCATGTCTAGGAATTCGCAGGAGGTGATTAAGTGGAATACAGGATCTGGTGAAGAAGAAGAGGACTGTCCCAGCATTCAAGATCTTTAAACAGTATGCCTCCTAGAGAAGGAAGAAAGTCTAAAATTACTCATCAAGCTAATCTACTCTTAATACAACATACAAGTAGAGTAACCTAACCAAGCTCATTTCACCAAGCATTTTATTCATGAGGGAGATGATGCAGTTTGAGATTCAATTGAGACAGAATTAGTTTTTCTGATTAGCTAGGTTGAGTGGTTAAGGTATGGTAATAATGATATCATTATTTCTTCTCTCCCCTTTCTCATACAACATTCAGAGACACATTCTCTCTCTCTCTCTCTCTCACACACACACACACACACACACACACACACACACCCTCACATATCTGTTTGGATGTGGTTTGCGAATCTTCAACTGGTGTTGTCTGCGTATCAACTTGTATACTCCCAGGGGCAAAAAAGAAAAAAAGAAAAAGTGAATTCACCTCTTGTTGCAATTCCACTGTGTACAAAATGGCCTTGAAATTTGAAGGAAGAAAAAAAATCCTCCTACAAAGAGAACATGTGAAAAGGCCAAGGGAGAGCATAACTGAAAAAAATATATAAAAATGCAAATTTTCCTAAACTTCAGCTTTGGATGGACTGAAGCATAAGTGAGAACTTCAACAAAGCAATAGAAAAAGATGACAGCTCAGAGTTTCAGAAATTTAAGACAGCAGCAGGATTAGACACTTTGGGTTGTCTTCGCACACATTTCTTATGGGAGTTAATTCCATTTGACATGCAAGACCAAAGCAAGATTACAGAGGCATAGCCCCATGGCGAGGTGTATGCTGTAGCTAAAAGCTGGGATTTGAATAATTGTGCAGGCTTACTCCAAGAATCAGGCGAGAACAGAATGAATGGATTATTACAAGGAACTTTGTACATTTTTAACTGCTGGACTTAATAAAATACCCTCTATGTGAGAATAGTGTTATGGTCGTCTGCACTTACTCTAGCTGAAGTTTGTGGTAGGATCTATCAAAAATGAGAAAAAACAGAAGCTGTTTTTTAAAAAAAGAAAGAAAGGAAAAAAGAAATTTGAAATGAATGACTGGGCTGGGTCATGCCCGTATGATTTATAGAGGAACAAAAAATTTGGAGAACTTGAGATCAACATATTCAAGCCCCCCCAAAGTTACAGGGAATTCATTTCCTGTGCAAAGAAGTCTGAGGAAAGTGGAGAATAGAGTTCAGGGAAAGTGGGCCACAAAAAGGTGGATTTTCATTTCACGATTTCAGCTTGTTAAGGAGGTCATTTGTTACTGGAAAAAGTTACTAACCCACACATCATTTTATATATATGTATAAATGTGACCTCTTTCCTTGGAAGCCATGGAAGCACTTGTCTGTAAAAGGCAGAAAGAGTAACAGTTCCAAAGACTTCTTGCTGCTTAATTAACTTTCCAGTGAGAATTATTAAAATTCTTTATGTAATTCTTATTTAGTGCTCATTAAAGTGAAAGATACAAATGCTGGACAATGCAGGGTTCAGAGAATTTTAAGAAAGAAAAGTTAGTTTTGCAATAGCTGAGAATTATGAAAAGCTGTCATTAACTGTAGCCAAGTAGACCTTTCATTTTAAAAGTCACTGATTCAGATCTGAAATGATTAGATTTGATTTTCTCCCTTAATCTCATCTTCATGTCCTCCTTTCCTGAAAGCTCATTTCTCCTCAATTCTTCCTCAGCCCTAACCAGCCTAGTGGGGAGGAAAGTCCACCCAGAAGAGGAGGAAACTGCTCTGGGCCATGGCACTGGGGCAGTGCGCCCTCTGCTGGGAAGTCAGCCTGCAGTCCAGCTTGGGAAAATCCCCCCCAAAGAGCATGCCCCTAGGAAAGCAAAAGAGATGTGCATTTCCAATAGTGAAAATCCCTCATACAAGTGGCGTATCTTTCTCTGGTAAGTGGAGATTAGAGGAGGGACCTGGGAGGGTGCATGCGAAGGCTTCATTAAACCAGAACTCAAATGCAGCTCTCCTCACAAAACATGTCTGACAACACAGCCTGCCATGTAAAATAGCATCAGGAATGATGAACACATTACAAATTTGTAGACCCTAAAATTAAACTCCACCTCATTTATTTCATATTTCAGCAGGGCTGAGGATGCCTGACAGTAAAGGCACAGACCTTTCTTGATAAGCCCCATGGTTTCCTTCTTGGAGAAGGGATTGTGCTCTGTACAGATGCATTCAGTCTTCTTGAAGCCCAAACTCTGCTTGGTGGAGCCAGGAAAGAGGAGGCATGTTTCAGTGTTCTGCAGAAGAAAGTCAAGAATCCTAGCCCTGAGACAGAAGCAGGTGAATGTATTACCACAGGAAGACAAAGAGCTAGTCTTTCCCCCCTTACCTCTGTACATCATTTAGATCTTTGCTAGTAAAAATGTGGTTCACACACCAGCCATTTCAGCATCACCTGGGAGCTTGTTAGAAAACCAGGAGCCCATCCCACCCTAGACCAACTGCATCATAATTTACATTTTAACAAGATTCCAGTAATTCATAAGTATGTTAAACCTTGAGATGCACCAGTGTAGACACTAAAGAGCTAAAGCACAAACAAAACTAGAGTATGGAACTTTACAAGCAGAAGGGGACCTAGCCACCACCTGCCTCCTTTGATAGAGAAACCAAGGCCCTGAGGGGAACACAACTACTCACGTATCTAAGAAGAACATTTTATACAGGCCTCAATTTGGTTTGGTGTATAAGCTGGAACAGGGATATCACAGATTTTTGTAGTTATCCTCATCACATACTACGAAACCAACAGAATATGGCACCAGCATTACAAGTGACAAAGGGCATAATTTCCCTGTGGGAGGAACCCTGTCTTCTAATCAGTTCTGTTCTACTGAAATGACTTGTCTACATTCTGCAGGAATTGACATAGAAATGAGATTCTGATATTCCTTCTATCCACATAATGATTGATGAAACACATGGGAAAAATAAATTGAATTATATTATAATCTCCCAGGGAAACATAATTAAGTTGTGAAGCATTTCCATGAAATCCTAAAAGCCTTATATCATCTAGGCAGTTACTTCTACTACATGATCAATAATTATATTAATTATAGATAATTATTTTGATAGGATGGTGTGACTTTGGGGCTCCACTTATTCTTGATCTGATGCATTGATCCAACGTTGAAGACTTGGTTGGAACCAGAGATGAACATAAATAACTCTTTTGGAGTCCCAAAAACCTTTATGATACTTACGTTAACTTGTACTACTTTGCAATTCCTGGCCACCAGTTTGATGTTTATTCACATAATCTAAAGGGTCATACTTGTGCAAGACTACCAGAATAGTAATTCTACTCTTAAATCTACAAGAAACAGAAGGAAGCTACTCCAGAAAGTAATAGATAATATATAATACATAAAATCCAATATTCCTTGAACTTTCAAAATTCCAAGACATCCAATACATTCTTTGTGTGTACACAGGACTGCCCAGCACATCCATGGCAACTCTAAGGCGGTGAGCTAAAAGAATCAGATCCAAAGTTAACAATGCTCAGAAAGTTAGGGTGACCATGGGTCCTTATATATTTAATATCTTTCTTTGTAAACACTTAATTTTGAAGGTTATCCCTGGAATATATTTCTCATAGCACACATTTTAAGCACAGGTAAAACCTGAGACTTCTACCTGACCCTCTTTCAACACTTTCCAGAGAGAGCCTCAGTGGGTGTATATGCCTTCTCACCTGAATAAAAGTATCAATAAGAACCAACAGAAAACACAGAGAGATTTAAAATAAAAGTAATAACTCAAGGGATCCTACAGCAAACACACCAGATTTTTTTAAGGTGACAACCATTATATGTTAACTTTCCTGAATTCTCCACATCATTCAAGATAACTTGGGTTTTTTAAACACAAAGGGATAATATAGTTTAAAAAAACAAAGGGTGATAGAAATAAAATCACTTATAAGTACGCATTATTTCATCAACATTTCCTTAAAATATTTGTAAAACATCTTGCTCACATGATGGTTACTATATGAGACATTGTAGATTTTTCTCTCAATGAGGCAGAGAAATTCAACATTTAAGAGTCAAGACTTAGAAGCCAAGGCCACCTGCCACTTACCACTTATATGGCTTGAACAATTTACTTAACCTTGCTCCGTGCCTCAGTTTCTGCATCTGTAAAATAGAGATCAAAATAATGTATGCCTAATGAAGTTATTATAAGGATTTAGTAAATTAATAAGCATGAGGCAATTAGAACATGCATGAGAAGTACTAAGCACTCAATATTATCTTTATTGCCCTTATAATATATGTAGGTTGGCTTATTTATGCTCATATTACAATTTATTCAAGAATAGTCTTCTTTAAAGTCACCATCCAGAGGATCTGAAAACCAAGTTTTAGTCTCCAACTTTGAGATACGCTTTCTTAAAAGCATATTTTAAAAAGAAAAAGCATTCAGAGGACTTGAAAACATAAGCTTACTCATGTTATACTTTGACAACACACACACACAAGCACAGAATAGTAACACCTCACAGCCCATTGCCAGAAGTTCCCACACAGGGGATTTGCCATAAAGAAAGCTAGATGTGACCCAATATTCTAGTGAGAGATCTCACCATTCAGAGCAGAATAACCTGAGAACAAAATAATGCAGAAAGCAGCCCGAGGTGCCTTTGTCTTTCCTCAGGTAAAATCAATTCCGTTATTATCCACAGTTGGGTACAGAATGGCAGATGAGCAGCATGGCTTCAGCCAGCGATACCTCTCAGAGAGTGGACTGCATGAGTAATATTTCACACCCTCAGCGTTGTCAAGAGAGAAAGGGGGAGATCCATCTTAGGTAGGGAAATTCATTCTAAGGAACTGTTAAGACATTAGAGAAGAAAAAAGGGAAGAAAAATCAGGCCAAATTCATACAGAAACACAGATTCCAGCCTGCCCTTATCCTCAGACAGAGAGGTCAAGGTGATGGGCGATATTGCCAGGCCTGCTATCTTTCTCTCTACTCTTTTATAGGGGGATGGTTTAGCCATATTTCCTATGTGTGGGAAGGAAATGAACCATGCACATGATGCTGCACAGCAAAGTGAAACAGAAAAAGCTTCCCAAAGAAAGTAGGCAGACATGAATGTAGCATTGTGTAACCCAAGAAATAGACCAACAATGATTGAAAGCAAGAAAATGACTTGGTCTTTCTTAAAACTGCAACAATTAGGCAATTGTGCTAACTAATAGGATCTGAGAAGATGTAAATAAGTTTTCTTTTTTTTATTAACAAAAGAAATGAGGAGGCAAATTTCAGCCCAGATGAAAGGAAGGTAAATGATTCCTCCCCAAAGGCAGAGCCAAGATTTCTCAAATGAGTTTCCTCCTAAAAGAGGCAGAAGTAAAATATATGAATCCAGATGACATAATGTGCTGTGACCTAAATGTAGGCAGTGATGGTATCCTATTCTACAGACCAAGCTCTGGGTAATTGAATGCAAGACAAAGCAAAAATATAGAAAAGGCCACTCCAAAACAGAAGCATAAAAATGCAGTGTGTATAACAGTACTGAGAAGGGTACAGCTTTGTAGAACTGATTAATAAGGAGAGCAGTGAACAGAACAGAGTGGATTTGCAGAGATTAGGATGTAGCAAGCTTTGTCCAGAAGATTGTATAAAGTTCTTATTGGCCTTGAATCTGAAAAAAGATTAAAAAAAAAGAAAGGCCAGGCTCAGTGGCTCACACCTATAATCCCAGCACTTTGGGAGGCCGAAACAGGTGGATCATGATGTTAAGAGATTCAGACCATTCTGGCCAATATGGTGAAACCCGTCTCTACTAAAAAGACAAAAATTAACTGGGCGTGGTGGCATGTGCCTGTAGCACCAAGTACTTGGGAGGCTGAGGCAGGAGAATCGCCTGGGAGGCAAAGGTTGCAGTGAGCCAAGATCACGCCACTGCACTCCAGCCTGGCGACAGAGCAAGACTCCACTTCAAAAAAAGAAAAGAAAAAGAAGAAACCTACCTTCCATCAGGAAAGACCCCCTGTAAGCTTTTGGTATATCTTAGTCAAAAACTTACCTTTTTCCATGTGCTATTTAAAAAATAAAATTTACAATAATTGTAAATATTTGTAAAATTATAAATGATGTGCCATCAAATTTACTGTAATGTGGAAATCATTCTTTCTGACATCTCTCCTGGAAGACAGTAGGGGAAACATGGTACTGTGTTTTCGATGTTAGAACGTATCAGAGACCAAACTTTAATTTTTGTTTTTCATCCACAGCATCTGAGCTCTGAGAAAACTCAGAGCTTCATAAGACCTAAAGGTCAGGTACCAAGGTGAACGAGAATAAGAGTCAGAAATATGAGATTGCCAGATGAGTGTCAAGAACTTGGGCATTTGTATTTCAAACTCTAAGAACTCCACACCAGAGCTTGCTCTACTGTGAAGGACAATATCACTTACTCCAGGTTCCAGGCAACAGATCATTTTTTTAAGGAATAAAGAAAAAAAAAGGAAGCTGGGCACAGTGGCTCACATCTGTAATGCTACCACTTTGGGAGCCCTAGGCAGGTGGATCACTTGAGGTCAGGAGTTCGAGAAAAGCCTGGCCAACATGGTGAAACCCCGTCCCTGCTAAAAATATAAAAATTAGCCAGGCGTGGTGGCTCATGTCTATAATCCCAGCTACTCGGGAGGCTGAGGCCCAAGAATTGCTTGAGCCTGGGAGGCAGAGGTTGCAGTGAGCTGAGATTGCACCACTGCACTCTAGCCTGGGCAAAAGAGCGAGACTCTGTCTCAAAAAAGAAACAAAACTAAAAAAACAAAAAAAGAAAAGAAAGAAAGAAAGAAAAGGCCAGCCTACAAATGCTCAGGAATCCAAAACCAAAAATAATGTTTATAAAACACAGATGTACAGACAACAAATGATAATTGCCATGACTTTAGGACCAGAAAGCACCTTTGGTGCATGGGCTTCTCTCCAATTATCATAAGACTTGGGACCGTCATTAAAGAGGCAATTAAATGTGTAGCCCTTCAAGGCCATAAGAGCTACTCAGCCAAAAACAGCCAGTGGCCCCCTCCTTTGCTTTAATCGGAGAGTTCTGAAGAGCTTCTGTTATCAGTGCTGTAATTTGTTATGTGGGGAGTTTGGAGATCCTGATGTCAGGGAAGGTGTTTGTGTCTCTAGGTGGGCACGACAGAAAAATAAATAAAGAGAAAAGTAGGTATTTTAGGAATGCAAATGCAACCAAAAATCAGGAAACTTTGGCCAACAACAGTTCTCAAATCTTTCACTTATTGCAAGAGGGAGAAGGGAAGACTTCCAAGTGTTAGACAATCCTAAATCAGGAAAAAGTAAAAGGCGTATTTCCGTGGCTGTGGAAGAAAGTGCTACGTACCTCAGGGAGCCTCGGCCCTGTCTGCTTCTTTCTTTCATTTTGACTTCCTTGGTGAGCTTTTCCCTGTGGTTTTAAGGAAATTTAAAAAAAAAAAAAAAAGGTAAGAAAAAATACATATATATATATGCCCACACAAACGTGTGCATGTTTATTATATTCCTTTCTATAAACAGAAATAAAGACAAAAGAAGAAAAGTCTAATTTGTAGTTCAGTTTTCTGGCCTCAATTCTGGCTCACCAATGAATCTTCTTATATACAAAGCTGACTGAAGGGAGGGGTGGGATTGAATAACAAATTTATGTGATACAATCACATCATTTACAATCACATAATGGACCATATCCCAATTTTCAAAAGGCATAAAGTATCCTCATTAATACGATAAGTGCAGCAGTCAAATCAGCACTGTGATTTTATCAGGGTTTTTGACTGTACATGAATGAGAATGTAAAATGCATACAGAATTTTTAATGGGAAGGCTTTAACATTCTCTGAATGTATTTCTTACTGTCATTTGCATCACATTAAAGTGAAATTCTACATAAAAGGATAAAGAGAATATGTCCTAAATTACAGTTTTTCCATAGTTGTCATGTCCACACATAGAAAAATCTGATTCATACGCTCGAACATGATCCTAAATCTGAAAAGGCTGCACCAGTTCCCTATTTGTTTGTAGGTTTTATGTGGCTGTCAGGGCTGGAGAGAGCTCAGTAAGGTCAGAGTGTCAGGACAAAGCTAATAAAGATCATGGCAGGGCGGGAGATCCGGGGAGGGAGGGTGATTGTATTCACTGTCTCTACTCTAGCATATTATTAAATACTGTGCCTGCATTTTTCATTCTATATCAGACTACTAAAAAGTCACTCATGTTCCTTAGAGGTATTCTGTCGCTCCTTTAGAAAGCTTCTATCATTGGTTTAGTTAACTGCAGAGAGTTTATGAACATAGAGTTAATGTTTTATAAATCCAATTCTGTGTATTCCACCATGAATAAACATGTATAACATTGTTATGTACATGGGATATTTTGTAAACACTTACTTCATATCGAACATGTGTATATCTACTTATAGGTTAAAATATGATCCATATGTCAGAAGTTAGTTCCAAAATAATGGCAATTGGGTTAAGTGTGCTTGGCAGCTTATATACACTGAGGAAAAAAAAAAAAAAAGCAACCTGTCATTCCTCATTAACCCCACATCACACAGAGAGAAATCAATGATTGGTACATAGCAGTTGACACAGAATCTTGGGAATCTGAGAAAGTGCATTTTGCATCCTAGCAGAGGCCAACGTGTCACCTGCCAAGCTAATGAACTGGGAATAGAGCATGCCTGCTACATACGTACTGACTGCCTGCCCACTGGCTAACACACCTGGCCCATGCACAGGAATTCGTACCAAATGACATCACTCTGTTATCATTTTAGAGTCTGAATAAGACAGGATGCTTCCATACAACCAATAGAAAAACATGCATGGAACTTGGGGTGAAATAGTTCCAATTCACAATAAGACCTACTAATGTATTTTGTGGCTAGAAAAATAATTTCATGTATGCACATGAAATGGGCCCATGTGAAATAAATGGATCTTGGCATGGCCAGTCTATCCATATGATTATTTTATCTTTTATTGGTGGGGAGGGCTGGGGAGGGCCAAGTCTTTCTCTGCTGCCCAGGCTGGAGTGCAATGGCCCGATCTCGGCTCATTACAACCTCTGCCTCCGAGATTCAAGTGATTCTCTTGCCTCAGCCTCCCGAATAGCTGGGACTACGGGCATACACCACCACGCCTGGCTAATTTTTGTATTTTTAGTAGATAAAGTCCATCTTCTTAGGGATGGACTTTACCAATGGCCTCTGCTCCCCTGAACCCCGGTGTGAACTGACCATGGAGATGTGGAAAAATATATCTGCACATGTGAGGACCCTCACAGTGGAGGGATGGGAAAAAACAGGAGGTGGGCCGGAGGCTGAGGTTTGGGTTTCCTCTTCTGCCAGTTCCAGCATCACACTTCAAGGATCCCAAAGATTCTAAGTTGAAACTTAGACTTCCAGGTTGTTATTACAGCCTATTAATCAAGACAGAGGGTTAGACCTTATTTTAGTCAACAGTTTGCTAGCTTGATTTGTAATGCAGATATTTCAACCTACATTTCTGTGGATCTCCCTTTGTATTCTTCCTCCAGGCCCTTTGAATGTTAAGGGTAATCATTAGTTTGTGACTTTATCCCAGGTAGATTCTTCCTACTCTCTCCTGCTTATCTCCCTCACATACAATGGAAATATAAAACAGGAGTCTGAGGGATAGAGCAGTGATGAACCAGGTAAATTCTTTTGTCCTAAGGTGTCCACTTTATGACCTACTGTGTAATTGCCACTTCTGCAGGCTTCACAGACAATGCAATGAAAAGCAACCTGATACTTTCTTCCTTAGCATCTTCAGAGGAGATGGGCAGCAATGTGTTTCTTAAGTCTGGAAATCTCTGGGTCTCAAGTTACTCTCAGTGTATCCTTTACCTTCTTCACAAACTCTTTAAAATCCTCAGGCTGTTCCATGGGTGCCTGTTCCATGGGTGCCTGATATGCTTCTCAGAGACATCACATGGTCTTAACAAATTCTGTCACTAAATTATCCAGGTGTGGTGGTACACACCTGTGGTCACAGCTACTTGGGAGGCTGAGGTGGGAGAATCACTTGAGCCCAGGAGGTTGAGATTATAGTGAGCTATGATTGAGCCACTGCACCCCAGTCTGAGTGACAGAGCAAGATCCTGTCTTGACAGCAACAAAAATTCTATCACTATTTTCCTTATTTCTCCTATATTTAAGTCCTGGTGATCTTGTTACCTTTGATGTTATACTCGCTATCAACATTTGGTGAGAAGGCAGGGTTTCTTCCCAGAAATATTAACTTTCTTTTTTTCTACATTGTTAGCACTTACTCTTTCTTCAACTTGGAGCTTAAGATTTCTCTCTTCCCAATGAACACCTCTATGAGGTCGTAGGAAACAAGTACGTGTGGAGTCATATAGAGATAGAGCTGGATTTCAATTCAACACTTTGTTACTTACTATGTTATCTTGCACCAGTCACTCAAACTTTCTGAGACTCAGTCAATCAGTAAATGGGTATTAGGCAACTGCTTCCAAGTTCTATTGGGAGGATTAGATGATATCATTGATGGAAAGCATCCGGTGTGTTTTTAGATAGATCTCATCTTGTGTTGACTCCCGGGTCAACATTAAGTACTTCTTCCTGTATGGTACATCATACCTATCACAGATCCCAGATAACTGGAACAGTGACATAAGGACACCAGGCCATAAAAATAATTCAATGCGTTTAAGGGAGAGTTACCAGTTTTATTCAGTGGCATTTTAGGGGACAGTCAGAAAATGTGCTAGTGAGGTGGGCTAAAACCAAGTTGGGATAGGCATTTTAGATTAAATAAAGAAATTTGACTTACTGTTATGTCTTAGAATTCCTGGAGTAGATATGTGAGCTTTCCATTTTCTTTAGATAAAACGTAATTAAACATCTTAAAGCACCTCAGCTTAATGTACACAGAATGGTGACATGTTGCCAAAGAAAGCTTTGGAACTTTGTTGCCTACAACTATGCGACAGCTTAGTAACCAAAGCATGCTTGCTATTACATCAATGATAAGTTCTGAATAAATTAACTACGTCCAACATGGCATAATGCTTTGGATCATGCAAGTGAGACTATCATATTCATAATTATCATTTTCCCCCAAACTAGACAAACTGTTTTATAGGATTTTTCTTAGTGCTTGTGTTTCAAAATGAAATTCTTACCAATTTGGGATACTAATGATTTAGCCATGTACCAAGTTGGAGTTTCTCCAGTGTGCATGTGCTCCTTATGAAAATGAAGAAGGCAAGCTGCCAATCAAAAGACTAGTTGCAGGTTGCAGGCAAAGACCAGATTGGTGATAATTGCTGGCATGGTGCCTAGCACAGTGTCCCATACACAAACATGCTCAGAAAATGCTACTGGGTCCAGTCAAGACTTCCATATTCCAACTAAGAGCCCTCCCTTGAAGACATAACATTTGTTCAACCTAGAGTTGGAAGGAAGGCAGAGGTATGGACAATCTCCAATTAGCCAGAAGATTTTAATCTACTTTGCAGAACTAATCGAATGGTTGTGCTTCCCCAGTGTTCACGTGAATTGCACCCTAGCTGGAAGTTAACAGACTAAACAATAGCAGGAGCAATTAAGTGGATGTAAATGAATGTGATAGGCTAATTCTCACAAGGAGAACATCAATGTGTCGGTGTCAATGCACTGGTGCCCAGAATAAAGAAGGAATTGACTGGGATGAAGAAGGTAGCAATGAACAAGGTGTAGCAATCTTGGAAGGACATACATTCCTCAACTAGATTAGTTTGGAAATGCTTCGGATATAAGCAGAAGGAATAAAAATAAGTAATGATAGCAGTTCTCTTCTACATATCCTCTTGTGGGAGTAAAAGAAAGAAAATACCACACTTTCACATAAATACATTCAAGGTATATTATACCTTATGGTGTACCTTAACTATGAAATAGATTGTTGGATACGGAATAGGGTAAAACACAAATCTACTTACAGTGAGGAGGAGGACATTTTCATGACCTGGGAAGCTAAGAATTCAAAAGAGGACAAACTTCCTTGGCCTTTTTCGTATTTGGAAATGGGAACTGATTGACAGAATAAGAAAGCTATAAAAGCTTATTGCTGCTGGGTTTCCGCAGAGTCTAGAAAGACAGAAGAAAATATGGCACAATAGCAAAACTTGAATTTTTGCTTAAGTTCTTTCCTTTAGCACTTTGATACTTTAGGGAAATCTCAACATCTATAGACTGGGGTGTGAGACTTGGAGAGAATGTGAAATTTGTAAAGATTATTTTACATGCTGCCCCAGAAAATTCCTTTTGTTTAAAGCATCTGAGAACATTATCTGATTTCATTTTTAGCTGTTTTGAAAGAAAAGAATCAGATGAATGCAATGGGTTCAGCCTGACACCCTGCCTTCTGTTTTTCGGGGTATCCTAAAGTTCCTCTGGAATGCATTGGGTGAGAGAGAAAGTTCTGTGTCAACTCTTCTGTCAGGGGTGAGTCTAAATCTACCTTTCCTCATAAATCTGCAGAGGACATCCCTGAATGTATTGACTCTCTGGTCCATGCTGAACATATCATAAATGGGCCTGATTACTATCATAACACATTGCCTGTCAAAAATCAAAGGATGGAAGAAGAGAGTAAATCAGATGCATAAAGGAAGAAAGACAATCATAATGTCATAATACACTGTATGGTATATACAGTATTTTATTGAAGAATAGTTTCCCAATGGGCAACTGAGACATTAGAGTAAACCGTAAATAATCAAAATTAATAGATTGGTAGAATAAGAGAATGAAAAAACTCATCTATTGTCTGGAAAAGAAAAGTGGGTACATACAGAGTCTTTTTAGAGTATGTTCAGATGATTTAAAAAAGCATAATCAAAAATAAAAGTATTGTGTGAATATGAAGAATATTATTTATCATCATACTATGTTATATAAGCCATTATTGAAATTAAGCTATACATGAATGAATGGCATGCATAGTTTTAGTTCTTCACCTTTCTATAACTTTTTAAAATTGTTTAACAGAAACCTATAAGTTTTTGTTTCTGCCAAGATCAAGTCTATGACTTTGGCTACTTATGTAAATAAATTTTACCAGGAAAAGGTTGAACATGAACAACTGAATTATCAGAAAGAAATATAAATCTAAGTTCAGTTAAATTAGTTGTATTGACACAGGAGTTTTCTCGGTCACTTTGCCAGCCAGATACTTTTGGCTGGTGATGCCCCTGCCTGGGCCTCACTTAGCCCCAGGCCTGCCACAGAAGGTGTGCCACCCACTTGGCCCACCAGGCTATGCCTGGTTTGCACACTGGCTCAGCCTAGACCTGGCTTGGGCATGCCCCAGCCCACCTGTGTTACAGCTCATACTCGTGTTTGGTGGTTCCTGAGTTCTTGTCCTGTGTCCAAGAAGAATGAGGTTATGCTGACAATCAAAGGGTGAGGAAGGCAGATAAAAGTTTTATTGAGTGATAAAACAGCTCTCAGCAGAGAGAGGATGTGAGGGTGGCCCCCCACCTGAAGTCAGGTGGTCCCTCTCTCAGTGTCACTGGGTCTGGGGCTTTTATGTGGTCAGAATGAGGGAGTGCATGCTGACTGGTTTGTGAATATGCAAAAAAGGCTGAAACAAAGGCACCACTCAAAGGTGGGCATGACAGTGTGAAAAAACAATTAGGGAAGGGTAGGTATATGCAAGGTATATGTAAAACAGGTGAAGGGTGGGGATCAATCAGAGAAAAGCACACCAAATGGGAAGAGAGGTTCTCAATCTGGTCCATGGATTTACTTGGGACTTGTGGCTAGGCATTAAACTGTCCTTGGCTTGAAGGTGGGATTTTACCAGGGACCTGCCCTATCTGCCTAGGATTTTCCTGCCTGCTGCTGCTATCAGTGTCATTGACCCAACTCCAGTCTTTTTGTAGACAAAGCCTACAAAACAGTATTAAGGACATTTTACCTGACAGGTTTAGATAGAAACATTACAAATTAGCAACTCCTTTCCAATAAAGCAAGAAATGAAACAATGAGTAGCAAAAGTTGAGCTATTATGCCTCAGTGATTTAAATTGAATTAAGAATTTTTTGAGACACAAAATCTTTAAGGTTGTAATGTAACAACCTAGTGAACCATCTGACCTGTATGTTTATTTGAAGGCTAAGGTAGTACTTGCATATGGGCTGGCAGGAGGAAAGGAAAGTATAAAGTAAAAAGTTCAAGCAGCTTTCAAAATTATTTGCCGACAAGTTTAACACACCATACACTGTAAAATACTAGAATTGTTCTTATGAGAAGAAAATGTGAAAACAAGGAAGCATCAGTAATAGGGTCCTATAAAATAAACAGTATGCATTTAAAAGGCAAGAAAAAATCATGGCATAAATTTGACTCCATGGAGATAGATTACTGGTTTTGTCTGAAAGAAGGAGGCAGTGCTTTAGACATACCTGGTATTATGAAACAAATGTGGAGTTTGAGGAACTATGAATCTATTTTTCCATGATTTACAAATGCATATTTTTATGGAAGGAACTTTTTCTTTCTGTGTACAAATTAGATAAAAATGTATTTGTTTTATGCTAACAGTGAGTTAGGAAGGTAGAACCAGTTAACCTTATACTTTTTTTTTTTTTTTAAGTAAAAGAAATACCAGCTCAAATGATCAACTTGTAGCCATGTTCTTGATAATATTATGAAAATAACAAATGGTATGATAGAGATTTTAAAATAAATTTTGTTTGCTGATTCCTAATAACAAGTAAAGAACATGGTCTCCTTTTGTCCTAATACGTTTTCCTTAGTTTCTGACTTTTGGCAACATCTCCAGATAGTCAGCAGGGAATGGATGGGAAATTAAAGACTCATATCCTAATTTTATTGGAGGAGAAAATGTTTTCACTGACGTGGAATTATACAGTTTAGTCACAGATAAAAATCTGGTTTCATAGCATCTAATTTGATTTTTACGAAAGGTGTGAGCATTCTTTGCTTTTGACAAAAACAACATGAAATATCTTGCATGGTAGAGCTAACTTGTATGAATGGTATACATTGTTCCAGGAGCTATTCTAGATATTCAATGTGCACCATTCTATTTTGTACTTATAATAAGTCAATAAATATTTAAGATAAAGGGCTTGTTAAAGCTCTTCCTACCAGTGAAGGGCAAGGACCAAGATTCCAACAGGTGAACTGCCCACTAAAAGGATGTTATGAAGTCTCTAATGGTAATATGCATAACTTTGGAACAGAATAAATTAAATGGAGTAATGTTATTATCAGATAATTTTTGTCACTTTTCCATCAACCCATAAACGTCTTCTCTATAGAATTCTTGTCATTTGACAAGTATTTTTGGTATTAAAAAGAACAATTTTATCATGACTAAAAATGGATCAGAACTTGAATACATCTTTTTTTTTAGGCCCAAATTCCAATTCCTATCTTAACACAAAGAATATGAAGGAAAGGAAAGAAATGAAAGAACAACAGAATGAATGACAGGGGAACAGAAAAGGTGAAGGGAGGGAGGGAGGAGGTGAAAGAGAGAGATAGAGAGAGAAGAAAGGGCCTAGGTAAAATCTGTGGTCATTATAAATGTTTTTGAAACTGTTTCTAGACATGGAAAGAAATGGGTGCATTTTCCTGACAATGATATATCTATTAATATATCTAGTATATCTATATGCTACATATATTCAAGGAAGATGAACAGGAATCAACAGCAATATTTGGCCATGAATGCTGAATACTAGTATATGCAGTCTTTGATCTTTGTCAGAGATAAAGTAATTAAACAAATTATTAAAGGTAAAATGATTAGGTCGGGCATGTGCAGATATATTTTTCCACATCTCCATGGTCAGTTCACACCAGGGTTCAGGGGAGCACAGGCCATTGGTAAAGTCCATCCCTAAGAAGATGGACCTACACAGGCCCTACAGTGGGTTTGGGGCCATATAGGCAGGGAATCTGGGGATCTATTATATTTACAGCATGACCTAGAAGGGGGCAAATGTCCAGGATTCAGGTGAGAATGTCTGTTGGTTCTTTGGATACCTTATCCCTTAAGGAGGACTGAAAAAGGTCAGAAAAGAAAAGAAAAAAAAAGGCCCCAGAAAAGCACAGGGCTCAAGGCAAGGACAGCTTTTGCCTAACTGTAAAAACGGCATTGCAAAGAGTAGTATAAAAAAAATGCTTTTCTATAATCCATAGATCCTGTTTTGGCACCAAAGTTCCTCTTTGGTGCTCCACTTGGCCCATAGCATTACACAACCTCCTTAGGTGGCCTCATTCACATTGAGGCACATGGAAGCCTTGCGTTAGGCATGGTTAGGTCACTAATAAGAGTCCCTAAAAAGAGGCTAGGATTTTGAATGTTCATCTTTTGCACTTTTGAGTAGCTAAAAGCTTTTTTTAAACTCTCATTCAGTCCAGTGTCTCCACATAGATACAAACTGCCATAAAGCAAAGGAAAAAATTTGAGACCCCCCTTCAACTGATTTCTCCATTGCCTTCACAAATACATATGCACACATGCACGCACACACACACAGGGTTTAACTAGCTATTCAATACTGTCCCAATTAAAAGTTGAATGCATCAGCAAATTGAACCCTAGAAGCTAGTTAGTTCTGTGCCTTAGTCTACTCACCTAGCTATAGAGCTTACTTCATCAGAAAACTCTCTCTCTGTTCAAAACAGAGAGCTTCCCTCTGCAAACTCACTCTACAAAGTGCATTAGACTCCACATCACATCTATGCTCCTTCAGCCCTAGTGGATAGAACAAGTTTCTCTGAGAGGATCATTTCTGTTGACCGAACTTTAAGTTCTTTTCCCAGATCCCTGACATGATTTGACTGAATTTCTTGAAGCTTTTGTGTGTAAAGGTTGCAGAATGTCAATTCTCTAGTGATGGGATTTAGAAAAAGGAATGAAACCCAGAGACTTTATTCAGAGCGTGTGAGGAACCACCTTTATTACTAAGTATTTCATACAATGGTATTAAAGCTATTTGCCATGCTTTTTTTTATCCAAGGGTTTGACACAATTTCTTATTGTGCAGATAGCTGCTCCTAAAATTAAACCAATAACAATCAGTAGCATGTTATTGAAAGCTTATGATGTTCCAGACACTGGGTTTGGTACTTTTCATGAGTTCTCTTCTAACCTTCTACCAATCTTATGAAATGGGTATTATTATTACTCTTGCTGCTGTTACCAATGTCATTAAGAAGACAAGAAAACCGAGGCTTGGTGAAGCTAAATAACTTCTCCAACATTTTATTGCTAACAAGTAGCAGAATCTTAAGTTAAAACCAGGCACTGTGATCTTGTGACTTCAGAAGCCTTCTACTTAATGGCACTAATGCCCATTTGCATTTGTAAAGCATATTTCTGGAAGACACAAAGAGGGGGCAAATATTCTTCTGCCTCTTAATAAGACCTTAACCTAAAAGGGAATTAAAAATGATTAAATACCAAGGTGGAGTAACAGGGACTATATTTACCCTTCCACCTGAACAACTAAAAGGAAGAGAGAATATATTAGTGTATATATTCATATTGATATATTCATATACATAAATACATGTGCATGATATGAATACACACACATACACACACAGAGAGATCTACAGTTTTCAGACCATTGTCCAATAAGTGACAAAAGAGAGTGATAACTTATAAATGAGAAACAAGTCAGGTAAGCCCTAAGATTGTCCCGCCTTACTTCATTGAGAGAATTCTTGGGCTACAGTACAGAGAGAAAGTCATTCTTCTCCTAGGCATTTACTCAAGAAATAAAAGTGTCTGTCCATATAAAGATTTGTACATTATACTCAGAGCAACAGTTATATCTGTAATAGCTAAAAATTGGGACCAATTCAAATGGGTAAATAAAATGTGGTATATCCACACAATGGAATAGTGCTCAGTAATAAAAAGGAATAACTATTGATATCTGCAATAAATAAATGAATCTCAAAACAATCATGCAGCAAAAGAAACAAATGAATACATACCACATGATTTCACATCATATAAAATTCTAGAAAATGCAAATGAATCTAAAGTGATAGGAAGCAACACAGTGGCTGCATGGGTGCAGAGAAGGATTGCAAAGAGACAGGGGAGTAGTTGTGGATAATTAATATGTTCATTTTCATCAATGTGGTAATGGTTTCACAGGTGCGTAAATATGTAAAAATTTATCAAAGTGTATACTTTAAATATGTGTAATTTATTGTATGTCAATTATAGCTCAATAAAGCCATTTAAAAAATAGAACAGTTTTAATTAACAAGACGAAAGGTTTCTATCTTACTTGTTTTGTTTTTAGCATAGAATAGAAGCTGTATGAGAGCAGAGATATTGTTTATCTTGCTTATTTTGGGTCTCTAGTGACTAAACTTAGGTGTACCGATTACTACTTCTGAGTAACTAATGCAAAATGTAGTGGCATAAAATGGTCACCTATCATGTTCATAGATCCTCTGCATGAATTTATGGCAGAGTTGGGATGGCTTCTTTCTGTTCCATGATATTTGAGGTCTTAACTAAATTGTTGGGTACTAGAAGCACTGGAGCTCCCTTATCACTTCGTGTGGTCTCTCCAGCGAGGAGGCTCCAAGGTAGCCAGACTTGTTACACGTCAGTTCTGGGCTCTCAAGGTCTGACTTCCAAGGGAGAAATCTAGGAGGAAGCTGTATTACAGGTTTTGTAATCTACTCCCAGAAGTCACTAAGGGGCACTTCCACCACAGTATTTTTGATTGAGGCAGTTATAAAAATTTGCCCCGGTTACGGTGAAAGAATATAAATACCACTCTCAATGGAGGATTCTCAACAATTGTGCCAACATTTTAAGAACACGTGGAAGAGAATATATATCAGTGCAGCCATGTTTGGAAAATTCAGTCTGCTGCACTGTGTCTATGTTACACAAATGAAGATATGAATATGAGTTGGTCATTTCAACTTCATATGCAGTCTTACATGCCATAGAAAATGAAATCCATGCATTCATTACACAGATGCACAGAGTGCATCTTTTTTACACAATGTGGTTTCAAGATAGAATGTTTTAACTTGTACCCTGAAGGAGCTCATATTTATAGATAAATATATGAGAAAAGAGAAAGAAAATATAGAAAATGGCAACTTAGCACAGAAGGTTTAAGTCTTAGGGAAGGTATTTAGTATTATCAGGGTTTTGAGAAAGCAGAGGCTACTACTGGCTGAAGAAACAGTAAATGCTGCATGGGGTGTGGAGTATTAGAACTAAGACTGGAAAGTTTAGTAAGATTTCCACAGAAGATGCTGAGAGACAAGCATTGAAAGTAAGGAAATAAAAGTTTGATTCAAGAAATTGACCAAACCTACTACATTATCTGAAATTCCAAGGCCCCTTTAGAGCTACAGATTCTACACCCTACTTCTAGAGTATTTTAATTTATTAAATTCCTCTCCCCCAGGACATTTTGATGATCAATCAGATTTTGAAACCACTGAGGTATAGGATATACGCAGATGGAAATAAAGATGTCTGTAAGAAAGATTAGAATCAAATCATAGGGGACTTAAATGAATCAAATGGTCTGCAATAGAATCTGATGATTATTTCACTTATATTTTTTAACTTATCAGAGCACCACACTTTCCAGCTAAATGCTGCACATTTGTGGTAAGTCAGATTATAAATCAGTAAATAACAAATAATGACAGCATTAAGTACTTGATGATACATCGGCAAGCCTACAGTGTAACTTTAAATTACGATTTTTTAAAACATGGAATTTAGAGTCAGGAGAAAGCTTAGTAGTCCTTCAGTTTCTTTCCCTAAGTTCACAACCTTATTTAATTCTTCCCCAAAAGTGTATATAAAATTCCTTTCTATTTTGCATGGAGGAGACTTCAGAAATTCATTTCACAGGAAAGTTTCAGTGGAGACACATTTTGTGATATAGAATGAAAGGTGCCTTATGCACACAAGATGTTATACCTATAATATTGCTGTCATATTATTTATAAACCATAGGCTTTTCATATCACTTTTATGCACTGGTAGATTTTGGCAGTTCTATGGTTTCCTTTGATATATAATTTATTGTGTCAACTAATCCTGAAAAAAAAATCCACAATAAATAGATAAATTGATGTTCATCCAGCAGAACTATACAGTACGAAATGTAAGTTCATTTGCAGAAAAGAAAAGCTATATAAGAAGCAGAACCATTGTTTGTCAGTTTTGAATTGCTAAATTTGTTCTTTGCCAAAATTTCTAATTTCTAATTAGGATTGTAGGTACTATTTCTCTCTCTCTCTCTCTCTCTCTCTCTCTCTCTCTCTCTCTCTCTGTGTGTGTGTGTGTGTGTGTGTGTGTGTGTGTGTTTCTCTCTCAGAATGGCATCTGTGAGTCTCTTTTGATAATGAATACGCCAAGGGGGCCCAGAGTTAAGTCTAGGCCTCAGAACTAGGAACATTTCCATCAAAGATGGTTTGTTAATAATAAAGTAAGGAGGGAAAAAAGCTATTTGCTTCTTTTGTGGCTCTGACCCTCCCTTGGTCCTGCCAGGCCTGCCTGAGCATCAGCAGAGTTCAGTGGTAATTAAAGCAACAGTGTTGTGAAAAAAGTGTGAATTACTTTTACCGGAAGACTTGGATGTTGCTACTGACTGACAAAGCACAGCGGGGGACTCTGCTGGATATTAAAGAGTGATGGTAGTCCCTGTATTGTAAGGTGGCTTTTCAGCACAATGCAAAATTGTGACTTTTCACAAGTTGATATCTCTGGAACCATTCGAGTTATCAGCTTAAAATTTAGATATATATTTTTTCCCCTTGGCAAGCTTGTGGAGCAAAACTATGTCACATTTCATGAAATGCGATATGGTGGTTGGAATTATGGAGAGCTAAAGTATATTTTCTTCCTTTTCTTCCCCTGGATTTTGACTCTATCATGGAATTATTTCAACCTTGAAGATTGCAGAAAATAGTGAGGAAAAAGCTATAAAGGGATCATATGTTCAACCCTTTCTTGGCAAGTTATTTCAATGTCAACTATCTAGGCTTTCTGTTTCTGTCATTTTTTAAAAAAGAAAGAAGTGCAGACCAGCACTCTGTTGACAATGCCAAGAAATGCCAACTCTGGGCTCTCAGCACTGGTGTATAAATACCCAGAAGGATGGTGGGTTCCTCCCACCACACCCAGCCAGGAAAAGTTCTGATCTTACTCCTGTCACTGCCAATCTTGGTCAGCCAACTCCTACACAGGTATAATATTAATGTTGATTCTGCTCCTTATCCAGTGAGAAAAAAACGTCCTTAACCAAATCCAACAAACCAAATTTGTGGATGTGAATCAAGAGGATAAAATAGCCCAATAAACTATTAATCACTTTTCATTTTATAAGCTAACAGACACTATCAGTATTCCTGAATCAGGTTCACAGAGAACACGTGGAATTCTATGTAAAGACATCATCAACAAACCAGGGAAGACTGCAACTGGTAAGATGCAACTGAAAAGTGATGGGAAATACGTATGTTATATGAGCCTGTATTAGTGATATATCATATAACCAATGAATAATATATCATGTAACATGCAAACGCTCTTTCATGTTTATCACTTTCTCCCTGAAGTAAGTGGGTTGAGATAGTGAGTAAAATTCCTATGCTTGGTATATTTTTGGTAACCTTACCCACATCTGACCACAGTGGGACCTTTTGTGGATCGATGGACACAGCAAAGCAGAAGGCAACGGAGTATGGTGAATAAGAGCTCACCCACACACTGTGCAACCCCAATTTCTCCATGTGCAAAAAGGTTGTAATAAGCATTCCCAACTTATTTTAAAAATTAAGTGAATTAATATATTAAAAATAGTTTAGCAAAATGCCTGACATTTAGGAGTAATTAATAAAAGCTAACCGTTACTATCATCATTATCAAACAAGGTGTGAGAATGATGCAAGGTGATCCAAGGAATCCCCTTTGCTTTTAGATATACTGATTCTGTGTGATTTGTTAAGCAATGGGGTAATATTTTTTAAGTAGCTTGAGGTCATAAAATGGCATTTAGGGGATGAGGCTGTGACATGCCAAACAATAGATGGTTTAAATAGACAACAATGATATAAACAGAATAACTGGGGTGCTCAAAATGACATTCTTTCACCCCACTAGTGCAAAGTTTAATTAGTATGTAAATGGCATACTCATTTAAAATTGACATAATGCCACCTCTTTTCATGCCAAGCTGTCAGGGCCTATGAAACTGTAAAATTCCTGACACTAAACATTTGTTGTAAACTGATCCTTCCAAAAGTAACTTAACTAAAGCTGAAAAGGCAGGAAAGGTGATAATCACTTTTTTTTTAAAAGCTACTTCTTCATTCTTTCTTTCAGAGAAAAAGGCCCAAATTGCTTTTGGGGAGAGATTCACCACATTATATTGGGCTGAGGGCATATTATGTGAAAGAAAAAAAAATACATGAACCACCAACCCCAGAGTGATGAAAAGCAAAACGGGTGAGGAAAAAAATACCCTCAATTGACATAGCTATTTTCATCACATCAAATCAGCCATCTGTTCTTGACATAGTTTATTATCATTAGGAAGATTTTCTCAATTCAGACATGGTGATGAGGAAAGATGAAGAATTAACCAGATAAATAGCCAATTTGGAAAATTCAGGCTGAGACCCTTTTCCTCAATTTCCATCCCCTCCTTTCTCCCTGCTCCATCATCACACTCCAATTATTCCAAGAAAAGCTTCAATGACATGATTAGACATGTTTATGGTGGTGTTTTTCTCTCACTTGTATAGGCATAACAAACTGAACACACTAGGTATCGAATGACACAAAGGTGATCGACATTGTACAAAAAATAATAATTTCCCATTGTCAAAAATGACTGCATAAACTTAGAATGACAGGTGGCTACAGTTAAGGGTGAGGGAATTAAATACTCTGAATTGAAGTATAAAAATGCTGATGTTTTCCTCCCAGAATTTATTCATTAGAAATCCATCAATTTACCTTGGGATAAGAGTGTTTAGAGAAGAAAATTTTCTTTGAAATCATCACGAAGTAATTCCAACAGCTCTGTGTGAGATAATCTGGAAGGAAAAAGTAAATGTTGGAAACCAATAATAAAAAGAAAATATTTAAATCCAATGCTTGATATCAACTTCATAAAGTGAAGTCGGAAATTCACAAAAGTTAAGCTCATACATTTAGGTGAAAAAGTTAAAAGAATACTTGACAAATATCAACACAACTATTTAAAAAATTATTCAAGCTGGTTATTTTATTTACATAATGTCGAAAACAAGTGTGATTCTCCCTCAAATAGTTTACAAATTCATGTTAGATTTATAAGAATCTAATTAACAGATTTTGAATTATACTTGAAAAAATATCTTTTTGATTAAAAACTTAAAAATGTTAAGGGAAGTAACTATTAAATCATGCAGACTCCACAAAACAACTTTCACTCTAACCCCCAGGTTATTTTGTGTATATATGTCTGTCTTTGATTACATTCCTGTGGTCTCTTATTCTGATCTTTTATACCTAAATATCTGATTTACAACTAATTGTCAAAAAAGCAACTTTTTATAACTCTTCATTCCTCATCAACTCTTTGAGTCATCATTGTTGCTAGACCTTTTTTTTGTTGATACTCTCTTTTCTTAATTTCATCTTTGTCATGGGATATTAATTATCTTCATAACTCACTTAGTATGCTCTTGGTTTTCTTTGTTGCTCCAACAAAGCTAAATATGGACATAGTCATTCCACCACAGTATTCATCAATTCAACAAATGTCTATTGAGACCCTACTGCAAACCAGGTGCTGTGCTCGCTGCTGGGGGTACAGCAGAGAATCAGGCACACATGATCCCTGCCCTCATGGAGCTTAAGTTTCTAGACTAGAAGTCAACAAACTAAAGCCTCCAGGCCAAATGCAGCTGGTCACCTAGTCTTGTAAATAGATTTTTCTTGGAACACAGCCATGCCAATTCATTTAAATATTGTCTACAGCTGCTTTTGGGATACAATGGCATGGTTAATTAGTTGCGGCAGAGACCTTTAGAACACAAAGCCTGAAATGTTTATTCTCTGGCTCTTTACAGAAAATGTTGGCTAATTCTGGTTGACTCTGATCCACCTTCTACTGTGGCAGCTCTTCAATCTTTATCTTGGAGAGTACATTCTTGATTTCTTGTTGTTTTAATCACTTCTACAAAAATGATTTCATAACCTTTAGTCATAGTCACGATCTCTCTTTTGAACTTCAATCACATATTTCTAATTGCCTATTTAACATTTCCTCCCCTGCACACACACACTGGTGAGTAAACCACCATTATTTCAACATAGCTAAGATTGAATTTATCTTTTTCCCAAAGTCAACTGTGTTCTACCATCAATCTCCCAATCACTAGGACTTAAGATTTTGGAGTTTCTCATTTTCTTCTAACATCTAGGTGAAAAAAAGTTTTAAAACTTTAAATATTCTTTGTATCTATCAACTAATATTTGTCTCTACTGCCACTACCTAGGTTTGAACCTCAAAATCTTACATTTGGATATGGTAATCATCACTCTCCTTATAGTTAATCCATATATGTCCAATGATCTGTCAATCAGTCTCCCTGAGACATCACCTTGTATATGTCATCAAAATCCATAGTAGCTTCCCATTACCAAGATAGGGATTCTCAATCTGTAGCTGGGGCTTTCTTTTGTGGGAATGCTACAAAATGACTTCAAGGGGCCCATAAATCCCATTAAATACACCAAGAATTCCCTGGGGGTTGAATAAATAAGTACCCTGAGAAGATGTATCACTATCTATTTTTCAAATGTACACAGATGTTCTTCCAATAATTAAAAAGTTCAGCCTGGGCAACGTGGTGAAACCCTGTCTCTACAAAAAAATATAAAAACTAGCCAGATGTGGTGGCATGCGCCCACAGTCCCAGCTACTCAGGTGGCTGAGGTGGGAGGATCACTTGAGCCTGGGAGGTTGAGGCTGCAGTGAGCCGAGATCCCATCACTGCCCTCCAGCCTGGGTAACAGAGAGACCTCGTCTCAAAAACAAACAAACAAACAAGCAAAAAACACAAAATACAAGGTTGCTTTTATAAGTTACTATATGGTTTGACTGTGCCCCTACCCAAATCTCATCTTGAATTGTAGTTCCCATAATTCCCACGTGTTGTTGGGGGGACCCGGTAGAAGATAATTGGATCATGGGGTCAGTTTCTCCTATACTGTTCTCATGATAGTGAATAAGTCTCATGAGATCTGATGGTTTTATAACAGGTTTCCCCTTTCGCTCGGCCTCATTCTTTCTTGCCTGCTGCCATGTAAGGTGTAACTTTACTCCTCCTTGCCTTCTGCCATGATTGTGAGGCCTTCACAGCCATGTGGAACTGTGAGTCCATTAAACTTCTTTTTCTTTATAATTTACCCAGTCTCAGGCATGTCTTTATCAGCAGCATGAGAACAGACTAAAACAGTTACCAATTTCATTGTAACTTTCTTCTCATTCTCTATTTTCCCAAGCAATTGATTCTAAAAGTGCAACTATTTTTTGTCTGTATTTTGTAATCAAATGATCTTCCATTGGCCATTAAATGCCTACTCTACCATGAGGAAGGGTCTGTTAATTTACAAGAAAACTATGGGAGCCTAAAACCTCAGCACTTGGAGGGGAATGTGAAAGGCTTAAAAACTCTTTAAATACAACTATGTCCTTTCCTCTCTCCTTGGATAAGAGCTATGGATTTGGAGGATTTTGTGAGGTACAGGATGACCTTGGAAAAATAGATGGCTGTTTAACTCAGTTTTAGACTTCAAAGAAAAGGAACTTGAGGGCTCCTGGTGGTTTCCACACTGTCTGCCTCTGCTGGTTACAGACCATGAGCATATTAGGGTTCTGGAGAGAAGGTTTAATAAATGATATGCATTTGGCATCCATGTCTTCCCAGGCATATTTCCTGGAAACCCAAAAGAGGTGGTGGAAAAGTGAACGTAAATACAGATGTATGTCAGGGGAAGGAAATTACTAAAATCCATATCCACATTTTTGACCCTGCAGTACCTGTGTCTTTCAGCTTAGCCCTTGTTCCTAGTTGTAGTGTTTTTTTTTTTTTCTCCCACTATCTCCCTATGTACTATTTGATAAGTGATGGCAGTTCTCCTGTTTCCTGGAATATTGTCATGGCATCCCTGGAACCCAGTGCAGTGCCATCAACCAGCAAGCAGAGAGCAACTAAAAATTGTGTGTGTTGCCATTATCCAGTAGCTGCAGAATAATCATAAAGCTCTTATTTTTCCTCATGTATGAGTCATTTGTCAGGGTGAGTACTCAGGCCAATTTACATATCTCAGAAACATCTCTGACATCACAGAACTTAGAGGGAGGTAAACTGGGAGAAGGGGGAAAGATGTGGCTACAGAATTGTCAGCTAGTAGTTGATTAACTTTGAGCTAGGTAATTTCTCAGAATTTTAGTCCCCTCTGTGGTAACTTGGAATAATATCTACCACCTCATTGCAGTTATAATAACTAAAGGAAATAAAATATAAAAGGATTTGGCATGGTACCTGATACATAGTTGGCAACCCAACAGTTGTTCTTAGAGGAGGGAAGAAGAGAAGGGGGTATGGATCTAAAATGATGCCTGTTATATATATTCCACTTGGTTTAGTATATGTCTGAATTACATTTGGCTTGGGATTACATTCCAAGGATATCCATAGTAGGGGAGGTTGATCTGACACAGTCAAAGAGAATTATTGGGTCTGGGAGTGATTAACTAGGAGTGAATTAACATTTATGGCGCTCCTATTACATAGCCAATTTAGTGGGCATCTTACATATTTTTTTTTATTTCATGCTTACATCTGTTCTGACACAAATATTAATTTTTGTGTGTGTTTCTGATCATAAGAAGAATATGGCCAGAAAAGGTTTGAAACATTGCTTGCGTCCACAGTTACTTATCAGCAGAGGGAAGACTTGAAATCAGTTCTAGGTGACTCTAGAGTTTTTCCACTCTTTCTCAATCACCAGGATGTCTCCTCTAATAATTTTTTATGTCTTGTCAAGTCACTCATCAATTTTCATGAAGACCACTGCCCAACTAGGGTATGTATTATTATCTTTTTCTTCATTCCAACAAATTTCATTTTATTAATTAAAAAGGTAGCAAATGTTTACAAAGGTTAAGTCCACATATTTGGAATGATAATTTTTGGAATGTCTAAAAGAACAAGGACTATACTAAGAGCAAGTGTGGCACTTATTCTCAGACACTTTAGTAGTCACCCAACTACCTAGCATGAATACGGGAGCTTGGCCCATCATGGGAGCCAGGACTGCTACAGTTGGCTTTGTGCCTTTGGCCTCATTCTTTGAGTCTGTCAGAAATATAACTTTGATTTCTAGAAAGTCCAATTTCTTCTCCTCACTTGCTATCGTAGATAATTGGACGAAATTGTTTATAGCCAGGACTTGCAGGGTGCAGCTCTCAAAAACTGACTTATATATAAGTAAATAGTAGCAAAATAAGGATAAAATGATGACATTCTTCAAGTAACAGATTTAGGTTATTGAAAATGATTATTTCTGTTTGCCTGCAACTGTAAAAAATCAGTTTCAGATCATAGCTTTTCTTTTATATAGTAAATGATGAATGACCATTTAAACATTGACCCATCTACTAACCAAGATGTTAAAAAATAAATAAAAACTTACTGTGCTAAAAGAGAATTTGAAGACTAAAATCACCTGATTTTTCAACTTACTGATTACATCATGGGGACATTCATTTGTCTTTACTTCAACTCTGGAATTGCATAAAATATATTTTCCCAACCAAGAAAATCCAGCCCTTTAGCTTCTGCATATTATATTTTTTCTGAATTCTGTAAATATGTTTTTCATCCAAGTTAGTATACCCTTTTAGACTTTGGAAATTGTGATGTCAAATCTAACTACTTGAATTAGTTTGTTCTCACGTTGCTATGAAGAAACACCTGACTGGGTAATTTATAAAGGAAAGAGGTTTAATTGACTTACAGTGCCTCATGGCTAGGGAGGCCTCAGGAAACTTACAATCATGGCAGATGGCATCTCTTCACAGTATAGCAGGAGAGAGAATGAGTGCCCAGTGAAGGGGGAAGCCCCTTGTATAATCATCAGATCTCATGAGAACTAACTCACTATCACAAGAACAAGATGGGGAAACTGCCCCCATGCTTCAATTATCTCTACCTGGTCCCTCCCACCACGTGTGGGGATTATAGGAAATACAATTCAAGATGAGATTTGTGTGGGGACACAGCCAAACCATATCAGTACCTATTAAAAGCACTCACAAAAGTAGGACTATTCTTCTTTGAATACGTATTTTGCCAAAAGAACATATAAGAATTATATTTGCTTGCAAGGGTGAGGATGGAATGGGCATGAGAAGAGTCAAAGCAAAGAGGAAAGACATAATAGCACTGAGCAAGAAAAAAAACCTATTTTTGTAAGCATTTATTATTGTTTTGGTATTATTTTTTACTCTTTACAAAAATAGAACTATCCCGTGTTCAGTTTTTACTTAACTTCAACAACACTAGAAATATACTGCCTTACTGCTAAAATATTCAAAAGAGAGAAAATAAAAGAGAGGGGAAATGAAGGAAAGTAAATAATTTTTCTGGCATCACAGGAAAAAGAGAACTTGACTTAAAATTTTTCACTGAGTACCATTTGCTTATTTGCAATAAGTAATTCTTTTGAAAAAAAAATTCTAAATTCAACCAATTCAGTATTTTTCTTCCTTAGGTTCAAGTGCTATGAGATAGATATTTTAGTTTTAGAAAAGAGTTACTAGCCACCACCCCTCTCCTTTCCAGAGCAGCAAAAATTCTGCCAAATTCATTATTTTCCCCCATTAGCCTATGGTCCTTAAATGAATTTCCAAAGAGTTAGATAAATACCATTGGGTAATTAATGACAACTTTTACTCCCTATTGACTTCTTTATTTTTATTTTTGAGACAAGGTTTCACTTTGTCACCCAGGCTGGAGTGCAGTGGAGCGATCTTGGCTCACTGAAGCCTCGACTTCCTGGGCTCAATGATCCTCCCACCTGAGCCTCCCATGTAGCTGGGACTACAGGCTTGTGTTACTCCACCCAGCTCATTTTTTCATTTTTTTTTTTTTTTTTTTTGTAGAGATGGAGTTTCACCACATTGTGCAGGCTGGTCTCAAACTTTTGGACTCAAGCAATCCTCCCACCTTTGCTTCTCAAAGTGCTGATATTACAGGCATGAGCCATCACTCTTGACCTGACTTTATTTCTTAAATAAGAATGCAAATCTATATCCCTATCTAGGTATTAAAAGATGGTAGAGCTAAACTAAACATTACACCCAAAGAAAACTGATTTATCTTCATTTTTAGATGCATGCATTTATCAGACTACAATCACCTCTGTTTATTTCTACAACAGCATGAATTCCAAAGGGCAACTAAAATGTTTGAAGAAAAGGCAATTAAAGGACCTATGGAAACTCTCTCCAGTATGGATGGATTATATTTTGGGTTTTTAGCTAATATTCTATCTAATACTGGGTTTAATTTACCTAATATCCACAGCTTTAAATCAAAGTTGAAAAATTCACTTGTTAGTCGCATTTACATAACTGCTATAAAAACTGACCATTAGCTAGGTGTCATAAAACCTTTCTCCTTTCTTATTGATAACTGGGGTAATAAATTACTTAAGCTTAGATATCTCTCTCTCTCTACCTCTCTTTCTCTCTCTTTCTCTCTCTCTCTCTCTCTCTCTCTCTCTCACACACACACACACACACACACACATCCCTTTGTGTTATATGATTCTTCTACTAAGAGCAGTGAGTGTATCCAACTCTGATAATTAAGTGTACCACACGTGGATCGCATCTAAACTTCTGAGTATTTATTCATCAGGATGAATAAAATACGTATCACCTGGACAGTACTGGATCTCAATTTTTCAGTGTAGATATGTTTCTTGAAATTCCACCTTCTAATAAGATGTAAAGAATTTGGCCTGACTCTTTTATATTACATTTAAGTGTATTTGGAAACTCTAAATTAAACGAAGTAAAGCAAGTGTTTTTTTTCTACTGAGCTTCTCAGAGAAATGTATATATTTTGTGTAAATTCCTAATAGAAATAATATGTTAATTTATTTTTAAAAGCATGCAGAAAAGCACAGGAATCATGTTTAAAATTATGTAAATCCCACCACTCTAAACTAGCCATCCTTAACTGTAATGGGACATCATTCTTATATGTTTATTTGCATATAAACATATTGAAATACATAATAGTTTCCTATTGCTGCTGTAACAAATCACCACAAATTAAATGACTTAAAACAACACAAAATATTATTTTATAGTTCTGTAGGCTATAAATCCCAGGGGACTAAAACCAAGATGTCAGCTTCCTTTCTGGAAGCTTTAGGGGAGAAATTAGTACTTTCGGCTGTACACCTTCCTAACTTTGTGGCCACTTTTGACCTTAAAGCCAGTGAGGGTAGTTCAGACCTTCTCAGGTTGCATCACTCTAACTGTCTGCTTCCTCTTCCATTTTTAAGGACTCTTGTGATTATATTGGGCCTGAGCAGGCAGTCCAGAATATCTAACTTAAAGTTAGCTGAGTAGCAGCAACTATAATTCTATTTACAACCTTAATTCCCATTTGCCATGTATTATAACTTATTTATAGATTCTGGAGTTGACAATGTGACATCTTTGGGGATACATTAGTCTGTTTACAACAAAAGATACATATTTATATGTATATATACATGCACATGTACACACAGATATATAAAATCATTTTATTAAAATAAGATGCTAATCTACATGCTCTTTTAATTAAAAAACTACTGAATTAGTTGTATATGTTGGTGCAAACGTCATTGCAGGTTTTGTCATTAAAGTAATGGCAAAACCTGCAATGATGTTTGCACCAATCTTTATAATTAAATCGCGTGGACAAACTGAAGAATTTTCTGAATACTAAATAAATATTTTTCATGTTGTATTATAATTTTAAAAATATATATCTAAGTCTAAAAATAAAATGTCATCAAAATAATAGGTGTTTGAAGTTATGTTTTAGAATGAGATCCAAATTTAGAAAGGGTTGACTTCCCCTTAGAAATAGACCAAAAAAAAAAAATTCCTACTGTCATTGTATTATTTTTACATCATCAAGGTATATAGCATTTAAACTTAGCCTTCAAAACAGAATTTCCGATATTAGCTGAGGATTGTATTTACCTAAACAGTCACTTCCAATTATTTCTCCATTCTTGAGATATTTATTTTGGTTCTTCTCTTTGTTGTCCGGTACTCACTTTCATAAATTTCTTCATTTCAAGATGGGTTCATAGATGTACTTCCCAAGTTCTTGTGTGCTTAAGAATATCTAGTTTTAGTTTTTATATCTGAGTTATGAGCATCTTGGGTCATACTTTTTAAATAGCAGGACTTTGTAGACATTGTTCTACAGTCTTCTGGAACTAAGTGTTGCTTGGTGAGATCTTAGGCTGGCCTCATTTTTTTAACGTGATAGTTTACTTGATTTTATTGTGTACAGAAATGACTAAAGTAAAATCTTTTTAAAAAAAATTACTAGAAGTTTAATATTTTAAACAGGCTAAATTTTTGTCAGTTTTTTTTTTCCCCTGGAACATCATATCTTAATCAGTTATTTCGCTTAATTTCAGGGAGATTTTCCACTTTTACATTGTGAAATTCTTCTGGATATTCTAAAAGTTTTCTATTGTTGGATGCCCACTATAAATTATATTATATCATCTTTATTTCTGTGTAGTACATTATTTCTCATTGCTTTTATTGCTGTCTTTTCTTTCTGCACGTATTGTGAGTATCTGAAGATGTCTCTATGCCAGACATTGTATACAGCTGTGTTTATAGACCTGCAGGTTGAGCTTCTGGAAATGGGAAGGCTAAATTGAAGTGACTGATATCAGGGCTTGATTGTATAGTATCTTTGAACCTGTGTTCCCACATCAACACTGACAATCTAAATTATTTTCAGTTCTTAATAGTTTTACAGCAATTTTACGTATATTATCTCATTTAACCTTCACACAGTTCTGAGAGGTAGACAGGGAAATAGTATTCTCACTTTCTGATGTGTATAAGTGATCAGCTGAATCACTCTTTTATAATTAGAATATTAGATAATGTCAATATAAAACAAATTGTTCTTAAACGAATCCAATCTTTTTCTTCCTTGCCTATCTTCATGATAAAGAAAAAGCAACCCCTAATTTTCACTTCCACTCTTTCTGACTGCAATGAAAAATTCTGCTGCGGAGGTACATTTGGGGAAAGTTTTTGCTTCTCTATTAAAAGCAATGGGCAATGCTGGCATCTCAGTCTCCTTCCTTCTTCCTCAGTTTGACATGTACGCAATGTCAAGAGATGAGGCAGTAATTGTGGACTCATCAGGAAAAGGGCAAGAAAAATTCAAATGATATTAGCTCCAACATGATTGAGTCATGGAACTAATGTCATCAGCTGCCTGCCTATCTCTGAACTCCTTATTACATGAGAAAAAGAAGTGTCTCTTTGCCTAAGTCATATAAATAGTATTTTATGTTACTTGCCGCAAAAGCATTCCTAATACTATCAACTGATAATAATGTCAATGCAAGGAAATGATGATTTAAGCTCCAAATCATTATACATTTATCTTAAATTCATATAATATAGAAATAGTCTAGGTGTGGTGACTGACACCTATAATCCCAGCACTTTGGGAGGATCTCTTGACGCCAGGAGTTCAAGTTTAGCTGGAGCAACATAGCAAGACCCCGTGTCTGCAAAAAAATTACATTACAAAAATGGGCTGGATGCAGTGGCTCACGCCTGTAATCCCAGCACTTTGGGAGGCTGAGGTGGGTGGATCACGGGGTCAGGAGATCAAGACCATCCTGGCTAACAAGGTGAAACCCCATCTCTACTAAAAATACAAAAAATTAGCCGGGCATGGTGGCGAGCGCCTGTAGTCCCAGCTACTCGGGAGGCTGAGGCAGGCGAATGATGCGAACCCAGGAGGCAGAGGTTGCAGTGAGCCAAGTTTGCGCCACTGCACTGCAGCCTCGGGGACAGAGCAAGACTCTGTCTCAAAAAAAAAAAAAAAAAAAAAAAAAGCTGAGTATGGTGGCATGTGCCTATAATCCTAGCTTCTCAGAAGGCTGAAGAGGGACAGGGGGTCAAATCTGCAGTGAGCTTTGATGATGACGCTACACTCCAGCCCGGTCAGCAGAGCGAGACCTTATCACTAGAAAAAGAAATTGTTTAAATATAATAACAATCCTTTATTTCCCTGATAAATGGGAAGATTAAGTTCTTTCCTTCTTCCCACCATTGGGGACTAGGACGTCACCTAGGAAGAAAAAATATTTAGCATTTTAACTCATTGGGCAAGTATTCAAAATAAATTGTTCCAAGAAGCAAAGTTAATTTATGCCAGTTGAATAGAAAATAACATTAGTTTAATTCATTGTGTTTCCAAGTAACCTGGAAGAATAACAATGACTAAAAATTTTGTGTGTATGAATCTAAATATTTTTCCTGATTTGAAAGACTGTGCTAGACACTGAATGATTATTTTCATTTACATGGTATAAGCAATTCACTTTCTCATACATCTTAAAGGTCTACCTACACAAGATAAGAATTATGCTGTTTTATATTAAAATTGATATAATTTCATGAATCATTTTTATTGACTGATGATTTATAAACTATTCTCCTGGAAAACCTCATTATTTTTTGAAGCCTCTACTACTTTCCAAAAAAACTTCCAACTTAATATGTATCCTACCATGTCGTGCCAATTTACAAGTTATGGGAGATCTGGGCAAATATTTTAATTGATTTTGAATTGTGCAGTTTGTCTCAGAACTACATAAACATTAAATAATTCAGAGACTAAATGAAACCTTATAATGCAGCACACCAAAGTTGTTTAAGCAAGATTTTTCCCCCCAATAATCAGATAATTATACATAACTAGTCATCATTACTTGAAACAAATTATGTTCTGTTGAAGCATGAAAGAGGTTTCCTGGCATTATTTTGAGTTCAACTAATCTTACTGACAATAGGTGTCTGTCTGCAAAACCTGTTTATTGGTGTTATGGTTTGGTTATATAGCATTGTGTATTGCTGCTCTGTAGTAAGCCCCTCTTAATCATATCATTTTTCAAATAAATATTGTATCTTTTACTTTGAAAAATCACAGGTTCAGTAAACTTGGCAAATGTGTGTATATTTTGAATACAGAATGCTTTGTCCTTTATTCATTGTAGATTATCTGTAATAATACACTGCTCCATGAGACAGCAGACTAGTGAAGAAAAAAAGGCGAGCAGTTATTTGCTGTGCATTTAAGTGCTTAAACAGAGGAGTTACTCTGCTTTCAGACATTCTTGCTTGATGAATTCACTGGAGGCAAATGGTTTAGAGTGCTGTGTCATGCCAATCAAGGGCATTAGCATCATTTGTGCAGTGGGAAAGCTTGTGTTTGGAGGAGGAGGGATTCTTTGGCTCTGTCTATACAGATTAAGTAAAATGGAAAACTAAGGCATTTATCCAACTAATTCTGGCAAAAAGAAAAAAAGTGAGGTCAATTATTCAAAGCAGCTATAGATGGTAATGGAGTTCAGTGGATAAGTAGTACTCCACTGTCCTCCCATTTTCTGCAACTGAAATTGTTTTTATGTTTGTGTTGAGTGGAAGAGCACACTAGGAATTCCCTTATGAAGCATCATTTAGTGAGTGGCCAAAATTAAAGGCACAGCAAACTCTTCATTACCTCATTGTTTAAAGGACTTACATATAGGCAGGATAATAATAAATCTCCTACTTCCACATAAGAGTGTACACTGAAAAGATTAATATCATTTGACCACTTAACTTTTAAAAAATGATACTCTGAATGTATAAGCTAAATTACTATGAGTTTGAGCATAAGTTATTAGACATTAGTATTATTGACTCTAATAAAACCAAGATATACTGTGTTCAAACCATAGGGACAATAGTGTTTTGATATTTTTGTTTGTTGGGTTGGTTTTTTTTAAGTAATGGGAAGTTCCTACTTCCAAGTTTAAAATATTGTGATAATTGTGATAATTCTATACTTTGAAAATTAAACCATTATGTCAGAGGTGTTTGAACCAGAGCAACTCCATCTTGAATAGGAGCTAGGTAAAATAAGGCTGAAACCTACTAGGCTGCATTCCCAGACAGTTAGGCATTGTCAGGATGTGGGATGAGACAGGAAGTCCGCACAAGATACAGGTCATAAAGACCTTACTGCAAAACAAGTTGCAGTAAAGAACCCAGCCCAAACCCACCCAAACCAAGATGGCCACAAGAGTGACCTCTGGTCATCCTCACTTCCACACTCCCACCAACACCATGACAGTTTACGGATGCCATGGCAATGTCAGAAGTTACCCTATGGTCTAAAAAGGGGAGGCATGAATAACCCATGCCTTGTTTAGCATATCATCAAGAAATAACCATAAATATGGGCAACCAGGAGCCCTATGGGCTGCTCCTTTACTTTCTTAATAAACTTGCTTTCACTTTACTCTGTGAACTCACCCTGAATTCTTTCTTGCGTGAGATACAAGAACCCTCTCTTGGGGTCTGGATTTGGGCACCTTTCCGGTAACAATTATGCCACAAGAAAAACTGGGCAGATAAAATATAATAAATTTAAATAAAACTTCATAAGGGAATCTTATAGTAACTTTAATCATTCAATATACATTCATTAAACAGCTTTAGGTAAATATTTTTCTTTTATATCATCTTCTAAATGTTATAAAGCACTTTTATTGGATAACTGCTTTCTTTCCCCAGCACCAGTGATTAAAGTCTGTTCTTTCCCTTCTAATTTTCAAGCCAATAAATTAAGTTAGCCTCTATATGTAAACCTTGTTTATTAATTATTTCCTCTGGAAAAAAATTCCACATCATTCTGCTAGATTTCATTGTAAACTTTTTCTTCTGTTCCATTAATCTATTTGTCTATCCTTATGGCAATATCACCTACCTTAATTTTTAGTTTATTATAAATTTTAATGTCTGAAAAGGAAAGACCCCTCACTTTGTTTGTCTTTTTAAGGTGTATCTATTATTTTAGAATTAGCTTGCAAGTTAAAAAAAAAAAAAGTAGGAATTTTAAGTAGAATAATTTGACTCATTCTAAGTATGTACTGTTCTGTTATAAATCACTCTAAACTTAATGACATAAAAGAATCATTTTATTTATTGTATTTCACAGTTCTGGGGTTTAACTGAGATCAATTAGGCAGTTGTTTCTTGATGGTCTCTCATGTGGCTCTTGTCTGATGATGGCCATTTGTTCACATATCTGGAAGTGAAAGCTGATGTCAGCTGGAACTTCAGTAAGGGCTGTTCTTCAAAACTACTCCTCATATCCTACCCATGTGATTTCTCTACTTTCTCATGACGAGATCAGATTTCCGGAACAAATAAGAGTCCCAAGAGGACCAGGCAGAAGTCACATCAATAGTTATGACCTAGCCTTAGTATGAAATATTATTGTTTCTACCATAGCTCATCAAATTCAAGGGGATGAACATAGACACACACATTCCCAACTTTCCATCATAGGAACATCAGTAATACATTGTAGGAAGAGTATATGAGAAAAAGAAAATCTGGCTATATCCATGTTAGAAAAAAATCATCTGCCACAATTCTGTAAATCAATTTAGGAAAAATTAGCATCTTTATACTATTGAATTTTCCTATCCATGAACATGGTATAATTCTGTTTATTTAGATTTTCTTATTTTCTTTCAATAAAGCTTTATTTTTCCACAAATAGCATATGCACGTTTTGTTATAATTATTACTAGGCACCTTATTTTTTAATGTCATGGTAAAGATTATCTGTTTTAAAATGTGTTTTTCAACATTACTTATTTGTATATAGCAAATTAGTGATTTTATGTGTTGATTTTGTATTCAACACACCTGCTTTACCATCTAATTTATTCTAATAAATTATATTGCTATTGAATTTTCTACATAGTCTTTTCATCTGTGACTAATAATTCCTTTTTTCTTTCTATTATACTTATTTAATAGGCACATATAGTATCTATCCTGTCTCAGACACTATTTTTTTTTTTTTTTTTTTTTTTAGTGATTCCACTTTTATTTTTATTGGTGTATTTTCTGTTTGTTTTCTTCAACTTTTATTTTAAGTTCCAGGGTACATGTGCAGGATGTGCTGGTTTGTTACATAGGTAAATGTGTGCTATGTTGGTTTGCTACACAGATCAATGCCTCACCTAGTTATTAAACCCAGCATCTATTCGCTATTATTTCTGATGCTCTCCCTTTCCCAAACTCCCTGACAGGTTCCAGTGTGTGTTGTTTCTCCCCGATGTCGGACACTATTTTGAGCACTTACAAATATTAACTCATTTAACATTAATAACCTCCCATCAGGTAGGTATTATTATTTCCACTTTGGAAACTGAAGCGCATATAGAATAAAATACTTAGCTACTAAGCTTGTTAAGCTTGTTCATTACTTAATTTGTAAGCAATAGAGAAATGATTTAAGTCCAGAAGTCTGGTCCAACCCTTAAATGTTACATCATGTAGCCTCTGCTATACCTTTTCTTTATTTTTCTTCCCTTACTGCACTAGCTAAGACCCACAATATAATGTCAGAAAGAATTGCTGATGCAGACACGCTTGTGATTTTTATGATGTTAAAGCCAACCCTTTCACCATTCTACTGTAAAGTACTAGGTTTTGTAGGTTACTATTTATCAGATTAATACAATTTCCCTTTCTTTTTACTTTATTAAGTGCTTTTTTTTCTTATGTTTTCTTTCTTTAAAAAATATGAATGGTTGTTTAATTTACTGAAGGCTTTTACTTCCTCTATTAATATAATCATGCCATCTTTTTTTCCCATATATCTCTTAAGTTGGTAAACCAAATTATGTGATTTTTCTAATGTTTAATCAATCTTCCCCATGAAAAGAATTCCATTTTGTTACACATTTCTAGATGTCAGGGTTCCAATATTTTGATTAGAAATTTTGAATTTTAGCTCAAAATGAAATTTGCATATACATTTTTTCATATTATGTTTAAAGTTGACTAAAACAGAATTTTAAAGTATTGACATTTTTCAAGTTATCTTTCTAAAAATTTCATTTGAATTTCACAGTGATAAGAGAAAGTGGTCTGTATGACACAAATTCTTGAATATACATTAATGTTTGGATACTTGCTTTATAGCAAAATATTTTCAATTTTCACAAATATTCTCCATGTACTTGAAAATAAAAAATGTCATTTTGAAAAACCTAATGAAATAATGGATTCAGACAATGGTCATCATGGATGACACTATTAAGAGAAAGGTTGATGGAGAATTTATTTATTTATTTTTTACCTTTTCTTTTCTTTTTTAAAGAGATGGTATCTCACTATGTTGTCCTGGCTGGATTCAAACTCTTGAGTTCAAGTGATCCTCCTGCCCCCCAAGAAGTTAGGACTTCAAGTGCAACACCACACCCAGCTTGATGGAGAACTTAAGAGTGAAGGGATCAGGCAATGACCAAATGAACCAAATGATCAATCTTTGCATTACAAACAGAGGGACAAACAAGTGTGGTGTCATCTGGTTGTGATGTAATATTAAGTACTCCCCCCAACCAAGACTCCTAACTTGAAAGGGAATTTAATCAAGTTCAGGGTTAAATTCCATTTATAGAGAATACAGGAGATAAATGAGTGCGTTAATTAACACCACAGTGAAGCAATCAGACAAATCAAGAATGTGAGACATTTTTTAGAACTGACCCAAGTTCTTCAACCAGTCAGTGGCCTGATGAAAAAAGGGAAGAAGTAAAGAGGAAGGCAATTGTTTGGATTGTATTTCCAATAAACCAAGTGTAAAATATGTTTAAACAATCATGACCATTTTCATATGGTATGAATTGAATTCTGGATAATACCAATAAATCATTCATAATTTTATCAGGCATAATTTTGGTTTCAGGTATGTACAAACAAGTCCGTGTTTTTTTAGAGATTCTTGCAGAATTATGTGGTGATGATACACATTTGAGATTGAGCTTTACATTTTGAAAAAGAAAAGAAAAATATGAATCTTGTTCTTTATATGTTCATTAGATCAAGCTTGTAAATTGCCTTTTAATTTCATCTTTTTTTTTTTTTTTTTTTTTTTTTTTGAGACAAGGTCTCACTCTGTTGCCCAGGCTGGAGCGTAGTGACACAAACATGGCTCACTACAGCCTCTATATGCTGTGTTCAAGTAATCCTCCTATGTCAGCCACCCAAGTAGCTGAGACTACGGGCGCGTACCACCATGACTGGCTAATTTTAAAAAAATTTTTCGTAGAGACAAAGTCTCACTATGTTGCCCAGGCTGATCTTGAACTCATGAGCTCAAGTGATCCTCCTGCCTCGGTCTCTCAGTGTTAGTATTACAGACATGAACTACTACACCTGGTTTAATTCCAAATCTTACTGATTTATTTGTCTCAGTTAGTGAAAAGCATTGTTAAAATGTTTCAATATGATAATAAATTTATTTATTCTTGTGTTTGTCTTCATTTTTGCCTTATCAATTTTAGAGGAAAAGATTTTGCTTTATATGTTTTAGGAGACAAACATTTTAAAATGTTACATTTTCCATGCTAATTGAATCATTTATTATTACACAGTTACCTTTTAAATCTGAGTAATCTTTTTTAGCTTAATGTCTAGTTTGTCTGTTAATCAAGCTGTAGTAGCATCTTTTTTCTTTTCTGTTTTTGGAAAGTATTTGAGGAGATACCTTTCCCCATCCTTTCATATTCAACCTACTTACACTTTTTTGTGTTATACATGTTTATTTGTCATTTACTGGATTATTTAATCATTTACATTTCTTATAATTGCTGATATATTTAGGTTTAGTTCTACCTTATTTCAAGCTGAAATTTGTCCTACCTTTTCTATACTTGTTTTTGCTTTTTTCTTTCTTTTGAATTAACTGAATATGTTTTCTCATTCTGTTTTTTCTTTTTACTTAACACTCTTTCATTTCTCTTAGTGACTACTCTAGGAATCTTAACATTCAGGCTAACTTATGAAATTGTAAAGCTAATCATTATCTTCACCCTCCTGAACAAATCAATGATGTTAGAACACTGTAACTCTAATAATATTTTTCCTTTAAGCACTATTGCTTTATGTATTTTTATCTTACTTTTTTCTTTCATAAACATAGATGTGGCAATTATTGTTTTATGTAGTCAATGTTGGTTTTGATTACAAACATATTTATTACTTTCTTTATTCATCATTCTTCCTTGCATCTCAGACTTCTTAGATGAAAATGTCTTTATTTCCCCCTTATTCTTAACAAAATATTTGTGGAATATTGAATTCTAGATTCAACAATTATTTTCTTTCTATACTCTAAAAATTTTACTCTATTCTCTTTGTCTTCTATTGCCACTAGTAAGTCAACTGTTATTTTAATCATCATGCTTAGACAGTTTGTCTTTTCTGTCTGATTTTAAAATCATCTCTTTGTCTTTGGTGATATCAATTTTCCTTGTTGTATATTTAAATGTGGATGGTTAAATTTATCCTACTTGTTTTTTTAATCTGAGGATGGATGTTGTTAATTAATACTTTTAAATTGTCAGTCATTTTATCTTCAAATGCTGCTTCCCTCTTCTCTTATGAAAATTCCAAGTACATACATGCCTTAGATTTTTTCAATCTATCCTCCACATCTATTAACAACTCTGCCATGTTTCCTATGTCTTTGTCTCTCTATATTGCATTTCAGATAATTTCTTCAGAAACATAATCCAGGTTATGAATTCTCTTTTTATCTATATCTAATCTGATCTGGAACGTTGGTATTAAGTTTTTAATTTCAATTATTATAGTGTCTCTTCCATTGATCTCTTTGGTCATTTTTATACTTGCTTGGTCATTTTTATGGTGACTCCTCTTTTTTACTCATTTGTATCCCCTATTTTAATTCATTAGGTATGCTAAACCTCTTTACCCCATATTCTTTTTAAATATGTTTCTAATGTAGGAAGTTTGGGGCTCACATTATTCTTGCTCATGTTTTTTACTGCTTTGTTTGTATGTTTTGTGATTGAACTTGAATTCGTATTCTTTAGTACTTTGTTGAGGCAAATTTACCGAGGCTTAGATTGAAAAGAGGTTCCTTTAGATAGGATTTGCATTTGCTTCTGCTGCGTGCCTGGAGAGCCTATTGATTCAGCATCATTTTAATTAAATGCATGTTTTAGTTTTATTTGAGCACACGCACATGCTGTGGACTCTATCTGCAAATCCAGACAGTGAAGACTGGCTTGTAGTACGAATTTCTGGAGAAGAGTTTTTTCTTCTGGTCAAGGTTGGAGAAGAGCAATTTGTCTTGCTGATCCCTTAGGGGAAGGTGACATTTCTATTTACATTGAGAGGATGGCTGTTTGGGGTCCCAGATCTATGGAGATGGTTACCTATGAGATGTCATTTCCTTCCCTTGTGGGTACTAGTCCTCCATCTCCTGTGACCCGTGAAGATGTGAAAAGAAAACTCAAGTTCATCTTGGTTTGATGAGTACGCTAAGAACACCAGTCATACTCACTGTTTTGCTTGGCTCTCTGGATTTGTACTTTCACTTAGTTTTTGACCTCTGCAAACTCCTAACTTTCTTACCATATCATTGATATACCTAAAAATATGTATTTTTATATTAAACCAGTATTTTTAGTTGCTTTTCATAAGACAGATAATTTCTGTTAAATTACTAGAAAAACAGTCTCAATAATCCTATACCACCTCTGTCTGAGTGAATAAAAGAAATAACTGAAAGAAATATTTTAAAAGAGAGAATCATGTACCTGGGTTTATGCTAACCACATTACTCACAACTGCCAGAATGCAATGCGGCCACAAGTGGTTTTAGTGGTCAGAGAAAGTAAGTGTAAATACCATAACATTTTCGGAAGGTTCATACAAACTTGACATGTAGCACACATTAACCTAAAAGGAGACACTCCAATTCACCAGGTAGTTCTAAGAATGCTAGTCTGGAGATCAGAAGTGGTGGTTGTTTAGCGGTCTCAGTGAAAGAAACTGAAGGTGGGAGGTTGATGTGAAGTCAGACTTAGTGGGCATGGCTTTGGGATTGGCTGTCCAGAGGTCCAACTTCTAAACTCACCTCTGCCATTAGTGGTTTGTGGGAAGTTGGGCAAGTTGCCTTTCCTCTCTGGGTTTAATTTTACTTATCTGTAAACTGACTATGCCGTTAACACATGAGGCAAAAATCTGTGGCCTCTTAGCCCTCAATTATTCCTTTACAGTTCCTCTAAGGGCAGCACAGTTCTTCTAGTAATACGCTCCTGTCTCCTCATGTTTAAAGGGTCATTACTTCGTGATTCTAAAATGTTTTATAAGATAGTAAGAGTCAGCTAACTCAGATTCTACTGGAACAATGGAAGAAAGAAGCTCAGATGACCCTATGTAAGTGTTATTTATGAATGATGGGTACTCAAAAGATTTTTAAATGTAAGATATCATAAATCATATCTTTGTGACAAATTGTTTTCATGCCTCAAACTCCAGGTTTTTTTTTTTAATTGTTGTTGTTCTGTTATTTCATTATTAGCTGTATTGTAAAACTAATGAAATTCAAGCTTTAGGTTCCTGGATTTAAGCATCTTCCTTCCAAAGACCTTTTTCCTCTCATTTTAAATAAACATTCACTTTTGTGTTTAATGTTTTAAATATAGTTTTATATATTGTTTAAAAATGAGTTTCCCACATTGTATACATTTCAGGGTCCACAAAACCTAAATCTGCCCAGTCTAATACTTTATCGGATAAAAATTACATATTTCTTCCTCATTTGGTTTATCACTTTTCCAGCTTTCATTAAACAACAACAAAAGATAAAACAAAGACAAGATACTATTGATTCAGGTGTACATATACAGAAACATGTTTCAACGCAGCTCTGGCCTATTAAAATCGGAGGGCAGTTTGATGGTTATGCAAAAGCTCGTTCATGATTCATTGCCTTCCAAAGCTCAAACTTTCACTCTTTTTTAAGCCTAGATCTTTGGAAAAAATAACGGGTCCCAGTAGTCATTGCAATGTTTTGAGACTGCAAGTTGTGATAGTGCTAGTAAAAAAAAAATACATGTAATATTTTATTTTCCAATTTTGAGGGAACAATTCTACCAGCCTCACATAGTATCTTAGAGTTGCAAAAGCATTTATGAACAGTTGAATTTGGAAAAGGAAGATTTATTCAATTGCTTCATGTAGTTTGAGAACTAAGATAACATGAGCAATTGTTAACTTCAAAATATTCTATTCTGTTTGTATTGTTTTTACATTAAAATTATACTCTCGTATATATACACATATTGACTATGGCTGGCCATTTCTAGGAATTTGGGTATTTTTGTCAAAGGAAAGCAGCCTATTTTAAGATTTTATTTTACATATTTTATTTTTATTTTGAGGGGAATCCAAATATCTACATCATGAACTTAAATTCCTATAGCTGCCAGAACTGACAGAGAATTAGCAAGGCAGAGCCAAGTTCACGCAAGACTGTCTACGGCGCTCTTATAGCTAAAGACAAACCAAAATATTGACTAGTTCTTCTCAAAACAGCATGTATAAGTTGTGGCTGAAATAAGCCTGATGTAAGAAAGAATACAGATGGCAGTATAATCATAGGCTGGGTCTACAAGATGCCAAACAACCCATTCAAAAGTGAAAAACTCAGTCGATCAGTTGGTGGTTTTGTCTACATGCCACCAAGCAACAGGCTTGACTGATTTCTTCACAAAATTGACTGAGCTTTTGACTATACTTGAGCAGATGTTTTATCACTATGTATATTCAGTCTTAGTTGTCAAATCTATAACTCAAGTAAAGTAAGTTCTCCTACAAATGACGAATTCCTTTCCTCCATCAAAACAACCTGAAACTGTTAAACAAAGCTCATCTGCAGTTTTAAAATCATCTTAGAACCTAGTTCAATGCATGTGTTTCATACAGTATAGAGTATTCCAGACAAGAAATAGAATCTCCCAACTTACATGCCTCGCTTTAGTATTTCATTAATTCATTTGGTATCCTGGCTACTCAAATATTCATTGAAAAGTAACTAAAATCCATTTTACTTTCTTTCTTTTTTTTTTTTAAAGCAACAATTTCCTTGGTGTATCCAATCTATTTGCCATCAATGTATCAAATTACTACTAACATTAACAATTGCGGCCGGGCATGGTGGCTCAAGCCTGTAATCCCAGCACTTTGGGAGGCCGAGACGGGTGGATCACGAGGTCAGGAGATCGAGACCATCCTGGCTAACACGGTGAAACCCCATCTCTACTAAAAAATACAAAAAACTAGCCGGGCGAGGTGGCGGGCGCCTGTAGTCCCAGCTACTCGGGAGGCTGAGGCAGGAGAATGGCGTGAACCCGGGAGGCGGAGCTTGCAGTGAGCCGAGATCCGGCCACTGCACTCCAGCCTGTGCAACAGAGCGAGACTCCGTCTCAAAAAACAAACAAACAAAAAAAAACAATTGCTTTTGACATTTTGTTCTAATTCTTTTTAAAAAGGTCCTTTTCGGGCCAGGCATGGTAGCTCACGCCTGTAATCCCAGCACTGTGGGAGGTTGAGGCGGGCAGATCACGAGGTCAGGAGATCGAGACCATCCTGGTTAACACAGTGAAACCCTGTCTCTACTAAAAATACAAAAAATTAGCCAGGCATGGTGGCGTGTGCCTGTAGTTCCAGCTACTCAGGAGGTTGAGTCAGGAGAATCAGTTGAACCCGGGAGGCAGAGGTTGCAGCGAGCCAAGATTGTGCCACTGCACTCTAGCCTGGGTGACAGAACAAGACTCCATCTCAAACAAACAAACAAACAAAACAAAACAAAACAAAACAAAACTTTTCTCTAAAAGATAAGTCACAAAATCTTTCAAATATGTCATAATTTAAAATGAAAGCAATCAAAAAAGATACTGTTTTAAAACAAGTTCTTTGTGAACAGAGATCTCATGCCTTTGGTCTGTATTGTGTCCTCATCACCTGATATGGTGTGGGCCTCGACAAATGTTTTTTTAATGAATGATTACATGGATTGTAGTATACTATTGTCCTAGCCACTGACAAACTGTGGCCTATGAAGAAGTGACTAGGGGAGTAAATATTCCAACTCACTCCCCTCCTGTCCTACCAATGTACTGCTCATGCTTCTGTTGCCTAAACCCAACTGGAAACCAGAAGGCCAGGGAACGTGTTAAGAGCTCATAGGAAGGTGGAGAGGGGTGGCAAGTGGTTCTGGAGCTGAAAACGGTATCCACTATCTGCACACTGTCGTCCATGCAATCACTGGAGATAAGAAGCTAGATGTACATGATGATTCTTATGATTTTCACAAACACACTAATTACAGACATACATATATACACATGTATATTTATGTATATAATTGACACATGTTAGATAGATAGATCAAAATGCTCGCAAAACCTACACACAGTTGATTTCTTCCCAAATCCCTTGAAAATATTCTGCCAGATAATCTTTAAATTTCTTTCCAACTATATTATTCTTTGATATGGACTAATGTGAATGCCTTGAAACACCATTTACCTTTAAAAGAAACCAAAAACTTCTATTTAATTTTAAAAAACAAAATATGTTTTTTAAGAAGCTAGAAAATATAAAAAAGGGTAGATGAGAAGCATACTCATTCATATGCAATGCTTCTAGGAGCCAATAGATGTATTTTTTCTTAGTTCACAAGGCAGTCGTCGGGAAAGAAGATGGTTTTCTGGGTCTGTCTCTAATCACTTCCCTTCTTTCTGATTTATGTCCATCTTCCATTCACCATTCTTTATATGCTGTCAGTTTTCTTCTTTTCAAGCACAAAGAACAGGCAAGAGCCTGAATGGGGAACAAGCAAAGGACTCCACTCTGCGAAACTGACTCCGAAAATGTTTACTGCATCGGCATTAATATCTTCCAAAGAAAAGAGCACCTGCCCATCTTTTGAGACCACAGCAGCAATTGCCTTTATTCAAAGTTACCTGTAACATGCTCTAGGGGACGATCTCTACATGCTTAATACACAGGTGTTTTTGCAATTTTAACAGTGGTCTGATAGGGGAAATGCAACTTTTATCGTTATAAATTTCTAGATTACATTATGTTTTCAGCTAAGCAGTAGATGGAGTCTGACTTAACCCAAGGACCTCTTCCCAGTTTGTGGGGATGTCTTTTTTTTTTTTTAAACCTTCACTATAAAACCAGAAAAAGGAAAACTTTCTTAACTTACTCAAAGTATGTGCAAACTACTTCTTCAAAGCTCTGAATTTCCTGAGCCTGACTTTTAAATAAAACTCAGCAAAACAGGAGAAATTGAAAGGATCAGGGAAAGAAAAAATCATAAAGCATTTATTTTCAGGTTGAATAAGAAATTCTGTTTTGTTAAACAGAAGCAAAGTTTCCGTAGCCATTCTCCACCACCCACACCCATAGCCCTTTCTTCTGAAGCATGAATGTTTGCTCTAACCATTAAAGAAGACAGATGCAAACCCTGTTTCCGTAAGAGCTAAATTTTTTATACATTATGTTAATAATAAGCACAAGCTGCAACTATAGAGAAACCTCTTACAAATTTCCTGAAATCACTCATCTAAATACTATGCTGTAGCTAAAACTATGCTATATTAAAGATCTTGAGGAAGAAAATGTTAGGTACCATTACAAGTATCTTATTTGTCTAATTTGTTAAAACACATCAATTTTTAAAAAGAAGCTTTTAAAGCAGTGATCCTACAATATATCTCCTTTGCTCAGTGTGATGAGAAGCCAACGGAGTTGTTTTAAAATCAAACAGGAGCAATTCTTTCTTTTACTTTTCCCATGACTTTTACCCCACTCGAATAAATTGTCATTAGATGCGGAATGTTTGTATGATTAATTCAGGATGCCAACTACTATATGATTCACAGAAGGCAGAAGAAATGCCAGCGCTTTCATAACACAAAATGACACATGTTTGAGAATACTATGGTTCCCTCACAACAGCTAGGAAATGTTTTCAGAGAAAAAAAAACAAAAAACTTTAAACCTGAAGTCGAGCAAACGGACAACGTAAGAGAGTGGTAATGGACTCATTCATAGCTCTTCTTCTGTTAACATTAGGTTCGAATTTACTTAGTAATTCTTTACTATTTGAGGAACTTGGTGAAGATTTTGTTTCAACCAAGAATAAACTGAAGTACAAATGATTTAAAGTCTTGCCAAAAAAATAAAAACATCTCTCCTAGTTGTATCACGTATCATGAATATTTTGGCTATGTTGGGATACACAAACAAATGGAGAATTGAAGTAAGTTGTCTTGAAAGTCAAGAAAATAAAAAGCAAAATGTTTTAAGATTTATTATCAGAATGTAGATGCTTTGTTTGATTTTGCTGGAACATTTGTTTTGTATTTTATTGGGCCCCTTTATTTGGATAATTGCCTTAATTCATCACTTTACATGCCCAGACAGACAATTAGTTAATAAGTTTATGTTAAGCACCTACTCTGTGTCAGATTTGGAATTATGAGTAAGGATCCCATTTAACTTCAAGATTTGCAGAGGTGTTAACCAATGACATTTCAACAGAAAGAGAGCAAGTATTACTAAAACGATTGGACAGCTATAGCACTTACCAGGTTTTTTAAACTTTAAAAATAAAGCTCTTATCTCCTAGTGCAAACATCCTCATTCCAAACACAAATGTATTGAAGAGGGTGGGTGAACAGGTGAGGTTGTATCCACATGGAAACTGTGAACTATTTAAAACTGCAGGCATACTCCCGGAGAGCTGCTTTGTCCTGAGGTGTCCACAGACTTCCAATGCAGACTCCCTGAGGAGTCTGTGAGGAGAGGATGCCTTATTGTTATCTCTCCATTGGGTAGTCTAACGTGGCACAAAGAGTATCATCAGGTTCTTCCTTACCTTCTGAGACCTTGGGGAACCCTGTTTGCTTCTTTCTTGGCCTCCAAGAGGAGTCAGCATCAAGGGAAGAAACCAGAAAGATAGAGCACAATATGATTGTTTCAGGAGAGACGCATGCTTGGCCCAGGGTATTATTCAATTAGCCTTCCTCCAGGTAAGAGAAATGCTGTATGATAAAGAGCAAAGGATCATCAACCTCTGGTCTTGAATGATAGGAATCACATCACATGAACAGAAATTGTCTTTAAACCTTAAACTTTCTCCAACACTAGCCTATGTTTTCTTCGATTTTTACTACTTTGGAGATCATCTGTACCGAAGTATAATAAAAAGGCAATTCAGGAGAACTACTAATTTAAAAGGGGGAAAAAAGCAAAAGCCAAAAAAAAAAAAAAAAAAAAAAAAAACAGGCCTTGAGAGGGGACACAGCTTGGCATCAGGTCACTGAGTGTATTCATTATTTGTCCCCATTACCATGTTATGTCTTAATTACTCTGGTCTGGCTTCCTAGCTGGGGTCACTATGTTACAGCTGGTTTTCTGCCCAACTCTAATTAATAAAGCCTCATTTAGTATCCAAGTTTATTGTAATAAACCTCTGCTGAGAGATATAGCAGAAATAAAAGGGGGAAAAAAAACCCTAGAAATTATCAGAGTTGTTCTAACGCTAACCTGGCACCATAAAAGGTCTTAGTTCAGGCCTTCTCTAGGTTACCTTTAACCTGGAAAGGACTTCCATTTGATTTCATTTGAAATTTCTGGCATAATTAAGTACAGTGGTTAGATTTCACCCCAAGAAAGAGAAGGGACACTCTTCCTTCTCTCCTGAATACATCGTTTGGAATTTTTGAAACGGATTATTCATTCATACTTTTTGCATTCAAATCAATATTATTTTGTGAAACAAAAACAATGCTTTCAAATGCAATATAAAAAATATACAATCATCAGTTTTCTTTTTCCTGTGGCACTAATTCTCTTAGTTTTCTGACACATCAAATCAAGACAAATTATATACTAGCCTTTTCTAATTTATTACATGTAATCTCAGCCAATAAAATTTTGCAAATTAAAAAAACCCACCATCAAAATATCTCAGCACTATTATGTATGTCTCTGTCTCTGTCACTCTCTCTCTCACACACACACACACAGACATACACACACAAAACCAATTCTATTTATTAGAATTCACACAGCTCCTGAACAGATAGCTCATCTGCATTTTATCAGGTGTCTCTATAATTAAAGCTTATTGTAAAGTGCGATATTATTGGTATATTTTATTACTTGTCTATGAGAAGCTGAACGAAGTAAGAGGCATAAATGAATTCAGTTTTACAGTACTTTGTTTTAAACAAATGTCACTACCTACACACACATACCTAATTATCAGTTCTTACACATTCTGCCAAATATCAAACCTATAGTTCATAAGCCACACACACGACAGGCGGTAAATATATTCCCCCTAATTTAAAATTTTATTGCAGAATACCCTCTGCACTATGTTAACCTACACTAAATCACACCCTACACTCTCAGCTTTACTGGTGTTTACCTACTTCTGATTCAAAAGGAAAACAGTCCTAACTCCTGTTTCTACATATCTATAGTAATAAAAATTTTTA